>NC_044384.1:85566119-85877465 GCF_006542625.1 Nomascus leucogenys | reverse complement strand
CTGGTTAGTGGATTCTAACCCAGTGTGACTCCAGAGTTAAAATTCCTAACCACTGTGTCATACTCAGGCCAGACCAGCAAGGGGACGGTTTGGAGGGTTAGGGGCAGGGCTGATGGTGGTCTGAGTGAGGAGAGTTGTAGTGGAGATGGAAGGCATGTATGGGATTCTACAGCTCTTTAGGAGCCAGACTCCAGAGGGTTCAAATGGCCGAGAAGTGAAGGCAGAAGTCTAAGGTGGCTTCAGGTGTTGGGGTGTCTGACAGACAGTGTCCTCATGGGTGGAAACTCTCCAGGGGAGCAAGTGTTTGAGGGGATGATGGGATGGGCCTGGAAGGAGCTGACAGGTGACTTGGGGGAAATGGGCTGGCAGAGGAGCCTGCTGGGGTCCCCTCCCGTCAGCTCCAGCCCCAGGATGAGGCAGCAGGCCCACCACCCCCACGCATCCCAGACCCCAGACGGCTCAGAGAGAAAGAACATGGACTTCCTGGAGGGAGCTGGGGCCATCTGGATCACCCCCGCCCCTGCCCAGCTCCCCATTGACTCTGGGCAGCCGCCGCTTGGCACGCACAGCAACAGGGTCCACAGGGAGCAGAAGGGTGCCGTCTGTGCCCCAGAGCTGGCACCACCAGCAGGCGGCGGGCGTCGCGCCTCCCACCCCCCAGCCTGCTTGGCGCTGACTCAGCCCCCCCGGAACAAACAATCCCCCATGGTGACAGCTGACACGCGTCACTCACCGCCAGGGTTGCCTAGGAACACTGGGGCCTGGGCTGAGGGTCTGAAGTGGGATCTGGGGTCCTGCCCTGTAAGAGTCTAGTTCTTAGCAGCTGTGGACTGAGGACCACACCTCCTATCCCCCTACCACCCAGCAGACCGCACTAGGCGCTCTGATGTGCACAGGCCCAGTTTGCCGGCGAGGAACCAGACTCGGGACAAATGACTTGCTAAGATTGTCCAGCTAAATGGCTGAGTGGACAAGAGTACCTCACACAGGTGCTCAATCAATATCTGTTGAATGAACAAAGACATTTCTTCAAAGCTTGGGCCTTTCCTCCTAGCCTGAGTACTCCACAAGGGCAAAGTCTGGGTTTTATTCATCCTTGACCCCCTCAAAGCCACCCAGAGCCTGATCTTTGGGAAGCATCAATGCAGGCGTGGTGGATAAACTGCTGAGAATCCCCTGAGGACAGGGACCCTACAGGGGCTGTGGGAAGGCCCTGGGTGGGGAAGGCCCCAAAAAGGGGCTTCTTGAATTCCAGGAGCCCTTCTCCCAGGAGCTGGTCAGCTCTGCATTCCCTAGCCTGTGGCCGCCAGCTCCCTCCAATCCTTAGAACCCTAGCCCTCCTGCCCCTACCCCACAGAAAGAAAAATAGAGTAACTCGGGGTGCGGGGGAGGGGGGGAAACACAAAGCAACCAAGACCCAGAGAGAGAGCAGAGCCAGGCCAGGGAGTGACAGTGCTGAGGTGCCTGTGGGGGCTCACTCCTCACACAGTAGGTGTTCAGTCAGTCTATGGAATCCCGATGTCAAAGAGCAAGGTGTCAGGGGATGGCAAAGGGAGCGCAGGGGGAACCATGGAGCAGGCGGCAGGTCCCAGGAAGAGAAAGGAGAGAGGAAGTGGGGAGCCCGGGAAAGAAGCAGGTGAGGCACCGGGAGGAAGGAGGGAAGGGCTATGGGAAATGGGATCGAGGGAGGGATAAGAGGACCCCCCGAAAGGGAATGACAATCAGGGAGGTGTGCGCGGGAGGTGTGAGCAGAGGATGCTGAGCTGAGCCGGCCAGGGCCGAGCTGGGCAGACTGTTACAGAGACAGGCACGGGGTTTGGGTGGGGGTGGGGAGGGAGGGCAGTAAAGTGGGGCGAGGGGCCCCCCAACAACCAGCTGGAGGCTGATTGATAGTTCTGTAGTGAGGGGAAGGGAGCCAGGCAGAGGAGGCCCTGGAGGAGAGGGGCTGGGAGGGGAGGAGGAGGGAGCCTGGGGGAAGCAATGGGTCGGATGCAGGATAAGGAATGGACATTTTGAAGAACCAGGTGTGAGGCTAGGCCAGGGTGAGGGACAGACCAAGGGGTATGTGAGACAAAGGGGAAGGGGAACAGGAAGAGGAGGGAAGCTGGAAAATGGAGAGGAAACCTGGGGGGCTGGGAAGCCCCCAACAGGAGGGGTAGGGAAACCCAAGGTGAGCCGGTGGTGGGGGCTAGGTCTCTGGGAGCTGATGAGAGCCAACTGCTGCTTGGTCAGGGAGGGGGCGGGGAAGGCAAAGGGTTAATGGGCTCTGAGATCTGTGGGTCCTGTAAACAGATGCAGTTGCCATAGCAACCAGCTCCATCACTCTGGCTGGAAAAACCCACAAAGGAGGGGGGGGGCAGCAGACAGACAAACTGCCCGACGGACTAATGGAGGCGGCTGGATGGTGTGGGGGGGGGGGACGTAGAAGAAGATAAAGGAGCAAAAATTCCAGAAATTCCACTCCCCACCTCACGGGCTGCATGGGGCAGAGGACGAGGGCAGAGGAGGGGGTCAGGGACCGACTGACATACACACAGACAGGCGGGGGCGGCGGAGGAAGGGGGGCCCCAGGAAGAAAGCCGACCATGGGGGTGTTAATAGGGGCGAAGCCGACAAGCCGACGGCTGGGGGATAGCAAGTTTCCCCTGGGCTCTGAGACCACCCGCCCTGGGTCCCTCCAGCTCCGCGTGGCCCCTGCCCCCCACCCCGCCCCCAGCCCCAGCCCGGCCTTACGTGCCAGATGACAAAGAAGATGAGGGAGGCGCACAGCACCAGGGTGAGCATGTAGCAGAACGCGGCGAAGGTGAACGCCATGGCCCCCGCGCCGGGCGGCGGCCCGGGGGGCGCCAGCGCGGGGCCCGGGCGCAAGGGGACGCCCCCCGGCCCGCGCTTAGGGCCGGCCGGGCATGGCCCGTGCGGCTCGGGGGAGGTGGGTGATGCGGCCGGGACCGGGACCGCGGGGCCGTGGGGGGCGCGGGGCGCGGGCCGGTGGGCTCGGGGGGCGCGTCCGCTGCCGGCTGCCCGGGCCCCGATCGCTCATCCTGCGATCCCTCGCCCGCGGCTCCCTCGCTCTCCAGCCCGCGAAGCCGGCGGGGCGGAGCCGGGGGCGGGGCCGCCGCTCGAGCGGCCTCGGGCGGGGCTGGGTCTCCGCGCGCCCCTCGTCTGCCCGCCCGGCTCGGGCGCCACCCCCAGCCCCGACGAGCTCGCGGCCGTTCACCCTCCGGACAGCATAGACGCGGCCGCCCCCCAGCACCCCGCACCCCTAGGCACTCCAGCCACCAGCACGGTCGCACTCGGCCCCCTCGGGCGGGCGCTCAGGGCAGAGGCTGAAGTGCGAGGCACTTGTCACTGTCGGAGGCGGCAGAAGCACCTGGCTGGGACACACAGTGAAGCCAGGACAGGGGCTGAATGGGGGCAGCGGGGTTTTGGGGGGCGCTGAAGGAGGTCGGGCCAGGTGCAGTGGAGGCCCTCTCATCGGCTGCCCGACCCCACACCTCTGCCGTGTGCCCCGCGGGAGTTGGCGAGGTCACGGCAGGTATGAGCTGAAGGCCGCCCGCCTCTTTCCCTGACAGAACGGTGCTGGGCCCTTGGGGACAGACCACAGAAGCACAAGCAGCTTTCCTGGCCCCAGGAAACGGGGTCAAGGGCTTTCGCCAGCAGCCTTAGGACACAGAAACCAAGCCAGGACCCCCGTGCACCCCACCAAGCCCAGGGTTCCAGTTCCATCCCCCCACCCCAAGGCTGGGCTTAGACCACAGACCACACTTGGCCACCACACAACTTCCTTGCAAAAACCCTCAGCTCACCCGAGGGCCAATGGAAATTTATTAATTTTTTTTGTCCTTTTCCATCTTTCCCCAAGTGGCTTTTCCTTGCAAAATGCCTGACATGACACCAGAGGGGAACCTGGGAGCGGGGGGCACCCCAAGGGGCAGCCCAGGGACTTAAATACAAGCTGGAGGGCAGGGCACAGGTGGGACAGGCAAGAGACAGCACAAGGGACATGGCTTCTCAGGGAGACCGAAGACTTGCTTTCTTGCAGGAAGCAGCTGTGCCAGAGGGCAGGGGACTAGGATCCTGGGTGCAGAGTGGGTGAGCAGAGAGGCCCCCAACCCTGGATGGAACCCACATTCCCCAGAGAAGTAGCGGCAGGGGATGGGGGCCTTCCCTGGTGGGCTCCAGAGACCGAGGGGAGAGTGAGCCAGATGTGCTGCCTCGGGGAAAGGGAGGAGGTGCTAGCAGAGTGAGGGTTAAGGCTGGTGCCCAGCCTCTGGCACGGTGGGCCTTCCGCCTCCACCTCACATGGGGACAAAGGGGCATGGTGGGCAGGCAGCGCATGGGTCTGTCTCTGGCAGGGCAGAGGGCGGCAGAAGCAGACTCCCTCCAGGCTCAAGACACAGGCCCAGCGCTGCTACCCGCCCACCCGCCCTAGATATACTCAGACCCCACCGCAGCTGGACGGCTCGAGCTGGGAGTGTGGGAGGGGAGAGGAGGCGGTGGGGAGAGGAAAGGGTGGGCTGCTGGGCCCCTGTGGCCTCCATGCCTGTCCTGAGGTCCAGCCCAGGGCGCTGGATCCCAGGTCCTGGATCCCCTGGCCACACTCCTGGCTCTGGGCACTGACTGCAGCCAGGGCAGTAGAGGCCGGGGAGACCCTCAGCTCTTGGGCAGGACAGCAGGAAGGAGGAGGAGAGAAACCCAGTGCAGCATACATGGGGGTGGGAGGGAGACCGACAGAAGAGCCCTCGTTCCAAAGAAAGGTGTGTAGGGGGGCATCTTGGAAAGTCACCTAGAGGCAGCAGCAGAGCAGGCCTCCGCCCTGCCTGGCCACAGGTCCTGAGTGTCCTCCCTTAGGGACCCTGACAGAACTGGGGCTCAGGGCAGCAGGCAGATGGGCCAGAGGGAGATGGGGAGCCCAGGACACCCCAAAGCCACAGACTCAAATGCCCCAGGAGAGGGAGAGGGAGGCACCTCCTGCCCCCTCCGGGGACATCATCTGGAGAAGGTGCCCCCTCTTGTCCCACTCCATGTGCCCCTCCTAGCAACAGCCACCGCCAGCCGGCTTTACAGGGGTGCTGTCGATCTTGAGATTGGGCCGCTCGCCCCCAGACGCTGCTCCAGGCCCCATCCGCTTTTTGATTTCAGCAGCCATGGTCATGAACGCCTGCTCGACATTGGTGGCATTCTTGGCACTCGTCTCCAAGAAGGGGATGCCCAGAGAGTCTGCAAACTCCTGACAAGGGAGAGGAGAGGAGGGGAGAGCAGGGTGAGGGGCAGCAGGCCCCAGTGCCCCCACCCTGGGCAGACCGGCCCATCTGCTACCTTGGCTGTGGTGTTGTCCACCACCTTCTTGGTGGTGAGGTCGCTCTTGTTGCCCACCAGGAGCTTATTGACGTTCTCGCTGGCATAGCGGTCAATCTCCTGCAGCCACTGCTTCACGTTGGCGTAGGACTCCTAAAGGGGGCCAGGGGCCAAAGTTGTTTTGCTCCTGTCACCCCTACCCCAGGCCCGGAGAACAAGACCTTCTCTGAGGGGAACAGTACAGCTCCGGGTGCCTTGAGTCCTGGGTTCAGGGATGTAGAGGAGGCCCTCTGCTCCAGGCTGAACCTTCCTCCTTGCCCTCCTCCATCCAAGACCCCGAACAGCCCCAGCAGCCTGCCAACTGCCCCAACACCTCAACAGCTGCCCCAACTTGGGCCTGCCAGCTCTGCTCCCTGCAGCTGTCTCTCTCCCTGAGACACTTGCAGGCCTAACCACATGTGAGAAGCAAAGAGAGGGCGGAAGGGAGACAGGAACAGAGAGTAACAGGTCCGCAAGTCACAATTCCCACCGTGGCCTGAAAATCCCTTTGAGGTTTGAAGCCTTGGAGCACAGAAGGTCGAGGGTCCTCTCAGAGGCGGCCCTGGCCTGTGGGGAGACAAGAATCCTGGGAACAGCCTAAAATTCATCCTACTTTTGGCACCAACAGCCTCATTACTCGGCTTCAGACTCTCCCAGCAGCTTGCGCCCCTACCCCACACACAAAGGCAGGACTTTCAGGAAAGTGCTCAAGCTAGGGCCACTTTTCCTCCTTAGGAGCCAGAGGCCTGGTGATATCACACGGGCTCAAACTTAGACCTCCTGCCATGTTCCAAGTTGGGTCCTGTGCTAAGTGCTGGGGACAAAGGGGGAAATCACACTTGGGCCCGGCCCTAACATGTTCACGGGACACTAGATGAATAGACCAGGCCACACACAAGGGCAAAACAGGTTAGAAGGCAGGGGCTGGGGAGCCCCCAGACCACCTCTGCTTGAGGTGGGAGCAACAGTGGACCTAAGCCTGCAGGTGATAACTGGCCTTGTGCAGGAGAGGTGCCAGCTGGGGAGCCAGCATGTGCCAGGTCACTGAATGGGAGGGGCATGGTGTCTCTGGGGAATGGGAGGAAATGGAATGTTGCTGGGATGCAGACACCCAACAGGGAGGGGAGAGGGGGAGGGGAATGGGGAGGGGGGAGGAGAAAGGGGAAGGGAGAAGCGGGGAGGAAAGAGGGGGGATTGGGGAGAGGCCAGAGCACAGACTGTCTTAGCCTGGCTAAGTCTTAGACTTAGACCAGGAGCCAGTGGGCGTTTCTTAGGCCAGAAGCAACAGAATCACACCTATGCTAGTCTTGACAGGAGGCAGAGGCCAGATCAGACTAGCAAGATAGAGACCAACTGCGAATGGTTGGAATAACCCAGGGAAGAGAACGTGCACCGAGCCAGGGAAGCACACAGGATTTGGTCAGACCACCGCTGCTGAAGGCCTGGCTCAGCCATTTACTGTGTGACCCCAGGTATGTCACCTGACCACTCTGAGCCTCAGTTTCCTCATTTCTATAAACAGTACCTCCCAGAAGGGCTGATTGTGAGCATGAAGAGAATGAATGCAGGCTTGTCTCATAACAAGTGCTTAATTGGCAAGAGCTGCTATTATCTTCATCACTGCTATTATTATGAGGGGACAGATTTGAGAAAGATGATGGGGAGGTAATAGAGGGGACTTGAGACTGACTGGATGGGGGAGGGAAGAGTTTTCTGGTCAGGCTGACAAGGATTGTGTCACAAAGATGGGGATGCAGCTGGGGCATGGTGATGTGTCTATAGTCCCAGTGACTTAGGAGGCTGAGGCAGGAGGATCCCTTAAGCCCAGGAGGTTGAGGTTACAATGAGCTATGATCACACCACTGCACTGCAGTCTGGGTGACAGAGTGAGACCCCACGTCTTAAAATAAATAAAAATATTAAAAATGGGGATGGAGGCACTGGTTTGGGGAGAGATAGGCCAGCGCTGGACATCTGAGTTCTGCAGAGGCTGCTTGAGGGTGGGAAAGGGTGTGCTCAAAAGCTAAGAGTCCTCCAAAACTGGCTTTGCCCTTCCTGTGAGACCAGCGGCAAGTTACTTAACACCTTTTCAAGCAAGTTTCCTCATCTAGAAAACACAAACCCCACCATTTAGTTTACTAGAGAAGATCATGAAGATCAGGATTAATACAGACACAAAGTGCCAGCGTAGACATGGACAGAGGAGGGACGCCACAGCCACGGCTGTTAAGATGGAGGAAATCACAGAACACAAGGCAGAAGCAAACCACAGAGTGGCCAGAGCCATGCACAAGAGTAAGGAGGAGAGTCCAGGGCAGTGGAGAAGCACCAAACACAGGATGATGGGAGGCAGCACTGGACAGACCAGCAAATAGACACTGACAATAGAGAATCGAGTGCTGCAGGAGACTGAGGAGCTGGGGACGGTCCACTTTTCAAGGAGAGAGAAGAGAACAGTGTCCAAAGCCACGAGAGGTCAATCTGCTGAAATAAGGTCACTGGATATATGGCAGTCAGGTGGGCCTTGGTAACCTCTCTAGGTGGTATGTAGCTTCCTCACAGCTCGTCCAGAGCTGGGGACATCGAGTCCCTGGTGAGCTAGAGCCCGGCTGCTCCTCAGACAGGGACTCTTCCCGGCCCACAGCTGATTTAAGCTTCTCCTTATCTCCAGGGCTTGGCCCTGTTAAGCAACAACATTCGGTAGAAAAAAACAAAGCAGGTGGAATGAGCCATCCAGGCTTTCTGCCTCTGCCACCGGACTAGCTGAAGGACCCTCGGCAAGTCACCTCACCATCCTGAGCCCAACTCCTTACCTGTGCGATGAGAACACAGACCTCTTCTGAGCATCAGAGGCAATCTGAGGGCTGGGCCAGGTTCTGTAAACTATAAGGTTTCATGGAACCATTTCCAGCTCTTGCTACCACCACTGCCAGTCACATGGTTCTAACGCTGCTGCTGGAGGCAGAGCTTCTGGATCTCTGCTCGCATTGGGCCCACATCTCAAGCTTCCCCACTTCTTTGTCTAAGGCCCTCTAATTGTCCCCCTGCACCGTGTCTTCACACAGGAAGCCACAGGCCCAGCACAGCAGCCAACTGCCTGACTAAACTCCCACAACACACAGGTGCCCAGAAGGTCTACAATAAGGTGGCAAGTTTGGCTTGGCGGGGAGGGAAGGTGTGAGGCCTTGTCCTGCCAGAACCTGCAGCAGGGCCTTCGGAGGATCCATTTCTGTGGCTGTTTCCCTCCTTGTGAAATGAGTCCAAGTACAGTCACCTATTTTTTTTCTTTTTCCTAATTAGTTCCTGCAAGCAGACAAATACAGTGTCCTTTCCAGGAAGCATCAGGAAAGAGAGGATGGAAGGAGGAAAAAGAAGAGTCAAAGACCTAAGGCTAAGGAGGCCAAGCTGAGGATGGCTAGTCCAGGAGTACCTGGTCAGTGACGTCATACACCACGATGATGCCATGAGCCCCCCGGTAGTAGCTGGAAGTGATGGTCCGGAACCGTTCCTGGCCCGCTGTGTCCCACTAGGAGACAGGAGGCAGAGGAGCAGGTCAGCTGAGGTCCAGAGTCCCAGAGTCCCTTCCCTCCAAGGCGGATACCTCTGTACCGGGGATTTTGGGAAGAGCGACACTCACGATCTGAAGTTTGATAGTTTTGCCATCCAGCTCAATGGTTCGGATCTTGAAGTCCACCCCGATGGTGCTGATGTAGCTCTCTGTGTATGTGTCATCCTGGAAGTTCAGGGGCCAGTGAAATGATGGGAGTGAATGAGGTGAGGCCCACTTGGAGAGCCTCCCTCCAGCTGCCTGCCCCAGCTGGGTCTCCGAACCACCAAGCCCCAATTCCCAGCACTCAGCTGGCCAGCCCTGTCTTGTTCAGGGCAGATGTGCTGGTGGCAGGTCTTACAGCTTCACCCCTGGTTCCCAGATCTTGAAACTACTGTGCTCTGGGTTGTCCCTTCTCCCCCCAGCTGCCAGTCAGGACCCCAGGTGGATGGTATGGGAGGCTTCTTACTCACAGCAAACCGCAGGAGCAGGCACGACTTGCCCACGCCTGAGTCGCCAATCAAAAGCAGCTTAAACAGGTAGTCACTGGAGAGAGAAGATGGGAAGGCGTGAAGGGAGGCAGGGAGCCCACCTACCATCATCCTGGAGTCACAATTACAGGATTCCCCCACCCCATGAGGCATCCCTTGGTTTATTTTTATTTTTTTTTTAGCAATAAGGTCTCACTCTGTCACCCAGGCTACAGTGCACTGAAGTGATCACGGCTCATTGCAGCCTCTGCCTCGCGGGCTCAAAGTGATCTTCCCACCTCAGCCTCCCGAGTAGCTGGGACTTCAGGTGTCCACATCCACCACCACTTCTAACTAATCTTTTTTTTTTTTTTTTTTTGAGACCGAGTTTCACTCTTGTTGCCCAGGCTGGAGTGCAATGGCACGATCTTGGCTCACTGCAACCTCCGCCTGCCGGGTTCAAGCAATTCTCCTGCCTCGGCCTCCCGAGTAGCTGGGATTACAGGCACCTGCCACCATGCCCGGCTAAGTTTTGTATTTTTAGTAGAGACAGGGTTTCACCATGTTGGCCAGGCTGGTCTCGAACTCCTGACCTCAGGTGATCCACTTGCCTTGGCCTCCCAAAGTGCTGGGATTACAGGTGTGGGCCACCACACCTGGCCCCTGGCTAATCTTTTCATTTTTTGTAGAGATGGGGTCTCACTATGTTGACCAGGCTGGTCTCAAACTCACGGGTTCAATTGATTCACCTGCCTTGGCCTCTGAAAGTGCTGGGATTACAGGGGTAAGCCACTACACCTGGCCATCCCTTGGTTTAGAATACTATGGTGCTCACCAGATCTTCCCACCAGTCCCGGTCAGGGAGGGCTGATGCCTCCCTCCACAAACAGCTAGCCCAAAGGGCTCTCAGCTTGCTGAGTCTAAATTCTCACTTTATGGAGAAAGAAATCAAGACACAGAGAGGCATGTGACCTGCCAAGGCAACAGAGCTGGGTATCCTACTCTGATTTCTGAGACTTCATGGTTTGGTCCAGTAGGGGCTATTTAGGGAATCCCCAGTACATGCCCTGTGGTGTGCCTGGCTTGGCAGAGGAGGCCCCAGAATTAGAAGCCAGGGCCCAGTCTAGAACCTATTAAGTGGAAAACCCACGTAAAGAGACTTGATGGCCAGGTGCTGTGGTGTGTGCCTGTGGTCCCAGCTACTGCGGAGGCTGAAGCAGGAGGATCCCTGGAGCCTAGGAGTGCATGACCAGCCTGGGTGATGCAGCATGACCCCGTCTCTCTTTTCTTTTGTTTTTTTGAGACGGAGTCTCACTCTGTCACCAGGCTGGAGTGCAGTGGCACGATCTCGGCTCACTGCAACCTCCAACTCCCTGGTTCAAGCGATTCTCCTGTCTCACCCTCCAGAGTAGCTGGGATTACAGGCACGCGCCACCATGCCTGGCTAATTTTTGTATTTTTAGTAGAGACAGGGTTTCACCATGTTGGCCAGGATGGTCTCGATCTCCTGACCTCGTGATCCACTCGCCTCGGCCTCCCAAATTGCTGGGATTACAGGCGTGAGCCACCGCACCCGGCCAACCCCATCTCTTTGGAGACAACAACAACAACAACAACAAAAAACCTGTTATAAAGTCACCAGGAAGAGGTGGTCAAGTTGCAATGAAAATTGCACTTGAGGCTGGGTGCAGTGGCTGACACCTGTAATCCCAACACTTTGGGAGCCCGAGGCACGAGGATCATTTAAGCCCAGGAGTTTGAGATCAGGCTGGGAAACATATCGAGACCCTGTCTTTACAAAAAATTTTAAAATGTGCCAGGTGCGGTGGTGTGCCTCTGTATTCCCAGCTACTCAGGAGGACAAGGCAGGAGGACTGCTTCAGCCCAAGAGCTGGAGACTGCAGTGAGCCATGATCGCACCACTGCACTCCAGCCTGGGTGACAGAGAGAGACCCTGTCTCAAAAAAAAAAAAAAAAGGTAAAAGGTAATCACATTTAATATTATTGAGTTCCAACCTGTGGACGGACCCTGTGTGAAGTACTTTAAATGCATCATCTCATTTAATCTTCACAACAGTTCAATGAAGTCAGTTTTGTCACTGTCAACTAATGAGGAAACCAGAGGCCAGAGAAGGGAAGTGACTTGCCCTAACTTACACAGTTTATCGCTTTAAGACTCAAACCAGGTTTGTCAGACTCCAAAGTCCCTTCGAGAGCCTGCTGGTTCCCTTCTCTGTTCCCCTCCCAATCCAGCTCAGAGCTTCACCCTTCCCCAAGGAAATCTGAGACCTGGATGTGGAGGAGAAAAAGGAAGTGGCAGAAGAGGAAGAAGATAACTGATACTTGGGGAAAACTATTAGTCCTGGGCATGAGATGTGGGCCACCTACCCGCAGGGGGAGTGACCAACAGTGAGGAGAGTTTGAGGACCAGAGAATCCCACTGGAAGGGGGAGAGCAAATTCCATATTCATCTAAACTTCACAGGCAGTGTGACAGCCAAGGGAAGGGGTGTGACGGTGGCGTTGGGGGCCTGAGCAAAAGCGAGGAGAGGGCGGGAAAGGACGGACCGCCGGGAGCGACAGGACAGCGCGACCCAGGCAAAGGGTAGGAGGCAGCCCCGGAAGAAAGGACCTGCGGGAGACGCGACCCAAGCGGCGCTTCGGGGCCTCCCGCGTAGTTGGCTAGCTTCTGGGCCGGCCCCAGGAGCCGGGCTTCAGGAGAAAGAGGATAGAGGGATTCACTGCCCGACCTAAAGGGCCCGAGCCTGAACCCGAGACCAGAAACTATCAAGACGGGCTCCAAAACTGCGGGACACTTGTCAAGCAGCAGGTGGGGAAACTGAGGCCTGAAGTGACCGGGACTGCGGGGTCATCTGACCGATAAGGCCTGGTAGGACCGGTGTCTCGGGCTCCAAGAGCTATCCCTCGAGGTCGCCACGTCTGGGCCCCGGGTGCGAAGGGTCGGGGTGTTGAGCCGGGGTCCCGGGGCCCCTGGGGGGAGGGGCAGAACCCGGATGTGGGGGGGGGAGGTCAGCGGAAGAGGGACCCGGATGTGGGGACGCCGCACAGTCCTGACACGGGCTAGACAACCCCGGTAAGCGTACGGCCCTGTATTCGGGATCGAGGCTGCGCTGGACGGCGCGGGCGGGGCTCACTCACTATTCGGGGTTCATGGCGGCGGCGGCGGCCCGCTCGGTCGCTCCCAGTCGGCTCTGCTCCGCCTCCCGTTCCAAGATGGTGGCCACTCCGCCCCAGAGGCCCCGCCCGCGACGCGCAGGCGCAAACGGTCTCTTCTCAGGCCTCGCCGCGCTGATTCTCGGAACTTGTAGTCTGAGACGTTCTCCAACTCAGCCCCGCTGCGCAGGCGTAGTCGGGGAGCCCGCGCCTCCGCGCCCACTCCCATCACTGCTGGCGCATTGCCTTCTGGGGCTTGTAGTTTGCACGCCGGACGCACTTAGGCTTGAGGACAGTGCTGGAAAGCCTGACCGCGACTCGGTGTTTAAAAAGCTCAATTTAGGGCTGGGCTTGGCACGTTTCACATCTGTCTGACGGAGGCAGTCATCCTTGCCCTCCCAATACCCACGTTGTGAACATTAAATGAGAATGTGGGTTCTAGTGAGACTAGTAAAAGTTCATTTGTCCAGGGTTCTTCGTGTACTGGGCACTCCTAACTCGCAGCCGCGTGTCATCACCCGCATTTCATAGATGAAAAAACTGAGTCTCGGGAAACTCACTCAAGGTCAAAAACTTTGTGAGGAGCAGAGCTCATAAGAGCCCGCGGTCTCCAGAACCCCACAACTGAGTGTTTTAGGGAAAGCCTGACTTGTGGGCCCCCACACAATTCCGGGGTGGGGCAGAGTATCTGGGCCCAGCTGCGCGGACAGCGGTTGACCGAGACACACTGTCCCCCACTCACGCACGACCCTTCCCGGCTCCACCCCAGTCTAGAGACGCTGGGGGACCCCGACCTCCGTCTCAAAACAAGCCCGGCTCAGATTCAAACCGTCTTTATTACTACAGCAACATCTGAAAATAGCAGCCGCCTCACCCGCAACAGGGGGAGCCCCTCCTGCCACCAGGGAACCGTCGCCGCCCCTCGCGAGAAGCTGCAGGCGTGGGAGGAGGCGTGGCAGGATGGCTCGGTGGGCGGTGCCCGGGGCGGGGTCTGGCCGTGCCTAGGCGGGGCCGGGTGGGAGGGGCAGTGCATAAGGCCGGGATGCGGGGCAGGGCCCGGCGGTGGGAGGACGGACTAAGGGAAGGCCCCCGTCCTGGGGCACGGGGCGATGGCGGGGGTAGGACGCATCCCTCAGAGGCCAGGAGGAGCGCGAGAAGGTCCCAGGACCCCCTTGGGAGGCGCCGCTCCCAAGAATGTGGAGCCTGGGAGATACCACCGCACGGAATGGGGGTGATTAAGGCCTGGGCGGTACCACTAGAAGAGGGACGAGGGGAGGCCCGGGTAGTACCGTGGACTGAAGGGAGGGGCGCGGCCAATAACTTATTTCTCTATATACAGAAGCAACGGCCGGGTTGAGTCGGGAGGGAGGGCGAGGGTGCCGAAGGGCCGGCGAGTGCTTAGTGTTCTTGGGTCTGGGGAGGCCAGGCCACTGAGTCTATGGTGGAGACTCCAGCCGGCACCTCCTGCTGGCCCCGAACCTAGGGAAGAGGGCCCTGCTGGAAGGAATAAATAAGGGATCGAGCTGGAGTGGGCAGGCCCAGCCTCCAGGGCTCAGGCTGAGATGACAAGGGAGAAGGTTACCCTGAGATTGAACAGAAAAGACAGGGGCTGTGGGAGAGACAGGTGGGACAAGCAGCAGGCCCATGCGCAGGGCTGGGGTGAGGGGGGTGTGCCAGGTGGGCGCTCTGGTGACTGGCTGCCCCTTCAGCATTAGCCCACCAGGGAGCTTCGTCGGGAGAGGTCCATGGAGCTGGAGCTGAGAGTGCGGCTGTCAGAGAGACCTGTGCCTCCAGGCTGTGGGCAGAGGGGGCAGGTGGCTCAGCCCTGTGCTGCTGCCAGTCTGTGCCGCCCTGGCCTGAAGGGGCCTGACCCGGCAGAGGCAGCCAGAGTCCCTGAGCTGGGCAGAGGCAATGGCAGTTCTGACCCAAGGCCACGCCCTGGTGCCCTGACACTCCCACCCATCTCCACGGTGACTGTGTTAGCACTGATCACTTACACGTCCACCCCCAGGAGAGGCTGGGTTCCCCTCATGTGTCTCCCCGTTGTCCAGCCCAAAGTAGGCCTGAGACAGAGCCAGGAACTGTTGCTGGATGAAGAGGCATGCTGGAGGGAAGCTTGGCAGCGCGCATGCAGCCCCGGCCGCAGCTTCCCAGTGCCCAGACACCCGCCTGCCCTTACCTGGGTCGGCTCTTCCACGCTTTTGTTGAGGAAGTTGAGGGAACTGGCCCGCTTCATCCTGAGGGAAAAGGACAGCCTGGGATTTGCCCAAGGAGGAACTCAGGGGAGACGGGGGCAGGGAGCAGGGTGGGGCTGGGGAGGGAGCAGACTGGTGGGTGGTGGAGCCTGAGAGGGATAGGGAGGTTGCCTGGGGTCAGTGGGGCACACTCTGGGTCAGGAGCTCATCCGGGGTTGCTGGGTGGTTCTTGAGGCTCACCTTGGTGGGGGGCTCACCTGGGGTTAGGGGGCTCCTGGGGGCTGCCCCCCTGCAGCTTCTTTACCAGCATCTCACTGCTGCGCCTCAGGGCGTCCCGGAGTTTCCCAAAGGAGCCGCTGCGCCGCAAGGAGCCACTGCCATCCTGCAGGTGGACAGGCTCGTCTCTAGGCCCCGCTGGCCACCTAGGCTCCCAGCCTGGCCCGGCCCAGCCACCAAACTCACCCCATTCCACTCAGCTGTAGGTCCCGCATCCTCGAGGTCAGACTCAGACCGAGGCCCGGCACCCCCGGCCACGTCTCGGCTGCCGCGGCGGTCTCCCCGCCCGCCACTGCCATCTTTCAGCAGTTCCACCACCTTGGTCTGGCTTGCAGGGTCCAAACCCTGAGGGAGGGGCAGGGATATCAAGCCGTGACTGGGACACACCCAGGGCCACACAGGTGTCTGCCCACCCCCTCCTGCATGGAGCCCCACCTGCTTGCGGTTACGGCTGGCACAGTCCTCTAGCGTGTGCGCGGCTTCCAGCTTGCCCTGGCGCCGGTACAGGGCCCCCAAGCTGCGCAGGGTGGTGTTGACTGTCGGGCTGTGGATGGGACAGTCTCAAACTCCATGTTCCCCCCAGACCCAGGGCCCATCCTGGCACCCAGCCCACAGGGGGCCCTGAAGAAGCATGGACCTCTGGGGTAGCCAGAATCCATTCCCTCCCATGTCAAGCCCTGTGCTGGGCCCACCCAGCCTCTTCTGTCCTGGGGAAATCACCCCAGGGCCCTCATGGCATGTTGTCACCAGGACCAAAAGCTGGGAGACCTGGAGCAAGAGAATTAGGCTGAGAATTAGGAGACAGAGCCTTCTTGGGACAGGTGACCTGTGAGTTGGGCCTTGCCAGATGAGCAGCAGAGGAGGGGTGTGTTGGGGGTGAGAGTATGGAATGTGGAGCCCGCCCTGTCGTGCCCTGCTCCCCAGCCCAGCCCTGACCCCCTCACCTGTCTACTTTACAGGCCTTGTACCAGCTGCCATATTCCCCATAGGGGGCGCTGTCCCGGCGCTTATCCTGGAGGAAAGAATGGTCACACGAAGTGAGAGCAGGCCCCCCTCTGCACATCCCAGCCTCCCCTGACAACCGCCCAGCCTGCCCCACAGAGCTACCTTGCTTTCCTCCCGCTCCTCTGCATGCATCCAGATGGGCTTGTTGTCCCCTGGGGAGAGAAAGGGGACTGTCACCAGCCTACCATATAGGTCTCACCTGTTGGGCTGGACACAGGACTGGGGTCAGGGGAGGGGAGACCACAGTTGGGCTTCGTTGAATGAATGAACAAGAATAAGACCCAAAACATTACTGACCCTCTTCTGGACAAAGAGATGAGCAGAACAGACCCTTGCACCTCAGGCCACAGCCCAAGACATGTGCTAGGCCTGAATGATTGGCCAGGCTCCAAGGGACTCAGGAGCAGGAGATGACTGACCATCCGGGGCCAGAGGTGGTTTCCCAGAGTGGGGGATGCTGGAGCAGGCCCTCAAGGTGAGCAAGAGTCGCCAGTGGAGAAGGGGGATGCAAAGGTGTGTGAGGCACTGGCAGGCCAAGGGGGCTACATGAGTTGGGTGTGTGCTCATGTGTGCAAACATGAGCACAGGTGGCTGGGCACCATCTGAGGGTGAGGCTGGGGACCAGCCAGGCCAAAGCCTGAGGGCCTGCCCTGCTGAGGGATTTGTCCTGGGTGCTGATGGCAGGGCGGGCCTGGGATGGATGGGCTAGAGGCATGTGGCGACCACGCACTCACCATTGACAGAGCCAAACTCTTTCTCATGAGCGCGGGTGAGGATCTCCTTGTACAGGGTCTCTGCATCCTGGTACTTGCCCTGCTTCAGGTAGCAGGAAGCCTGGAAGCGGGAGACCCAGAGAGTGAGCAGGATGCATGCAGCCAAGCCTTTTTCTCTCCTTCCCCAACCTCATCCCTGCTTCCCTCCTTCCCATCCTCCAGCCCCTCCCAGCCCCAAGGTACCAGGTTGTTCTTGGTCTTGGCCACATTGGGGTCATCGGGCCCGAGGCGTGTAGCATAGATCTCCAGCGCCCGCCGATAGTAGTATTCCACCTCCTCGGCTTTGCCCTGGTTCTGGCACAGCAGGGCCAGGTTGCTGAGCTGCTTGGCCACATCTGGGTGAAACTTGCCCAGGACCTGGGATGGGAGAGGGAGCCAGGGGTTGGGCTCAGGGCTGCCCAGGCCCCTGCCTCCCAGACCCCCGGCCTGCCCAGCCCTGCCTGTTCCCACCTTCTCCCGGATCTCCAGTGCCCGCTTGCACAACGGCTCAGCCTCCTTGTACTTGCCCCTCTTGCCATACAGGACCGCCAGGTTGTTTAGTGTCGCAGCCACCTGGAGGTGGGAGAACGGAAGCTTTGTGACCCAGGCCCTGCAGGACTCTGGGACCTGCAGGGGATAGGGCACAGCCCCCACCTCCCACCCAACCCTCACTCACGGCTGGGTGGTCCTTGCCCAGTGTTTTCTCCCGGATGGCCAGAGCATCATTGAGCAGGTGGGCAGCCTCCTTGTACTTGTTCTGATCCCTGGGAGCAGGTGGAGCATGGTCAGGCTGTCCTCCAGCTCAAGGCCCTCCCCAGTGGTCTGCAATCCCTGTGGTCACTCCTGTACTCACTGAGTGAGTATGACAGAGTGAGACCCAGAGTGTGGGGAGACCTGCTCAGCTCCTGCTCTCTGAGCTCCAGGGGCTGTAGGCAGTTTTCTCACAATTGGCTGGGGTGCGTGGTGCTGGGGTCCCACCGACTGCCTGGTGCCCAGTGTCCTTGGGTGCCACATGGCTCTCCTGCTGCCCCTTTAGCGTGTCCCGCTCTCCAGGTCCCAGTGCCTTTGCTCATGCTGGCTTTTTACCATGGGAACCTTTTCTAGCCCTCTTGTGTTTGGGCAAACTCACTTTCTGGCAAAGCCCCTCCTCCAGCCTTGGTGCCTGGAGAGGCTGTGCGGACTCCCCAGGACCCCTGGAGTCCTCATGTGCAGTCCCTCCCCAGTTCTGGCCAAGCCTCTCTCTTACACTAGACAGTTTTACTTGCATCTGTAGCCCAGCTCCATGCAGGTGGGCCACGAGTCCTGGCCCACAGCAGGCACCAAGGGTTAGTGATCCAGGGATGAAGCCTTCCAGAAGAATTTGGGCACCCCCAGAGAGTCCTCACCGATAGACCAGTGCCAGGATGTTCAGCATGGTGGCAACATCAGGGTGGTCGTGGCCTGACGTCTTCTCCAGGTCTTCGAGTGCCTGTTTGCAGAGTGGGACAGCTACCTCGTAGCGGCCCTGTGAGGCGTATTGGATCACCAGGTTGTGCAGGGTGCGGAGCCGGGCCGGGATCTCGTAGCCCCCATGCTGACCAGACACATCCCCTCCTCCTGGGCTAGGGGCTGCAGGGCCAAGGGCAGGAGGTCAGATGTACCATCTGCCCACTGGGCTGGGATGGCACATGCCAGCTGTACCTTTGAGCCACTTGACACATGGCACTGGGCAAGTCACTAACCACTCTTTCTCAGTTTCCCCATTTATAGAGTGGGTCTAGTTACCCCATAGAAAGAGTGGGTAGAGGCCCAGCTCCAGTACTTCAGGCTGTGTGTCCTGGGGCAATTTGCCTAACCTCTGAGCCTGTGTCCCTGTGTACAGTGTGGAGGCCCTGATGCATAACCAGTACCATGAGCAAAGCAGGCACTGGCCTCATTGTGGCTGCATGTGCCTCCCTCAGAGGTGACTCGGAGAGGAAGAGAACTCTCCCAAGGGTCAGGGGAGCTAGTGGCAGAGCAGCACTGGAAACCAGGCTGGGACTCCACAGCTCTTAACTGTGATGTCTGCTCCCCACAGAGCTGGGGGGATGTGAGAAGCAGCAGCACGTACAACCGTTCTTGAAGCTCTAATACACTAGGATGTCATGATCAGAAGTGAGGCAGGAAGGAACATGGCAGCCACTCGGTCCCAAGGACCAAGAGTTCACACAACCTTTCCTTCCCCCACTCCACAACTGCCCATCCGTACCTGGGCTCTGCTCATCCTCATTGGGGAACAGGTCATCCAGTGTGTCTTTGGGGACGTCCCCCTTCTCCTCCTGGGGAGGAAGACAGGATGAGCGTCAGGGAAGGAGGCACAGGGCAGCCGGGGTGTCCATGGGCTGGGGTGGAGCCGAATCTGCTCCATGCTGCCCCTCCCTGCTCCCAGGCCCCCTTGCTGGGCAACAGTGACCATGGCAGGAGCTCACGTTAGGGGAGGTGTCTTCATCCAACTTTCGGATCTGGCTCATGAACAGCAGGTGCTGCTTCTCCTCCTCGAGCTGGGCCACGGCCTGCTCACTGCGCTGCAGCTTCTGCTGTGTCCCCGCCAGCTCCTCACGCAGCCACTGGTTCTCCTGTACCAGGCGCCGCACCTGCGCCCGCAGCTTCTGCTTCTCTGATTCTACGGCCCCCAGGTGGCTCGACAATGCCAAGATCACCTGTGCAACCAGCCCAGGTAAGGGTCAGAGCCCTGTCGACCCCCTCGCCTATGACTGTAGCCTGGGCCTAGTTGGGCTCTGGGACCCAGTGAAGGGCCAGGCGTGGCCCTACAGTGAGGAGCTGCAGGTCTTTTCTCTCCTTGTCAAGGGATAATCCCCTCAAGGCCCCAAACACACCATAGTGCAAAGCCCAAACCCAGGAGGCTTGGGAGTCCCCAGTTCCTTCCTTCTGGGATCAGGAGAACCCCAAAAGGGCTAGTTGGGGTGCTGTGCTTTCCCTGAGATACTAGCCCCTTCCTTCGTCTCTCCCTGGGTTGTACTCAAGCCCCTGCTGCCACAGCCACTAGGTTACTGCTCCCTGCCCCAGGGCTAGCGCTTGCCCACAGAACTCTGCTAGATGGCTGAAGGGCCACCCAAAGACTCCATCCCCACTTCTGCTGAGGGGGCCACAGCATCCCCTGCCTTTCTGCAGCTCCCAGGTAGGGAAGGGGCATGTGTCCCAAATGCTCAGTGGGCATGAGGAGCCACAGGGGCAGGAAAAGTATCCAAAGGCCTTGGCCTCAACCCCCACCCCTCTCCCCAGCCTCTATAACTCCTTTCCTTAGTTTCCAGTCTCTTCCTGCCTTCCTGCCTAGGGTTCAACCTCCCTTCTTGCTCTCTCTCTCTTTTTTTATAAATTTGAGACAATGTCTCACTCTGTCACCTGGGCCAAAGGGCTATGGCACCGTCACAGCTCACTGCAGCCTCTATCTTCCAGGCTCAAGTGGTCCCTCCACCTCAGCCTCCTGAGTAACTGGGACTACAGGTGCACACCACCACACCTGGCTAATTTAAAAAATTTTTTGGCCAGGCACGGTGGCTCACGCCTGTAATCCTAGCACTTCAGGAGGCTGAGGCGGGCAGATCACGAGGTCAGAAGATCGAGACCATCCTGGCCAACATGGTGAAACCCCATCTCTACTAAACATACAAAAATTAGCTGGGTGTGGTGGCTCGTGCCTGTAGTCCCAGCTACTCAGGAGGCTGAGGCAGGAGAATCACTTGAACCTGAGAGGCAGAGGCTGCAGTGAGCTGAGATCGTGCCACTATACTCCAGCCTGGGCAACAGAGCGAGACTCTCAAAAAAAAAAATTTTTTTTTTTTGTAGATACGGGATCTCATGAACTCCTGGATTTAAGCAGTCTTCCCACCTGGGCCTCCCAAAGTGCTGGAATTACAGGCATGAGCCACCACACCTGGCCTCCACCCTTTCCCGGTCCTTCATGGTCCAGGGTCATTTCTGCAGTGGTGTCTCCAGCTAGTCACGCCTCCCGCTTTGCTCCAGCTTCACACTTGGCCTTGCTGCCCGTGCCCTCTGTGCAGACTGTTCCCCCCCTCTGTGAGAGTGCGTGTGCTCCACCAGGCATGGGGCCCCTGAGTGGTCCTCTCTGCCTCTGACGGCCAACTGGCAGGGAGTGAATGTCCTTGCAGAGGGCCAGGCTGTCTGAGACCCTGTACTTTGTAGTTGGTTAGCAAATGCCTAAGTGACAGGTGTTTCCATAACCACTAGCTTTAAAAAAAAAAAAAATTCCCCCAACAGCCTGGAAGTGTACACAGCAGATGGCATGATCCCTATTTTAGAGACAAGGAAACCAAAATGATACAACTTCCCCAGGGTTCCCATGCCAGGCAGGGGCTCAGCCAAGCTCTGAGGGGAATAAAACAAGTCTAACTCCTTGTACATCCCAGTGGCTCCTGGACATCTCCAACTGCATATCATCCTGGCAGCCTCAATTAAAGGGGGCCAAAACAAAGTTCTGATCCACCAAGGCCCTCTCCTCCCTTAATTTGCTTAAATCACAAACCTGGGAGTGATGCTGCCTTCCTCTCTCTCCCTTATTCCACCCCCAGGTCTTGCTGGATCTACCTCCAGAACATCCAGAACTGGTCCCTTTTCTCCACCGTCATAGCCACCCCTTAATTCCAAGCACCAGCTCTCATTTGAATTCCAGCAGTGGCTTCCTAACCACTCATTGGAGAGTGATTCCATCCTCGACCCACTGAGGTTTATTCTCCACATCTCAGCCAGAGAGAGTTTTTAGAAACTCAAGTCAGACTGTGTTGCCTGCCTGCTTAAAGCCCTCCAGAGGCTTTCTGATTTCCTGAGAATAAAACCCAAACCAACCAGGCCATGATCTGGCTCTTGGCTTCTTCCCAGGCCTCTTCTGTCCCTCTCTCGCTTCCATGAAGCTCCAGTCACACAGTTCTTCCCCGAGTTCCTCCACCACAAGCTCTTTCCTACCCCAGGACCTTTGCACATGCAACTTCTCCCCTGCCTCCCTTTCCTGGAGGCTGGTTCATTTCTTCCCTCAGGTTTCAGTTTGTCATTTCCTCACAGAAGTCCTGCCTGACCAGTAGACAAGACTCGCTGCTGTGAGCGATCATAAAATCTTGTTCTTTTCTTTGCAGAACTCATCACAATTTGTAACAACCAATTATTTCTGTATGTGTGTTTTTGTCTCTAATAGGGCAGGAATCTTGTCTATTTTGTTGGGCCCCGTATCCACCTAACACCCTGGCTGGCACTCAATAATTCATCTGTTGGCGAGTGAATAGAAGAGTGAATTGGTGGGAGGCTGTGTTTCCTTAAGGATTTTCTTTCTGTTCTCATATGCCATGCAGTCTCCCTTAGGTAGAGGGGAGCCGGAAATAGGGCTCTGCGTGGGGGCGAGGGTGATCATGGTCTCTTAGGGCAGGGCTGGGGTCGCCAAAGTGCATTAATTTCTTCAAAAGGTATTTACTGGGGTCCTAACATGGGGCTCCAGGAAACAGACGGTTCCCTGCTCAGATTCTTCTCCTACATTACCGGATTCCTCTTGAAGGCTCGATCCCTCCAGTGACCGCCCACCTCAGTACCCCAGACTGACCTACCTGGGCCTCCCCCAGCCCAAGCTCAATGGCTTCCAGGGAGCGACGCAGGAGGATGCAGCGCTCCTGCGAGCCAGGCTCGGCTTCGCCCGCCTCAGGCGCAACCAAAGGAGCCAGCAGGGCACGATGCTCCCCACGCAGAGTCTCCAGTCCCTGGATGACGGCCTTGGTGCCCAGCACGATCTCATCCTGGCTCAGCTTCTCCTCCCGCGGAAGCACCATCATGGCCATGGTTGTGGCGTCTGTGAGGACGAGGGTGCGGGCAGGCGGGCGCCGGGCCTGGGGCCACACCGCCGTCCGCCCCGGATTAGGTAAACAGGCGGTCCACGGACGCCTGAGTCTCCCGTGTGCCCAGGTCCCCCAGCCGGCAGCCCGCACCGTGCCCGCGCTTGGCCTACAGAGGGCGCGCCCGGCTTGTCTAGGCCTGGGAGACGCAATGCGGTGCAGCCGGATCGTGCTTCGGCCCCAGACCACCGGCTTAGGCCGACTTAGGCGGCTCAGTGTCCGGGTTTCCCCAGGGACCCCCTAACCAGGACAGGTATGGGGAACGTGGGGGCTCACTACTGTGCAGGAGACCCTGGCCCCTCCGGCGATCCGGGCCCAGCCCCTCGGACAGCCCCATCCCCAACAAGCAGGCCAAGCCGCGGAGCCCATCCTCCCGACGAGCCGACCCTGCGGAGGTCCTCCCGCTAGAGGGGCTGAGTACGCGGCCCCTAGTCCTTCTAGGCCACGCCCACGACGACCCCTCCCCTAGGCCAGCGCAACGCCCTGCGGCCTCCCCTGAAAAGGCCGCGCCCCCGCCCCGGGCCACCCGGGACCGCGCCCCCTACCAGGGCTGGCCCGATCCTCCCGCAGGCCGCGCCTACGACGACCCCCTCCCCTAGGCCGACCCGGAGCCTCCTCCCCCGCTTTAGAGCCTGACCGGGTCTCCCGGCCCAATCGGCCCGCGCCGACCTGCGCTTGGTGCTCGGGCCCGGCTCCGGCTCTGGCTGCCTCCCGCTTCACCCGGACCCGCAGCCGCGAGCTGGTCCCGCCGCCTCCATCCCGCCGGCCTTCCCAGCAGCCCCAGCGCCGCCTTAAAGGTGAAGCCGCTACCTCGGTGGCGTCGGAGGGGGCGAAACACGCTTCTCTCGGCCCGTTCGCTGCCTTAAAGGAGCGCGGGCCGGTCCGGCTCCAGCGGGAGGGGGACAGGGCGGGGCCATCGAGGCGGGGGCGGGGCCGTCGAGGCGGGGTCGGAGCGAGGACCCGCCCGGGGCGCAGTTCCCAGGGCCCGCCAGTCCCGAGGGGTGCCCTCGGCCGCAAAATGCCGCGGGGCCTCAGCGTGTAGAGCTGCTCGGGAGGTCGAACCCGAAGGTACCTAGTGTGGCGCCATGGCGCCACCAAGGACGTCGGGAGAAACTGAGGCGCAAGGAGAAGGTTGGGCTTCCTGGAGTACAGAGCGAGGCGCCACTAATTGAGCGCCTACTGCGTGTCGCGCTTTGGTGCCCTGGGTTCATTGACTTAATGCTCACGAAGACCCGAGAAGTGAGTGCCGCTGTTATCTGGCTCGCAGATCTGACCCCAGGCTCCGCATCCCGGGGTCACATCTGGTGGGGGATGCACCATCTCTGACAGAGGTGGTTCAGCGCCCTTAGCTCAAGCACATCCGGTGACAGGTAGCTTACTACGTTCGACTCTGAGACAACTCGAAAGGTTAGCAAAAATTTCCTCTGATAGACCCCGAAGTGCCTTCCTGCAGTGCTCATCCACAGCGCTAGCTCTGTCGTCAGAAAGAAGGCTGCTCCCTTGTGTCAGTTAAGGTATTTGGAGACAGCGATGGTGTCCCCCGTGGTCTCATCTCTTCCCTGGGCTGCCCCTGGTCCCTTCACTCAGTCCTACCGCAGTTTCCTGACCCTTCCCCATCCCAATTTCTCCTTTCTAGGTGTAGTCTAGCTTGTCAGTCTGGGTCCTGCTCAGAAGGTGGTGATCAGTCCAGGGCCCAGTGACCAGAGACAAGGAATGAACTGCACAGATCGGAGGGACAGTCCCCCCATAATAAGGATGCCACCTGTCCACACACAAAAAAGCTGCAAATCAGGCTGCCTTTGACACAAGTGAAGACCCTCTATTTTACACATCTCAGTTACATCCAACCAGGTTCTTCTCAAACCTGTGCTCTGCCAATGATTTTTTTTTAAGAGACAGGTTCTTACTTTATCATCCAAGCTGGTGTGCAGTGGTGTGATCATAGCTCACTGTAACCTCAAACTCCTTTTTTTCTTTTTGAATGGAGTCTGTCTCCCAGGCTGGAGTGTAGTGGCACGATCTTGGCTCACTGCAACCTCTGCCTCCAGGGTTCAAGCGATTCTCCTGCCTCAACCTCCCCAGTGGCTGAGATTATAGCACCCACCACCACACCTAGCTAATTTTTTGTATTTTTAGTAGATATGGGGTTTCACCATGTTGGCCAGGATAGTCTCAAATTCCTGACCTCAGGTGATCCACCCACCTTGGCCTCGGCCCAGCCTGTAACTTCAAACTCTTGGGCTCACAAAATCTTCCCATCATAGCCTCCCAAGAAGCTAGGATTACAAGTGCATGCCACTATACCTGGCTTTTTTTTTTCCAATTTATTTTCTTAGAGACAGGGTCTCGATATGTTGCCCAGGCTGGTCTCAAGTGGTCCTCCATCTCGGCCTCCCAAAGTGCTGGGATTACAGGCATGAGACACTGTGACTGGCATGTAGCTAATACTTTCATTTGTGCAACATTCAAAAGACATACAAAGACTGGGCTCAGTGGCTCACACCTGTAATCTCAGCACTTTGGGAGGCTGAGGCAGGTGGATCATCTGAGGTCAGGAGTTTGAGACCAGCTTGACCAACATAGTGAAACCCCGTCTCTACTAAAAATACAAAAATTAGCTGTGCGTGGTGGCGCACGCCTGTAGTCCCAGCTACTGGAGAGGCTGAGGCAAGAGAATCGCTTGAACCTGGGAGGCAGAGGTTGCAGTGAGCTGAGATGGCACCACTGCACTCCAGCCTGGGTGACAGAGACAGACTCTGTCTCAAAAAAAAAAAAAAACCTTAAAAAAAAAAAGGCAAACAAGAAGCAAGTTACAATGAAATGTAGTTATCTCTGTGACTGCTGTCCTCAGCCATCCAGCCCCCGTCTCCGGAAGCACCTTCTGTTGTTTCTTACGTCCATTGATTATGTTATTTGCATCAGTGCTGAGCTTGTGTTTATCCTTGTCCATTTCAGCTGGTCAGTTTTCCTCCAGGGCCCCTGAGGTTGGAGTCTTTTGCGTTTGGGATCTGTAGTCCTTCAGCCCTCACATTGGCCTTATTTTCCAGATATATTGCCACTGGTTGGGCTGGGCTCAGTGGCTCATACCTGTAATCCTAGCACTTTGTCAGGCCGAGGCGGGCAGATTGCTTGAGCTCATAAGTTCAAGACTAGCCTGGGCAACATGGTGAAACCCCATCTCTACAAAAATACAAAAATTAGCTAGGCATGGTGGTGTGTACCTGTAGTCCTAGCAAGTGAGGAGGCTGAGGTGGGAGGATGGCTCAAGCCAGGAGGTGGAGGTTGCAGTGAGCAGAGATAACATCATGCCACTGAACTCCAGCCTGGGTGGCAGAGCCAGACCCTGTCTCAAAATATATACATACATATATGTTGCACTGATTGCACTTTGGTAAGTCTGCCTCTGTGCATAGAGACTACATCCGACCATGACTGGAGGAAACAGAATATGGAGCGCAAGGCACTTTTGTTCTTCTTCATGACACTGGGTTTCAAAATCCTTTGAGAAATAACTTTCTTAGAAGGCTTTCCCTCTAGAGATTGAGATTTGGTGGTGCCAGGGTGAATCCTGGGCACCTCTTGGGACTTATTTTTTTTTTTTTTGAGATGGAGTCATGCTCTGTCGCCCAGGCTGGAGTGCAGTAGTGCAATCTTGGCTCACTGCAACCTCCGCCTCCTGGGTTCAAACGATTCTTCTGCCTCAGCCTCCCGAGTAGCTGGGACTACAGGCGCATGCCACCACACCTGGCTAATTTTTGTGTTTTTAGTAGAGATAGAGTTTTACCATTATTTTTACCATTTACCATGATCCGCCCACCTCAGCCTCCCAAAGTGGACTTTTTTTTTTTTTTAAGAGACGAGGTCCCACTGTCACCCAGGGTGCAGTGGAGTGCCACAATCATAGTTCACTGCAGCCTTGAACTCCTGGGCTCAAGTGATCCTCCTGCCTCAGCCTCTTGAGTAGCTGGGACTACAGGAAGGTGCTCACCATGCCCAGCTAATTTTTATTTTTTGTAGAGATGAGCTGTCCCCCCAGTAGTTCTTGAACTACTGGGATCAAGCGATCGTCCCACCTCAGCCTCACAAAGTGCTGGGATTACAGGTGTGAGCCACGGAGCCCGGCCGCCTCTTGTGTCTTTAAAACTTAAGTGGTGCCTGTGCTGTGCACCCTGGATTGAAAGTGCTGTTTCAGTGTCTCTGCTTTGCAGGTGAAGAAACTGAGGCTCAGAGAAGTGAAAGGCGGCTGCACCGGGCTCAGTGGGCTTTTTTGTTTGTTTGTTGGTTTTGAGACAGAGCCTTGCTGTGTTCCCCAGGCAGGAGCGCAGTGGCGTGATTTCGGCTCACTGCAACCTCCGCCTCCCAGGTTCACGCCATTCTCCTGCCTCAGCCTCTGGAGTAGCTGGGATTACAGGCGCCTGCCACCACACCTGGCTAATTTTTTGTATTTTTAGTAGAGATGGAGTTTTACCATGTTGGCCAGGCTGGTCTCAAACTCCTGACCTCAGGTGATCGGCTCGCCTCGGCCTCCCAAAGTGTTGGGATTACAGGCGTGAGCCACTGCGCCCGGCCAAGGAGCACATTTATTTTATCACCTTTTGCCCGGTAAATGGAGAGAACACTTCTCAATCACCCTTTGTGACTTGTGCAGGTTCCTCGCTCCGATTGTTCTGCTCACCGTCTGCAGGCTTCAGTGGTTCCTTTGTGATTCTCCTTAGGCGCTGGCTGCTGCGCCTGGTGTGCTGGTGGGGGAAGGCTGGGCCTTACCTGCTGGTTCTCATGCTCTGATCGCTTAGCCTCACATGTGTTCGGCCCTTTCAGCCACTTGGCTTTTTATCTTGTCTCTGAGGATTGCACTGTGTGTCTCCCAAAGGAAGAGACTATTACTTCATCCTGCACTCTCCTATGCTCCCCCAGCAGCTGCTGATCTCATGCCAGGCTGCTGATGGGCACTGAGTAAATGGAGAATAAAGGAAGAAATCCATGCCCAGTGGTGATTCAGCTCCTTATGCTCTTTCCACAGTGCTCAGCAGCCCCCTGTCATCCCATGCCTGGGAAGTTGTTCTTGCTACTTTTAATATTACTGTTTCCTCCCTGAAAATCACTCCCACTTCTCCTACTCCATCCCTTTAGATCCTCGGAAGCCCTCGTCCCACTGAAATCTGCTTTCTTAAATTATTCTTTTTCTTTTGGCTAGATTCCCTCCCTTTCTCTGAAGTGGCTGGGGCACTTTTGCCAAGGCTATCATCCCACTTGAAATGTCAGCAGATAAGGCTGAGCACAGTGGCCCACGTCTGTAATCCCAGCACTTTGGGAGGCCGAGATGGGTGGATCACTTGAGGTCAGGAGTTTGAGACTAGCCTGGCCAACATGGTGAAACCCCGTCTCTACTAAAAATACAAAAAATTAGCCAGGTGTGGTAGCTCTTGCCTGTAGTCCCAGCTACTTGGGAGGCTGAGGCAGAATTGCTTGAACCTGAGAGGCGGAGGTTGCAGTGAGCCGAGATCGTGCCACTGCACTCCAGCCTGGGCGACAGAGCGAGACTCTGTCTCAAAAAAAAAAAAAAAGTCAGCACATTCACCCATAAGTGCTCAAGATGGGAGGCTCCTTAAAGACCGTGTCTCCCCAGCTTCCTGAGCTTCCTGAGGGGCCCTTGTCTACCTTGGACACCACTAGTCGTTGGTTCTTTCTGCCACCGAGCCAAGAATCAGTCCACTCAAAGCTGTCCCCAGAGGCTCCTGGTTCCTGTCCTGTGGCCATATGGCAAATCTGCACCCTCTCTTCCTTGTGACCTCCCAGCCAGGGTAGATGGATCCTACCCTGCCCAGTGGAGGGACCGCAGGCCTTGGGGTCAGACACAGCTAAGTTCAGAGCCGCGTTTCTCCATTTGCTAGTGGTGTCACTTTTTAGGCATGGGCTGTTATTTTACCTGCTTCCTCATCTGTAAAGCAGGGTTCCTACTACCTACTTTGTTGGGTCATCCAGAGAATGCAATAAAATGGCATAAAGGGGCTGGGCGCGGTGGCTCACGCCTGTAATCCCAGCACTTTGGGAGGCCGAGGTGGGGGGATCACGAGGTCAGGAGATCGAGACCATCCTGGCTAACACTGTGAAACCCCATCTCTACTAAAAATACAAAAAATTAGCCGGGCGTGGTGGCTCGGGAGGCTGAGGCAGGAGAATGGCGTGAACCCGGGAGGCGGAGGTTGCAGTGAGCCGAGATCGCGCCACTGCACTCCAGCCTGGGGGACAGAGCAAGACTCCGTCTCAAAAAACAAAAACAAACAAACAAAAAAGGCATAAAGGCGGCCGGGCGCAGTGGCTCACACCTGTAATCCCAGCACTTTGGGAGGCCGAGGCGGGTGGATCACAAGGTCAGGAGATTGAGACCACGGTGAAACCCCGTCTTTACTAAAAATACAAAAGAAAAAATTAGCCGGGTGCGGTGGCGGGCGCCTGCAGTCCCAGCTACTCGGGAGGCTGAGGCAGGAGAATGGTGTGAACCCGGGAGGCGGAGCTTGCAGTGAGCCGAGATCGCGCCACTGCACTCCAGTCTGGGCAACAGAGCGAGACTCCATCTCAAAAAAAAAAAAAAGGCATAAAGGCTTAACATTAGGCCTTGTACATAACAGAAACTATTCCTAGTGGTTGTTTATTCTCATCACCATCAAGCTTAGTATTCAACAGACCCTGTGCTAGTGAGTGCAAGGTGTGGAAAAAGAATGAGAAATACGGGGCAGCTTCTGCCTGCAGTGTTGTTGGACAGAGATGCACTCAGAATGAAGGTGAGCCACAAATGAGGCGGCAGAGACTGAACGGAAGCAAGCATGAGCTTTATGGTGTGGACAGCAGGTGCCCATGTGATCAGGAAGGAGATCAGCCCAGCGAGGGATGAGCTCACTTTTCCCCAACGTCAGCTCTCCCACATGGTGGGGAGGCCCACATCTCCATCTCTGGCCCAGATCAGTACCCTGAGCTCTACCCAGAGCCATATATTCCATTTCCAGTTGGAATAGCACTAAGTCCTGTCCAAATCGCCTGCAGGGATGTTCACACAGGGCAGTCAGTCTGTCCTGGACTCTCTTTCAACTCTGTTTTCTTTTTTTTGAGATGGAGTTTCACTCTTGTTGCCCAGGCTGGAGTGCAATGGCGTGGTCTCGGCTTACTGTAACCTCTGCTACCAGGGTTCAAGTGATTTTCCTGCTTCAGCCTCCTGAGTAGCTGGGATTACAGGCATGCGCCACCATGCCCAGCTGATTTTATATTTTTAGTAGAGACGGGGTTTCACCATGTTGGTCAGGCTGGTTTTGAACTCCTGACCTCAGGTATCTGCCTGCCTCGGCCTCCCAAGGTGCTGGGATTAAAGGCATGAGCCACCATGCCAGGCCTCTTTTTTTGAGATGGAGTCTCACTCTGTCGCCCGCCCAGGCTGGAGTGCAGTGGCGCGATCTTGGCACACCGCAACCTCTGCCTTTCAGGTTCAAGCGATTCTCGTGGCTCAGCTTCCCAAGTAGCTGGGATTACAGGTGCCCGCCACTATGCCCAGCTAATGTTTGTATTTTTAGTAGAGACAGGGTTTCACCATGTTGGCCAGACTGGTCTCAAACTCCTGACCTCAAGTGGTCTGTCTGCCTCGGCCTCCCAGAGTGCTGGGATTACAGGCGTGAGCCGCCATGCCTGGCCTCAACTCTTGTTTTCTAACCAGCTACCAAAACCTGTTAATTCAACCTCTTAAGTCACTCTCAGATTTATCTATTTCCCTCCAACCCTTCCACCTTTACGATGTCCTCATCACATCTTTTCTAAATGGCTGCTGCAGCCTTCAAGCTCATCTGCTGGTCTGCAGAGCAGGTCTTGTTTCTCCCGGCGTGTTGTATTAAGATCTTTCTAAAATACATCGTCTCACTTCTCTGCCTAGGTCCCTTTGCCAGCTCCCCTGTCTCTCAGGACAGAGTGTGCAATCCTTGCTCCGGCTCACAGTAGTAACAGTAACAGCTACAAGGCTCCTCAGGGCCTAGACTCTTCCTCCACTCCTGCCCCATTGGCACTCATCATCCCCATCGTCTCCAGCTGTACTGAGCCCTGTGTGGTTCTTGGCATCGGCCACATTCTCCCTTATCTCTGCTTTTGACATATGCTACTTCCTATGCCCAGAACATCCATCCTTGTCAGATGTCTTCAGGATGCCACTCAGGTGTCATTCCTTTTGGGACATCTTCTTGGACACCTCTTCCTGCAGGGTGGACATCCCTCCTGTGTGCACCAGTGCAACCTGTCACGCTGTGTGGTGATGGTCTGTTTGTCTCCCCTACTGGCCTTAGAGTTCCTGTATATGTTGGGACCCAACCTAGGTTCATGCTGTACCTAGGACATGAACTAGTAGGAAGTTAATAAAAGCCAGATGTATGGATGGTTGGGAAGATGGGATCTGAGTAGGGCCCTGAGATATGGCCTGAGTCAGATGATGGGGTTTAGAAACCTGACCTCTTCTCAGCCGATCTGTGTGCATTGGACAAGTGACTTAACCCTCACTCACACGTTGAACCAACCTTTCTCGAGGGTCCGCCGCATGCCAGGGTGCTGGGTACTGCAACAATGAGTCCGGCGGCTTGGGTCTTTGTCCTCCTGGAGCTCTCATTCGAATGTGGTACAGAGACATTTGCTGCAGGTAATAGTGAACTCTATGACTGAAGAGACAGAGGCTAACAACCAGGCTTTGGGTGGGGTGGTTGGGGAAGGCTCTTGGAGGAGGTGATACAAAGGCCACATCTTAAAGGAAAAGGAGCTTACTCTGGGGTTGGGAGAGGGATGTGAGCACTGAAAGGTCAGGTGTGGCTCAAGGGTGGTGAGCATGGCAGGGGGAAAGCAACTAGAAGTGAAGGTAGTGAGCCAGACCACGGGCCTGGTGGACAGTGGTTGGCCTCTATTCAGAGGGCACTGGGAGGACAGGACGACAAAGGACTCTATGCGAGGAAGGTGCCCTGGCTTACAGTTGGAAACAGTGTTTGGGAGGCAGCATGGACAAGAGTTGTTGATGGATTGGGAGGGGTGGCGCAGGATGAGTCTGGGTTTCTGGCTGGAGTAACAGGATGGATGCTGGTGCCATTACCGACTGGGGAAGATCAAGGGAAATCAGGAGTCTTGCTTTGGCCATGTGAAGTCTGGGATGACTGTGAGTGTTCAGGTCGCAACATAAGTGGTTAGATGGGAGGCTCTAGAGTTGGGAGGAGAGGCTCTGACCTTTGGTTTCCTCCTTTGCAAAAGGAAGCATCAGCAGAATTGATTTCACAGGGAGGGCTGCTTTAAGGACTCAATGAAATAAACCATGTAAGGCACTCAGCAGCAGCCTGGCTCAAAGGAAATGCCCTGTAGGTGACGGTGACAGCTATTAATGCTATCAGTCCTTGGACACAGCAGGTGAAAGGGGTGGCGAAAGAAACAGTTTAAAGATTAGTCTGAAACCTCCTGTACAGGAGAATCCCAGATGATGCATGTAGGGATAATCAACGCCTCACCCGAGTGTGGGCTGTACCAGCGACTTCCTTCCAAAGAGAACAGCATGGGAGCAGGTGTGTGGGACTTTACAGTGAGGAGCCCAGGTCAACCTCATCAGAGATGTCATGTGGACGGCATGTGCCCTTGACAGGGTGCGCTGAGAAGGACATTCACCTTTGAGGTCTTCCTCCCCACAACCTATAACCTCCGTCCAGCCACAAGAAGAACATCAGACAATCCCCAACTGAGGGACATTCTACAAAATGCCTGACCAATACTCCTCAAAACTGTCAAGGTCATCAAAAATAGAGATCAAAAAGTCTAAGAAAATGTCACAGCCCAAAGGATCCTAAGAAGGCAGAATGGGCCGGATATGTTGGTTCACACCTGTAATCCTAGCACTTTGGGAGGCCAAGGTAGGATTGATAACTGAGGTCAGTTCAAGACCCTATCTCTATCAAAAAAAGAAAGAAAACAAAACAAAACAAAGAGCCAGGTGTAGTGACACATGTCTGTAGTCCCAGATACCCAGAAGCCTGAGGTGGGAGGATGGCTTGAGCCCAGGAGTTCCAGGCTGCAGTGAACTAAGATGGCACCACTGCACTCCAGCCTGGGCAACAGAGCAAGACCTGGTCTCTAAAATCAACAACAAAAAAGAAGACAGAATGACCAAGCGTAGTGTGGCATTCTGGGTGGGAGTCTGAAATGGAGAAAAGACATTAGGGAAAAACTAAGGACATGCATAAAATAGGGACATTTATTTATTTATTTGAGACAGAGTCTCACTCTGTCAACCCAGGTTGGAGTGCAGTGGTGCAATCTTGGCTCACTGCAACCTCCACCTCCCAAGTTCAAGCGATTTTCTTGCCTCAGCCTCCCAAGTAGCTGCGATTACAGGTGCCCGCCACCATGCCCGGCTAATTTTTGTATTTTTAGTAGAGACAGGGTTTCACCACATTGGCTAGGCTGGTCTTGAACTCCTGAACTCAGATGATCCACCTGCCTCAGCCTCCCCAAGTGCTGCGATTATGAGTGAACCATCGCGCCCGGCCAAAATAGGGACTTTAGTTAATAATCGTGCATCACGATTGACTCACTAGTTATGACAAATGCACATGAATGTAACATGTTAACAGTAGGGGAAACTGGCAGGGCGGTATATAGCCACTCTTTCTACTATTTTTGCAACTTTCCTGTAAATCTAAAGGTATTCTAAAATAAAATAGTTTACTTAAAAATAAAACCAGTCTGGAGTTGGCATGCGGGTTAGATAGAGGCTCTTCCACTTTCTGCACCAAAAGGGCATCCCTTTGCCTTTAGTCTCTGGCGGACCTTGGGCAGCTCTGCTCTGGTCCAGCCTTAACTCCTGGTGACTGGGCACAGCTGCTTCAGGGTCTGAGTCAGCACCTTCCACCTGAGTTGCCTTGTGCTCCAAACTGCCCCTACACAGCTGGTTTCCTCCTCTTTGCTCGGGGTAGGAGTCTATCTTCTTACTTCTGAGCCTATGAGAAAACCCAGGTGTCTTTGGGCTAAGGCATCAGTTAAAATGTCTCGAGTAGCACATCTGGATTTGGGACCCAATTCCAGCAGCAAGAGAGAACTTCATTCTGTAAACGAATATGTATTGTGCACCTGTGATGGGCCAAACAGTATTCTGGGTGCCAATGATACAACAGGGAAAAACATTTCCTCTTTTCTTGGAGCTTGCATTCTTGTGGGAGAGACAAATGAATAATTAATGCCAAGGAGTGAGAAATATGAGTAAGAAAAAAAAAAGAGGGATTGGAGAAGGGAAGGCCTCCTGAGGTGACATTTCAGCCAAGACCTGAATGAGGGAGCAAGTCACATGGGCCTGAGGGCAGCAGCAGGATGGACAGCACCAAAGGTCTGTGCAAAGGCCCCGAGGCTGAGTGGTATTTGAGGAATGTTGAGAGGCCAGTGAGGAAGTGTAAGAGGAATTAAGATCCAGCAGCTCCTGGGAGATCAGACCATGTGTCAGACCCTCACAGGTGAGGCTTCAGCTTACACACCTAGGTAGGTGGGACACTCTGCACAGTTTGGATCAGCAATCCAACATGATCTGCTCAGCTCTGAAAAATCTCTGGCTATTGAGTGGAGAACAGGCTACAGGGAGAAGAGGGTGGGAGCAGGGATAATTAGGAGCCTATTGCAATATCCAGACAAGAGATAATCGCAGTAGAGGAAGGGGCGAGGCACTGTCAGGGTAAGCCTGGAGGATTTGCTTATGGATTAGATGGTGGGTACAAGAGAAACAGGAATTGAGGAGGATTCCCCAGTTTTCGGCCTCGGAACTGAAGAACGGAGTTTGCATTTATTAGGAGGGAAGTCTCCCCAGGGGAGCACATTTCACACCATGGGGCCGAGTGAGCTCCCTTTAGGGCTGAGTGTGGGGAGAGAGGAGGCTACATTAGAGGCTGGAGCCCCGAGTCCTCCAGGGTTTCGAGGCTGGGAAGCTGAGGACACCGTAGCAAGGGAGGCCAAGAAGGAGAGGCCAGGGAGGTGAGAGGAGAGCACAGAGCTGTCCACAGGCCAGGTGGAAAGACTCCAGCGGGTGATTATTTGCATCCAACGCTACTGATAGGACTGGGCAACCTAGGTCACTGGCAACTGTGGAAAGGAAACTTTTGGTGGGATTGTGAGGAGAAAACTGGAAGGGAGTGGGCAGAAGTGGAGATGGGGAACACATACAGCTCTTTGGAAGAGTTTTGCTCTAAGGGGAGCAGAGACAAGCCATGGCAGCTGAAGGGAATCTGGAAGTCTCTGGTCTTTAATATTGAGCTATACCCACTTGGGATGCATGTAAGTGGGTGGAAAGTCCTGGCAGAGGGGAGAACCCGCGGTGCAGGAGAGAGGGCAACTGTAGGAGAAAAGCCCTCAAGGAGCGAAGAGGGATGGGCCCCGAGGATGGGAGCAGGGTGGGGCATTTATTGCCACAGAAGGGGAGGCTGAGGATATGGTGTCAGATGCAGATGGGCTGAGAGTTCACCCTTCACCCTCTCTCCTAGGTCTAAGCCAGAACCTAAGAGGGCCAGAAGCTGGGGTCCAAGTCTATTTGTCCCACCCCCTCCACTGGAACTCCCTGGCCCCCAGCTCTGCACAGCTCCTGCCCTGTAGCCCTCGCCTGGCTGTGCTCCGGGAAGGCCTCGTGGGCACTTCACCCTGCTCTGCAGCCACACTCACGCCCTGGTCCAGGTCACACAGGTATGATTTGCTTCTCCTGGCCTTTCCTCTCACCAGCGCTGCTATCACCTCATTTAGAAGGCAGGTATGATTTTCATTTTCTAGGCTCAGAGAGTTTGTGCAGGGCCACACAGCTGGGTCCCTGAGCCTCTCTATGTGAGGTCTTCTAGGCACAGGGCTTGGGGAACTCAAGACTGAGGCCAGTGACAGCAGGCTCTGGATGGCCATCCACTCCTCTGGGGCTATACCTGCAGGGCAAGGATGCCAAGCGCTGCCTCTCCTGCAAGCCTTCACTTCTGGACACTTCTTTTCTTTTGAGACCGAGTCTCATTCTGTTGTCCAGGCTGGAGTGCGGTGGCACGATCTCAGCTCACTGCAACCTCCGCCTCCCGGGTTCAAGTGATTCTTGTGCCTCAGCCTCCTGAATAGCTGAGATTACAGGCACACACCACGACGCCCAGCAAATTTTTTTTGTTTGTTTGTTTGTTTGTTTTTTTGAGACGGAGTCTCACTGTGTTGCCAGGCTGGAGTACAGTGGCGCGATCTCGGCTCACTGCAACCTCCACCTCCTGAGTTCAAGTGATTCTCCTGCCTCAGCCTCCCGAGTAGCTGGGATTACAGGCACGTGACACCACACTAAGCTAATTTTTGTATTTTTAGTAGAGACGGGGTTTCACCATGTTGGCCAGGATGGTCTTTTTTTTTTTGAGACAGAGTCTGGCTCTGTCCCCAGGCTGGAGTGCAGTGGCACCATCTCGGCTCACTGCAAGCTCCGCCTCCCGGGTTCACGCCATTCTCCTGCCTCAGCCTCCCAAGTAGCTGGGACTACAGGCACCCGCCACCACGCCCTGCTAATTTTTTTGTATTTTTAGTAGAGACAGGGTTTCACTATGTTGGCCAGGATGGTCTCAAACTCCTGACCTCGTGATCCGCCCACCTCGGCCTCCCAAAGTACTAGGATTACAGGCTTGAGCCACCGCGCCCAGCCATGGCCAGGATGGTCTTGATCTCCTGACCTCATGATCCACCCACCTCAGCCTCCCAAAGTGCTGGGATTACAGGTGTGAGCCACCGCACCCAGCCAATTTTTTATATTTTTTAGTAGAGACGGGGTTTTGCCACATTGCCCAGGCTGGTCTCAAACTGCTGAGTTCGGGCAAAATGCCTGCCTTGGCCTCCCAAAGTTCTGGGATTACAGGCGTGAGCCACTGCGCCTGGCCACCTCTGGGCACTTCTTCATGGGGGAGGCTGTGTGTGCAGGCCTGTCTTGGAAGCCAGTGGAAAAACCGGGTGCCCAGGGAACAGTGGCCACCACTGCTTTCCATCTCTAAGTCAAGGGCAGGCAGGAAAAGGAACTCCACAGATGTACCTCAGCCCTATTCCCTCCACCTGCAGAGGCAAAGACCCCACTGGCTCAGACTTCACCAACGTGGAGCAGGGGAGAGAAGCTAAGTTCTGACCTTTGATCAGAAGATGGGGAAGCCACACTCAACACGTCACTGCCTTGGGAGGTGGATTTGGGGATGGTGGGTCCTGGGGAAAAATGGGCTTTTGGTGTGGAAATGACATCTTTCCTGTTTCCGACCTCTGCCTGCCTCATGCCAGGTGAGACACCTTCATGCCTGTTTCCATGATTGAGAACATGGGAGTACGCTTCTTTCCACCTGCGTTCCTGGTAGATTTTCACTGGAGTTGGGCTGAACTGTGGAAAAGGGGTTGGGCAGCTCCTGTGGCACAGTGAGGGGGCACAGAAGCCCAAGGCAGTCGGTAAGAAATCACCAGTTTATTGAATGAAAAACCCAACATCAACTCAGTCCCTCCCACCCCCATCTCCTCTCTCTGGCCCAGGAGACACTCAGGACAGCAGGGCTGAGCCCTGGGAAGGGCTGGAGGAGAGCTTGGGGGAGGTATGGAGAATGAGAAAAACACTTTCAAAATGAAGTTCTGTGCAAAAACTTCTGGGGAGGAGTGAGAGGACAAGAGAAAAGCTCCAAAGGGGCTGTGGGGCATGGAGGGCCAGGCTGGGGGGCGCGGAGGGCTGGGCTGGGGCCCTGTGTCCTCAACCACTCCTGAGAACGTGGACGGTCAGGACTGAGGGGCTCAGACCCCGGGTTGGTGAGAGGGAGGTGACACGGAGGGAAGGAGCCTGCTGGAGGGAAACCTGGCTGGGAGGATGGGTCTAGGCCCAGGCCGGTGCCTAAGGAGGGGGAAGAACAGAGCAGGGAAAGGCAGAAAAACTGACACAGTAGGAGGAGGGAGATGAATGGGAGATGAAACAATGTCTGAGGGGCCACAGACAGCATGTATGGTGGTGGGGGTCTGCCTCCCATCTCTCCAAGTCCAGGCAGAGCTGTGCTGGGTGAGGGGCTGGGAGGCAGAGGCAGGAGCATCATCAAGGGTGGAAGCCACGAAGACAGCGACCAGTGCACAGGGTGTGTCACATGGTACAACCAAGAGACTTGGCATGCAAAGAACCAAAGAAACACTCAGGACACACACGACATCTGCAGGGAACCTGGGGGTGGTGAGGAAGTCGTGCACGGGTGGTGGGGGGAGACTGGGAGGCCCCTCTGTCCTAGAAACACTGCGTCACCATAGCAACAGGGTCCTGGAGGCGGGGGAGCTGCCTCCTGCCCCTGTGAGCTGTGGAGCAGGGATCCCCTGGGCTCAGGGTGCCCCCTTACCCTCCCTTGGGAAGCTCTGGGGCAGGTGGAGAACCCCACAAGAGTGGAAAGTGGCCCTGGGTCCTGCTGGAGGCGGCAGAGTGAGTGGATCTGGCAGCTGCATCTTAGAGGACACCCTGGTGGCTGGAGGGGCCGGGGGACGACTAGGCTCTCCTGCTGGGGACCAGGATTCCAGTTTTCTCATTTCCGGGAAGGAAACTGATACCACAAGGAAGAGGTTGGAAGTCGGGTGAAGGAAGGCCTGGAGGACTCAGTCCCGGGGACTATGGGCACCAGAAGGCAAAACCAACACGCCTTAGGCCTGGAGCAGGAGGGAGAAGGGGAAAAGCGGGAACCAGGAGGGGCTGTGCAGGGGTGGGCTGGAGGGGAGGGGAGGGGAGGGGAGGCGTCCCTGTGGCAGTGTCCTTCGGGACCTGGGCGAGTGAGAGGCAGACCCTGGTGCCAGGGAAGGGATGCTGGGCCCGGGCCTGCTGGCCTCCCCCTGCCCGCAGGCGGTGAGGCTGGTGGCAGTGCCAGGAGAGAAAGTGGCTGGGGGACAGGGCCTCAGGTGGCCTTGCTGCCACTGAAGAGTCCCACTGGAAAGTGCTTGACATGGGTGGGCCACTGGGCTGCCAGCTGGAAGAACTTGATGTCACTCCACTCGACCCCATCGATGGACACTGGGGGTGACAGGAGAGGAGGGGTGACCAGACTGCTCAGGCCATCTCCCCAGGGCCCCTTGGGAAAGGCCATTGCCTGCCTCCCTCTCCAGTCCCTTTCTTGCCCTCTTCCCAGCCCTGCCCGCCCTCGCACCTCTCAGCATAGTCTGCTGCTGCTTGGCTGAGCAGATGAGGCGGCTGATGCCTTCGATGACCTGGCTCTTGGAATCCACCTCCTTTTCTCGGGGTTTCTTGCTCAGGAAGATGGTGGGAACTGGAAAGCAAGTAAGGCCACCTGTGTCCCAGCCCCTGGGGAAGCCGCCACCCCTCTCCTCCCCAGCCCACTGTCCCCTTCTTCCCGTGGCGAGGGGAGGTGATCTGCAAACCAACCCCTCCTCCCTGGCGCTGGGCTGTGGGTCAGGATCTTCAGGTTCCTGACCCGGTCCCAGCACTGGGCTGGTGACTTTGGCTAAGGTCCCACTCCTCCCCCTGGGGCTCAATATCTTCGCCTGTTCAGCAAAGACCTTGGTCCAGATGGTCTCCGAAGTCCTTTCCAGCTGGAACGTTCTAGGCAGCCTGTGGGGCAGGGACCTGCCTCCCTATCAGGCGCATGCTCTATGCAGGGGCCAGTGCAGCATGAGTTTGTCCTCACGCTGTCCTGGGGATGCCGGGGAGTGCTCCCTGTTCCACTCCCACTCCAGAAAGGAAGCAAGGACAGGGAGGGCACTGCTGAGCAGGCAGCCGCCCCTTGCAAGTTTCCGTGCTGCAGGCCGTGGGTTTTGGCTGTGGGCCTGGCACAGCCCCCTGCCTCACCCCCCAGGGGAACTCTGCAGAGGGGAGTCACACACAGAAATAGGCACAGCTGCTTTGGAGCACCCAAAGGAGGCAGGGTCAGGGTCATGCCAGCGCTGCAGGTGTACTACCAGTTGTGAGTCCCCAGCTGGCACCAACGGTGGCAGGCACTGCTGCAGCACTGGCCCAGCCATGGGGGTTCCTGCCTCACTCCCACGCACAGGAGCCGGGCCAGCTCCAACTCCCCTCCAGCTCCTTAAGCTACCCTTTCTATCCAGAATGGACTGTATGCCCCTTGATCCTGAAAACACAACCACGTCCTTTTGCTCATGAGGCCTCTTTGGAGCGGCCTCCAGGGCTGGGTGCAAGTGCTCCACTCCTGCGTCACAGGGACCCGGAGCTGTGGTATAGAGAGGCCTCTCCCTGTCTGCAGTCCATCCCGGACAGCAGTAGCCAGAAAGGCCCCCTTCATTACACAGTAGCAGCTGCCTCAGCCCCTAAAGTACTGGAGCTCAGCAGAGAGTGACCAAGCGACTCTCTGCAGCCTCGGTTTCCTGCATGACAGAAGGAATGGCCTTGTCCCTCGAGGGGAGGTGGGACTGCCCCCTCTGCACCCCACGCCAGACCATGGGATGCTTCTTCATCCCAAATATCCCCAAAGCAGATTTATTCCCAGGCCCTGAGAGAGGAGATGGGAGGCCTGGTGGCCCCTGGTCTTCCCTGGCCTTGGGGGTACTTACCTTTCTTGTTCTTTTCTTTGGTGACCACAGTCATGGCCATGGTGCCAGAAAGCTGGGCCTCCCCACTATGGGGCAGGCGGGACACCTGCACCGAGCGGAAGACACTCTTGAGGGTGTTCTTCGAGCTGGCGTCCCTCTTGTCGCCTTCCCTCCTCCGCTCCCCGGGGTGGCCCAGCCAGTAGTCCACCTGGAGGCCAATCACGTCCCCATATGGGCTATTGGGGCTCCTGAGGAAAGGGAACAAAAAGGAGAGGTCAGCTCTGCCTTCAGCTCCCAACTACATAGGCCTGATGGGGTAGGGGCCACGCCAGCCCCTGGGAGGGCAGGCTGAGGAAGGCTGTGGCTCTGTTCCCTCCAGTCACACAGAGCAGTTCATGTAGGAGAGGAGAATCAGGCTGATCTGAGAACAAAGCCAGGGAGAATAAAGGCCCAAGTCACAAAAAGGAAACCAAATAAAAGCTTCACAGGATGACAAGGGCAGCAGAGAAGGAAGCTTCATGAAGGAAGTGTGTGTGTGTACCTAAGTGCATGCGTGCACACACATATAACACACACACACACACACACACACACACCCAGCAGGCAAAGCCTGGGCCAAACTGAGCCTCGAGCTGGAGAGAAGACCTGAGCCTGGCAGAAGCCCCTGCGGGCGGCTCCAGTGCAGCCTCAGGACAGCGGCTGGTGCCGCCCGACCTGCAGCTTTCTCCTTTTCATGGCACTGTTAGCTCAGCGATAATTTTAGCTCCCGGGAAAAGGGCTGATGTGTCTTGAAAGGAGGTGTCAGACACAATAGGTACACAGGCTAGGAAAGTCATCTGACTTTTCTCTTTCTGCCTCATTTCGGAGGTTCCATTAAAAAACAAGATTAACTTGGAAGGGAAAGGAGGTGGAGGGAAGGGTTGGTGCCAAGGCTCCCCACATCCATGCTGGACAGGAACCCTTCCACTGTGGGGTGAGATGAAAGAAAACGCCTCCAAGAGGCCAGGAACCTGAGGTCCCCAGGGCAGAACTTGGCCACGTGGGTACTTCCTCCTTTCCTCTACTGTTCCCTCCAGAAGACCCTGGAGGGAAGTGCCCCGAGGAGCAGAGAGCACCGAGGAGGTGAGGGAGACCAGGGACTGGGATTCTAGCTCTGGGGCAGACCTCGTGCCACCCAACACATTACTGGCACTTTGGGGGAAGCCACCGGCCAATGCCATCCTCGCTGTTGCTACAAGGAAAGGGAAGAGGTGAAGGTGGAAGGCAGCGAAATGGGGGAAGGGAAGGCAGGCTGATCCTTCCCAGCGCCGACCACGCCTGCTCTCCTCACCTCAGCCTTCTTGTCAGGAGCCCACCCCTCCACCCTCTCTCTGCCCCTTGCTCCTGGACCCTTGATCTAAGCTGTAGATACTTGAGATCCTAAAGACACGGCCTCCTGCTATATCACCGCTTCCAGTGGTCTCAGAGATTCAGCCTGAACCCAAGCTCCGCTGCTTGTTCCCGCTCCGGCTCCAGCTCTAGCGCCTCAGCAGGGCCGCTTCACTGTGCCAGGCGCTGACACACATGTTCTTTTTCTCTTCTTTTTTAGAGACGTGGATTGTTTCCTTTAGAGAGGCCCTCTGACTGTCACCAAAGGAGACAATCCACGTCCCTAAAAAAGAAGAAAAAAGGAGGACACTAGAAAGGACAGCCCAATCCACGTCACTACGTGGCCCAGGCCTAGCTTTGAACTCCTGGGCTCAAGCGATCCTCCAGCCTTGGCCTCCGGAATGGCTGGAACTACAGGATGAGGCCCAGTTTCCATGTTCTTATGTAACCTGCTCCACAGTCCTGTGAGGTGGCCACTTCACCTCTCTTCATTAGATGAAATTGAAGTTCAGTAACTTGTCTAAGCTAAGGCAGTGGAGAGACAAGACAGAACCACTCAAACCCACGTGTTTTATTTCCCAAGTGCCATGCTGGGAGGTCCCATAACAACACCTGGGAGGTCCCATAACAAGACACTTGCACAGCACTTTACAGGCCTCTCTGCCAACATTGTCTCATTCAACCCAATACTGTGAAACAGGGCAGAAAGTGTCCTCCCATGACCAGTGACCAGGCCAGCTAGTGATATGTCTCTGAATTCTAACTTCAGTGTTTTGGGTTTTTTTTTTTGAGAGACAGGGTCTTGCTGTCACACAGGCTACAGTGCAGTGGCGCAGTCATGGCTCACTGCCCAGCCTCAAACTCCTGGGCTCAAGCAATCCTCTTGCCTCAGCCTGAGTAGCTAGGACCACAGGTGTGCACTACCATGCCCGGCTTCCTGTGGTTACCTTCTAAGCCCATGTGCCTGTCACTGTAATCAGCCGGGTGGGCCTGATGGAGGGCATGGCAGGACAGGTACGGGCAGGAGCCTTACCCCACGATGGCCAGGGCGCTGCTCATGGATGGGGAGGAGGGAGGGGTGGCCGTGGCGTCTCGGCTCAGGCCCGAGCTGGAGGGTGGTGACGTGGAGGGCACAGTAAGGCTGACCACAGGAGAATCGTCCCCATCGCCTGTCAGGGGACAAACGACAAACACAGTTGGCCAGAGGAAGCTATCCCTGACTTGGTAGTGGCAAGGAGCTGGGGTTCCTCCCATCCCGTGGCCTGCTTTTCTCCTTTGGCCCCAGGCTCCTCCCACCTCCCCCAGCCACCACTGCAGCAGGGGAGTGAGGGTGCCCACAGGCTTCCTGCTCAAGCTCTGACTTCCCTCAGGGCATCCAGAGCTTAACTTTTGGCCTGCTGGACTAGAGGGAAGACAGGGAGGGCACCAGCCTTACTCCACAGAACAAGGGAGCCCCAGGCTCACCTGCTGTGGAGGGAGAGTCTTCAACCAGACCCACCTTCACCACCTGCAAGGAGAGAAGAGGCACTCATTAGATCCTCCTGTTAAAGCAGGCATGTTCTGATCCAACCAGAAACAGACGGGTGGCACAAGAGCCATCACTACACATTATTTTATTGTTGGCTTTAAAAACTTTGCAAATCTGGGCCGGGTGTGGTGGCTCACGCCTGTAATCCCAGCACTTTGGGAGGCTGAGGCAGGAGAATTGCTTGAACCCGGGAGGCGGAGGTTGCAGTGAGCTGAGATCGCGCCACTGCACTCCAGCCTGGGCGACAGAGCAAGACTCTATCTCAAAATAAATAAATACATTAAATAAATAAATAAGTAAATAAAAGAATCTTTGCAAATCTGGAGCAGCCCAGCTGTAGAAACAAAACAAAACAAAACCCAGTTGCAACAATGAGGTGGGGCATGTGAGACTTTGCAGCTCTTCTCTGGGGATAAAGGGCTGAAGGCAGGAACCACTGTGATGTCCTGATGTCGTTTCTCTAAGGTCCTATGGGCAGAGGGCCTAGGAAGATGGCTCTGTCTCTGCCAGGTGGGAGAGTCTAAAGGCCAAGTGGACGTGCTAAGGTGTGGACACCAGCCCTCTCCTCTCTGGTCTTCCTGGAATCTGGAGGTGTACTGAATGGGGGTGGGGGGATTCCTTATGAATTTTCAATTCTCCATAGAGAATTCTGGAAAGGACAGCCTGGGCCATCCAGTGGCTAGAAAAGAACACAGCCACAGACTAGGTGAGCATCCAGGCTGTGGTCTGAAGTGACAGGTAAAGTCCTGGGCCCTATCACCTGGGCCCAGTCCCAGGCAAAGAGGCAGCTGGGCTGGGAGTCCAGAGGGCTGGACCCTGGTGGGGCGAAGTCTACCACACAGGCCTGCAGGTGGTTGCCTGGAGGCTGCCGCTACAGCAACGCTGTGTTCGCTGAAGTCTGTCCCGATTCTCTATGCTCCCTTCTTTTGATTCCCGGAGAGGAACAAATTGCCACTCTGGGGCTTCCTGGATACAACTCCCCTTCTCCCCTTGTTCACCTGGCATTTGATGAGGTTGCTAGCTCTTTTGGTTTTTAATTTGTTTTAAATTTGTTATCTCTCTCTCTCTTTCAGTTGCGAGGCCTGAGTGAGCAGCAACTCACAGCTCCACGAAGATGTGTCAAACCACCAGCCACGGCTATGGGCCATGGTCTTGGGGCCTGTAATGTGGCTATGGGAGCAGCCCAGGGGCTAACCGGGGACTGGCTAGACTGCAGGACAGGAGGCTCTGCAAGGCATGAGAAGGGGCTGCTGGATTTCCCCAGCTCAGATGTCTCCTGAGATCACTCAAGACATCCACATCTTGGATGTGCAGAGAGCAGGGAGAGCAGGGAGCTAGGCCCCCTCATCCACATGAGCCCCTCCCTGTCTACAAGCTATGAGGGAGCCTCAGGGAAATTACAAAAAAAGATACAAGCTGGCCAGGCACAGTGGCTCAGGCCTGTAATCCCAGCACTTTGGGAGGCCGAGGCAGGTGGATCTCTTGAGTCCAAGAGTTTGAGATCAGCCTGGGCACCATGGCGAAATGCCATCTCAGCAAAAAAATACAAAAAGTACCTGGGTGTGCTGTGCACGGTGGCTCACGCCTGTAATCCCAGCACTTTGGGAGGTCAAGGCAGCCGGATCACGAGGTCAAGAGATCGAGACCATCCTGGCCAACATGGTGAAACCCCATCTCTACTAGAAATACAAAAATTAGCTGGGTGTGGTGGCACGCGCCTGTAATCCCAGCTACTCGGGAGGCTGAGGCAGAAGAATCACTTGAACCTGGGAGGCAGAGGTTGCAGTGAGTTGAGATCATGCCACTGCATTCCAGCCTGGCAAGAGAGTGAGACTCTGTCTCAAAAAAAAAAAAAAAAAATTTGCCAGGCGTGGTGGCATGTACCTATGGTCCCAGCTACTCAGGAGGCTGAGGCAGGAGGATCACTTGAACCCAGGAGGCAAAGGTTGCAGTGAGCTGAGATTGTGCCATTGCACTCCAGCATGGACAACAGAGTCAGACTCCATCTCATAAAAAAATAAAAAATAAAAAAAGATAGAAGCTGGTTTGGAAGGGAAATGCAAAGCTCTTGTAAGTGGAAATCAGAGTTTTCAGTCCTGCTCCGGTGCCATGCTCCGGCCTCTGGCAGGGCTGCACAGCTCCCCCAGACCCCTCCCTAGGTCAGGCTGAGCCTGTGGCCCAGCTGCTGATGAACAGACAGCCGGCAGTGCACCTGCCATGAGACATCCACGGGGTTCTTCCTTGACTTTCAAAGTTTACTAGTATAGAGATTTCTCCTTGGCTAAATAGAAAAGGAAAGAAGAAAGCCTTCCTCTCAGTGGCCTATCCAACCATGAAGACAGAAGTATCTGTTTTCAGACTTTTCTGAATGCTGCCTTCCACTACTGCCAAAGCAGCTCCCTTTCCCGTGAGCCACGTCTGGACATCACTCCCTGGGTGAAGGCAGCGAGGTCAGGGCCTGGTGTAATAAACAGGAGACACCAGTGAGGGACCCAGGAACAGTTCATGATTTGGAAAAGGCGGACACTAAAAGGGACAGCCCAATCCACGTCTCGGCCCAGAGTTTCTCCACCTCTGCACTACTGACACTTGGGGCCAAGCCATTCTCTGCTGTGGGACCTCCTGTGCACTGGAGGATGACCAGTGGCATCCCTGGCCTCCACCCACTGGATACCCCCAGTATAACAACCAAACACATCTCCAGACACTGCCAGGTAGTCCCTGGAGGCAAAATCTCCAGTGTTTGGAGAACCACTGTTCTAGATGAATCTTTTGTTTTCCTGTGTAAGGGGGAACAGGAAGACCAGGAGAACGGGTCAGGTGCGAAGCAGAGGGAGTCAGTACTCACGCCAATGAAGGGAATAAACTTCTGATAGGAGTCTTCATCAGGGCTGTTGGGAGACACAGGAGAGCTTCATAGTTAGTAGGAGAGTGCTGGGGAATGGGCCTTTCCTATTTCACTGTGGCTGCAGCAGAGTCCAGGATGCTGGGCTGCCTCTGCTCATCACATCCTGGGGCAGCATGGGGAAGGTCTGGGACTTGCTGTGCATGTGGAGCTCACAAAATGAGGGCAAATAACCTGATCATGTAAGCTACACTCCCTGCTTCCCACGTCTGAGTTCCAGCTACGAGGATGGGCTGCTTTATACTGAAGGGCAGGAAAGGAAACTGATGAACTCAGGCTCCTATGGGTGGGAGGCCCTGGGCAAGGAAGGAGTGCTGGGGAGGTGGTGGTAAAAACCACTCATATCCTTTTGGGTTCCTATGAAGGAATATAGCATGTGGAGAAGGAAAATGTGAAAAAGCAAGGAAGACTTAAGATTCCTCTAACCCACCCAACCTATTTTTAAGAAACCCCTCAAAGTCAAACTTACAACTTATGGCGGCAAGTCAGCATGGCTTCGGCCACAGGAAGCTGGTGTGTCGTGGCTGCCCCGTTGACGTACTGCATCACCCGCCCTGCCACGTCCAGTTGCTCTGCAGAAAAGCCAAGAGATCACTAACTGCCTACTGACTTCAGCTGGCAAACCTGCAGACCCTCTCGGAGAGGGCTCCCTTCCTGAAACCCGTCAGACTCTAGGAGTTGAGTGAAGGATGGGACTCTACGGTCCTTCTGGTTTGAAGGAATCATGAGCCCAAGGATGGTCCTCTCCCTTCCAATCTTTGCAGTTCCTTGAAGCCCTGCTCTTTCTTGGGCCACCCACACCCTTCTTCTCATGTCCACTTGCTCCTGCCTGTCCTTGCACATACCCGTCTGGTGGCCTGGAGGAGCCTCACCCCACGGACCTTTGCCATCACCTCCTTCTCAGCTGCGCCAGGCCCTCACTACCTCTGAGCCTGGAAGAGCTCAACCTCATTCTGATCCCTGCCACCTTTATTTTTTTATTTTTATTTTATTTTTGAGACAGAGTTTCACTCCGCTGCCCCGGCTGGAGGGCAGTGGCATGATCACACTGCAGCCTCAACCTTCTGGTCTCAAGCAATTCTCCCACCTCAGCCTCCCAAGTAGCTGGGACTACAGGCACACACCACCATGCCCAGCTAGTTTTTGTATTTTTGTAGAGACAGGGTCTTGCTATGTTGCCCAGGCTGGTCTTGAACTCCTGGGCTCAAGTGATCCACCCACCTTGGCCTCCTAAAGTGCTGGGATTACAGGTGTGAGCCACCATACCCTTGACCCCTGACACCTTTATTTGATATTCAAGAAAGCACCTGGTTGGTGTGGTGTTATTCATTTATCAAGTGACTGCTTTGTCACTCGACTGCTATTCTCTGCTCCTTGTATTTCATCTCTACAACTAGAGATGCCCTGGCCACTATGCCAGCATGGCCCTCGTTCCTTCCAGATGAACAGGAGCAGAGCAAATAGCAGAGGCTGAAAACTGGCAGAGTGGAGGGGCTGTGCACAGTGAGCCTCCGCTTAATAAACACTAATGGAAAAATGAATGGGCAGAGTGACTGGGAAGGTGAGAGCTGCAGGGAGGAAAGCAGCATGACCTCAGCCTCCTTCTGCAGCCAGGCTGGCACCTGTGGACCCCGGGGGTGGGAGTAAGCTCCTTACGTGGGGCCATTACCTGACACTGGTGGCTCCGAGCGACTGAACAGATCTCTCCAACCAGAATCCAGGAAGGAACTACTGTATTTACTGTCGACTGACCCCAAGTATTTGGCCACAGGGTGAGAACCTGGTAGATGGAAAACCAGAGGTGGTGAATTCATCAGGAGATGAGACAGTGTGGGAGCAGCTGTCCCTGGCCACGGCCTTGGTCTCCTTGACTGTCCCTTCCTAGGCCCCAATGCCACCGTCCTGTTCCAGATGAGGCATCTGTCTACGGAACCATCATGCCCAACGCCCTCCTGGTGCCTCCCGTCTTTACCGAGGGGGATGATGAGGAAGCGCATATAGCCAAGCCAGTCGGAGGTCTTGTTGGCCAGGGACTTGACAAAGAACCTGAGGATGGAGCTCAGGTAGCTCTGGCCTCCCACAGCAGCCACCTTCACGGGCCTCGGCATGGAAGAGTTGCAGTTGCAGCTGGGGAGGAAGGGGAGCGTCATAGGAGTGCTCAGGGGGTGCCAGGATCCTGCCCAGGGGGAGGCCCAGAGCTGACTTTCTGTGATCTCAACAACCCACAGGGGAAAAGCAAACCAATCCACAAAATAAAACAGAGAGGATCATACAGGGAATAAGCCACAGTGCTTTCACAATCAAGAGAAAAATCCAGGGTCAGAGGGCACTGCCCATGAAGCAGACAGAATAGCTGAGGCTAATGTAGGACTCAGCAGTGTGCCTGGGATGCCCGCAGAGTGCGTGCCCCCAGGCCTGGAATCCATAGTTCTCTTTCACAAGGGCAAGGGACTTGGGCCTTTTAAGAAGGCCCTGAGGGTGGGGAAAGCACTGACTCTTCAGTGTCTAGCAGCATGTTGCAGATGGAAGGAATAAAAGATCTTTTTAAAACCTGTGTGTCCTCTCCTTCATCATGGGTTTAAGAGGATGAAGCAAGTCAAGGCATGGTGGGAGTCCAGGCAGGGAGGCAGGGAGCACAGGAATTGATATTTCCACCCCCGATCCTCTGGGGTCTGCAGGGGCCTCGAGCCCTACAGCCTGCTGCCGCCACCCCCCTAAACATATACGCCCCTCTGCAGATTCTTGGTCTGATGAGGCCGGGAGGGTCTATCATTGCTTAGAATTCAGGGTAGGAAGATGAGGTCAGAGGGAATCTCTAAGGGCAGGAGAAGGGAGACCAGAGCCCTTACTAGCGCTGGATCCGGGTGAGCAGGGCGGACAGCACAGCCTGGACCTCCACAGTGGAGCAGGTGCACACCACAGGCTTCCGCTGGTCCTGGAGCAGCTCAGCCACATACTGGGATGGGGAGGGAGGAGAGCAGGGACACAGGTGAGAACACACCACTCCTTCACTAGGGCCAAGAGGCAAGCGAGACCCAGACTGAGCTGCAGGGCCCCTGTCCTCTGCAGTTCAGACCGAAGCTGGGCAAAGGCAGCCAGGTCTCCGGACTGCCAGTAAGGAGAGGGTGGGGCCGACCCACGAGACACGCAGAGTGTGAGAGATGGGAAGCCTTAGGGGGTTTCACATGCTAGGACACTCCAGGTGTCCCCGGCACCAGTGTCTAGGCCAGGTGGACAGCGGTGAGGGAGCATGCAGGGATGCTCTGCCCTGCTGACCTGCCTTCACAGGGCAGCCCCGGAGGTTACAGCCAGGTGCTTCTCCAGGGGCCTCCGTTCCGCTATGCTGCCTGATGCATGTGGTGCCCTGGAGGAATTACTGTTGCTTTTTGTTTGTTTTTTAACATATGAGGAAGCTGAGGTGCAGCAAACTTAGTTATTTAAGATCCTGCAAGTTGGACAATGACAGAAGTTGGACTAGAACTCAGAGTTCTGGGCTCAGTTCAGAGCAGGCAGGGGCGGATGGGGGGGTGAGTTTCCCACCTCCCCACCCAATAGCATGGAGGCCACACTGACAATGCAACCGGGCATCGCCTGCCCTCCAGGACCCCACATGGCCTCGCAGTTTCAGCACTTACCTGGCCCTGCCAGTCAGTGGTGTTCACCAGGATGACATTTTCTGGGAGGGCTGCATCTGACACCAGGATCTGATTCAGCTGGTCATACACCACCTTTCTTGGAATCTGCAGGAACAAAAGAAAGTGTCTCTTGTTAGGGAGGCCCCAGGGAGCCTGAGGACAGGGCTGCTGGATTGGTGCATGGGGAGTCTCTGGAGCAGGGGTGTTAGACAGAACAGATACGAGGACTTTGGGAGGGAGACTCAGTCTCCCACTGGCCAGACCAAGATGGAAAGGAGGAGAAAGAAGCAGCAAAGCGAGTCCCTAGAGGACACGTGGAGATGAGGAACAAAGCCACAGTGGTTGTCCTGCCAGGGCAGGTGGAGAGGATGGAGGTGCAGCAAGCCTCGCGGATGGGAAACGGTGTGGGTGGCAGGAGGAGCAGCAGTGTAAGAACCAGGAAGGGAGAGGCAGAGGGCAGCCACCAGGTGCTCAGAGAAACAGAAACGAGGGCAATAGGGAGAGAAATAATGAGAGTGGCAGCGAGTGCTGTGTGGGGACCTGCTGTCTGAGGGAACAAAAGGTATTTCAGGAGCAGTGATTAACAAGAAGGACAATACCTCACCCCAGGCACTGGGCTATTCTAGTCTCAAGTTCATTTTCAGCCATGTAATAGCATGGAGCTCAGGAGGCCACACTGACAATGCACTTGATAAGTTATCAGGGGAATAAACAGGCTGGCTGTTTAACCCTAGCAGAACTGGAACTGTGTAATGTGTGCTGGGAAAATCCCTGTCCCAGATCTCTGACACCACAGGCCTTCAAAAGGAGAACACAATTCCCGAGGACCAGTTCTTCTGACTTCTTCTCCAGCCCACTCTCAGGTCCTTCCATTGAAACAGTTTAACACTGTTGGCTTCCCGGCTTGAAAGCACGATGACCAACCATAGCAATACTCAGGTCGGGAGCTCAGGTCAGGGTGTCCCATGAGATCCAGAGGCTGCTGTCCTCTGCAACAGCGGATTCACGGCACAATCTCCAGACTGATGTCTGATGAAGGCAGAGACACTGGTGGTGTGGAATCGACACTCACAGCCATGACAGGCCAGGACCGCACTGCGTTTCTGGCTCCCCTACCTGCGCCCCAGAGGTCAGCGTGGAAGCCAGTTCCACGCTGGCAGTAAGCAAGGAATATAGGAGACCTCTCTAATTTAGTCTTTCTTCAAGAGTTTTTGTTCAGAGCATTTCCAAGTATTCCTCTTCTCTCCAACTAACTGTCCAAGGAAGCCAACAAAACAGAGCCTGAAGTTCAGGGAATCTCAGAGGGTCCTGGTGTTTTGGGGGCACCCAGAAGTACCTGCGTGCTGTGGCCCAGATCTGGGGAGCGCTCGCTGTCGGAACTGTTGGTCCTCTCACTTAGGGGCTTGGAGAGCTGCCGCTCCTTCAGGGGCGTGCTCCTCTTCTGCCGGGGTGTGTGCACCCCCTCCACTTTGCTGCCAGGGAGGTGGAAAAAGGGTGGTGAAATAGCCCCTCCAACCCCAAAGCTGCTGCCAGCCCCGCTTTCCCTCAGCTCCGAAGCCCACGCTAAGCACAGCTGCAGGCTGTACCCTCTGCTTCCTTTCCATCTGCAGTACCTGGGGGAGGCAGAGCCCTGGAGATCTGTTTTGCTGGACTTCATGGGAGTTTTGACTTTCTCCGGCACAACCAGACTCGTGCTGGCATCTCCAAACATGTCCTGGTCAGTGATTTCCTACCACGGAGGAGAGGAAACAGTGAAGATGACCTCCCACTCAGTGACCACCCAGGAGCCTCCTTGGACTGACCAGGCCCCATCACCATCCTGAGGAGAGAGTTACTCATTCTCTTTTCCCAAAAGCAAGTGGTCCTAAAGCCCCTGCCTCAGCCGAAGGAAAATCGCCACTGTTCACGGGTGACGAATACACCCCATATGGGCACCATATGCTGCAATCCAGTAAATAACCAGTTACAAATGACCTGCTGGCACACGAAGATTGGACTGATGATCTGCTGTCTCCAGGAGTGAAGAGGGGACCCCTAGATGCATCTCCCTGGTGCCCTGACCGGACCTTATCTGGTCTAGAAGACCAGGGAGGGCCATAGCCCCATTCCTTACCTTGGCCAAAGCCACCTGCATCTCCGTTGAGATTCTCCCTTCCTTCCTCGTCCCCATGCCACCACTGTCTGTCCCCACTCTGGCCACACTCTCACATCCACCCTCTCTATCCCACCTTCTGAGCCCAGGCCTTTGCCTTTCCTCAGATCACTTTTTTTTTTTTTTTTTGAGATGACTTTCACTCTTGTTGCCTAGGTTGGAGTGCAGTGGCGCAATCTTAGCGCAACCTTGGCTCACCGCAACCTCTGCCTCCCAAGTTCAAGCAATTCTCCTGCTTCAGCCTCCTGACTAGCTGGGATTACAAGCATGTGCCACCATACCTGGCTAATTTTGTATTTATTTTTTAGTAGAGACGGGGTTTCTCCATGTTGGTCAGGCTGGTCTCGAATTCCCGACATCCTTTTTTTATTTTATTTTATTTATTTATTTATTTATTTTATTTACTTTTGAGACGGAGTCTTGCTCTGTCACCCAGGCTGGAGTGCAGTGGCGTGATCTCAGCTCATTGCAAGCTCTGCCTCCCGGGTTCACGCCATTCTCCTGCCTCAGCCTCCTGAGTAGCTGGGACTACAGGCACCCGCCACCACGCCTGGCTAATTTTTTGTATTTTTAGTAGAGACGTGTTAGCCAGGATGGTCTCGATCTCCTGACCTCGTGATCCGCCCGCCTCGGCCTCCCAAAGTGCGAGGTTACAGGCATGAGCCACCGCCCCCAGCCTAATTCCTGACATCCTTTTAAATTTTTTTAGACAGGGTCTTGCTCTCTTGCACAGCCTGGAGTGCAGTGGCATGGTCTCAGCTCGCTGCAGCCTTGAACTCCTGGGCTCAAGTGGTTATCTTACCTCAGCCTTCCAAGTACAGGTGCATGCCAGCATGCCTGGCTAATTTTTTTGTATTACTATTTTTTTTTTTTTTTTATAGAGACGGGTTTTTCCATGTTGCCCGGGCTGGTCTTGAATCCCTAGGCTCAAACAATATGCCTGCCTCAGTCTCCCAAAAGTACTGGGATTACAGGTGTGAGCCACCACACCTGGCCAAGTCTGATTCTTTAGTGGGGCCTTTGAGGCCTGCCATGACCCAGCCTGGGCCACCTTTCTAAATTAATCTCCCATGCCTCCTCCCTGGGCCCACTACCTCCCTAATGCTCCAGCCCTCAGGGAGGACTCTGCTACCAATGCAGGCCGCGTACCTGCCTACTTCCCTGCCTCTGCCTGGACTTTATGTTTTCAAAATGTTTACTGAGGGCATAACTTCTATAAAGTAAGAAGCACAAATCTAGAATAGTCAACTTTAATTTTTATGCAAATATGCCCCCAGGTGACCATTAACCAGATCAAGACAGAACGTTCCAGCACTCCTGAGGGCTCCCTATGCCCCTCCATCTCCCCTGGGTAACACGTATGCTCACATCACCCTCATGGATTAGTTTGCCTGTTTGTGAGTTTCACAGAACTGGAATCCTATGGCGTGCATTTTTTGGCATTCGGCTTCTTTTACTCACTCAACATTAAATTGCTGAGATTTGGCCAGTCACTGAAGAGTTTTAATCAGGAAGTGACACAATTGGAATTTAATTTTGAAAAGGCTACACTGTACTTGCCATGTGCAGCATGGACTACGGTGGGGCCACAGTGGAAGCCGGATAATTCAGATTACTGGTGAACTAGAAAATATAAGTTAGGGTAGTGAGTTTCAAATTAATCTTGAATCAAGCCTAAATATATAGTATCTTTAATGTAGTCTTATTTACTATAGAAAACATAAGGCTAAAATAATTCTTTCACAGATTCTAGTCAACTCCAAGCAGGTCCCACCGTGAGGCTCGTCCCTAGATGGCATTCTGTAAAGTTCTCTGCTCCTTCCCCACAAGGGTCCTGCCTCTGGTCCCACGGGATGAACTTTGATGTAACCTGCAAAGCCCAGCTCAGATGTCGCTTCCCCAGTTTGCATCCCCTGTACCTCTCTGTGGAGGCCACAGAGAGGTACAGGGGATGCAAACTGTGGCTCGCTCATGTTTGCATCTTCAGTGTCCAGCACAAGCAGGTGCACAGTAAATGTTTCTGCAATTCGACCTGTAAAAAAACTGGGCATCCCAACCAACTCAATTCCACTTCACCGGGGCTTAGGCCTGCACTCCTGGGCAGCTCCAGCACCTCTTAGAACATGGACCAGTACCAGTCAGAGACTGAATGTTGTGGGTTGCCTGGCCACGGAAAGAGCAACATCCAATGAGGAAGGGATGATTTTCCAGGGAGAACGCTGGTGACAGATGGTGAGAAGTTTCCCCAACTAGCATTTGGTCAGCTCTTATTAAAGGGCAGAATGAGGACATTTCTGGTATACTAAGTTTGAGAGCAACCTGGTGTCTACACCAGCTAGTAGGTTGCATTCCACGGGTAAGGATTTCAGGAGAAAGAGAGTGCAGGACATTCATAAGCCTGTAGATTTAGGTGAAATTTCTACGGTGGTCCTGAAGGTCCTTCTGCCTTTATTTCTAAAGGGACAAACACTATTTGAAACAGCTGAAACAGGAAACTGACCCATACATACCAGAGTGTCTGTTTCAGTCAAGCTGTCATCTTGGTTTTTAATCCAAGTAGATTTAACTTTTTCTAGAGCAGCCAATTCCATCTGCAAAAATTATAAGAATTAGTTATCACTGATCCAAATAACTACCACTTTAATTTGTTTTACTAGGTCCCTATGAAGCTTAAAATACTTTCATTTAACCTCAAACCTCATAAAATCTTCAGGGCTTTTATCTTATGTGGGGGGGGGTACATTTCTGTGAAAAGCAGGTTTTGGAGGGATCAGTTATCTTTGTCATCAAGTCAATAACACGGAGATTCAGAACCCAGAAATTCTGACTCCACGAGATGTCACTAGGCAAGAGAAGCTCAAAATTTAGATGGCTTTGCTATTGCATCCATGAAGTCTTTGACCCTGGATCCAGTGAATACCCTTGCCCAGGAAGGACATAGAGGGGAGGCCTCCTTTGCTTGCCAGAGAAAGGAGTATGCTAGGTTCAGGTCTTTGATTTTGAGACTAAAGACATCCATGGTAGCCAAATGCTTTTTGCCTGGTGGCAACATCCAGAAAACCCTCTAACAGGATATACTAAGCAGAAAGACACCCAATGTTAAGTCATTTAGGTGTAAATTAATTCTCCATTTGACCCCAACTCTTATTAGCATTTCTCATAAATATTAAAAATTTCCTTTGCAAATATAGACACACAACCAGATTTTCGTATTTGTTAATATTGCTTCTTGCTGTGCAGACAGAAACTCAAAGTCACCAGCAGTGACTTGTGGGTTGTAGGTCTTAGATGCAGGGAAGGTACTGGCTTTAGTGAATCTTTTTGTTTCTTGTAGGGAACCACAGAGGCAGAAAGTATAAATGATATCCCACTTCCTCCCAATGACACAAAGTCCTTTCTCTGAGTCAATCATATAATACTGAGAAGCATCAGGCTAGTAAGTTCAGGGTCACCTGGTAAACTATGGAACAAGGATCACCACAGCAGGCTCCCTATGTCACACTCTAAACCAGGGTTCCTCCACCTTGGCACGACTGACATTTGGGGCTGGGTCATTCTTTATTGTGGGGGCCTGTCCTGTGTACTGTGGGATCTCTGGCAGCATCCCTGGCCTCTACTCACTAGGTGCTGGTAGTGGCAACTCTCCACTCCCTAATTTGTGACAAACAAAAATGTCTCCAATCATTGCCATATGTCTGGGAGGCAAAATCATCCCCAGTTGAGAACCCCTGCTCCAGGCCATTTGCAGGACTAACTCAGCATGCCTGAGCCAGACCCTGGGACCCCAGATCTTCAGACGGTTTGGCTTGTGTAATGGCTCACAGCCACAGAACAAGTTGCTTCCAGATTGCAGAGCTAGCTCATTTTCACCTTATCTATATGATCAGCCAATGTTGTTGTTGCTGTTGTTTTTTTGAGACTGAATCTCACTCTATTGCCCAGGCTGGGGTGTAGTGGTGTGATCTTGGCTCACTGCAACCTCTGCCTCCCGGGTTCAAGTGATTTTCCTGCCTCAGCTTCCTGATTAGCTGGGATTACAAGCGTCTGCCACCATGCCTGCATAATTTTTGTATTTTTAGCAGAAACAGGTTTTACTATGTCGATTGACCAGGCTGGTCTTGAACTCCTGACCTCAAGTGATCCGCCTGCCTCAGCCTCCCAAAGTGCTGGGATTACAGGTGTGAGCCACCACGCCCAGCCTCGGCCAACGTTAATAGAATCTAGAATCACAGAAAAGCTCTGGTTAGACCTGAGACTAAAGATAATTTCACTCCATTTTCGATCTCAATATGACAAATTAATTAAATGTGTTTTAAAGAGAATGAACTGGGTGATAACACAGGTCTGCTGGGAGGTTTTGAAGTAGCACGCCTTGTTGTTAAGCCATATGACAGCTACAGCATTGCTTCCATGTCAAAGCTGCAACATTTAGTAAGATCTTCCCCCCCCAGCTTTATTAAGCTATAATTGACAAATAAAAATTGTATATATTTACAGTATACAACATGTTTTGATGTATGGATACACTGTGAAATGATTAAATCAAGGTAATTAGCATATCCATCTCCTGATAATATCTTTAACTTGGATTGGGCTTAGAGGACACCTGCTAGCTATTTACTGGCTCTTCCAGATGTCCCAGACAATCCTCCTGGGGACAAATTCCCAACTTCACCACATTTCTCTTCCTGCTTCTATAAACACTAAAGGGCTTTTTCCCCCAAAAGATGCTGGAACACCAGCAGGACTCCAGCTGTGTCTGACCAAGTGTTTGGCATGGGATGTGGACGAGGCATCACTAGAGGTCCCAGAAGTCTGCACCACTGTGCTCATGGACAATGTCAGCTGCTGAAGGGTAAGAGTGTAGGCCCGCGTCAGAGAGAAGGGGGCAAGAGTGGGTAATGTGTACGCTATCATTTCATGAAGGACTAGGCTCTAATGCCATTATTTATAGTGCTGTGGAAATAGCGACTTGGCAGCAGGCAGTCCTGGCTGGAAGTCTGCATCTGTGGCTGCCCTAACTGAAGCACTGTCAGGGCTCATTGTTATCAGCTTGGAGAACCAAATTATGTTGCCATTGTGTGCTCAAGCCTTGGGAAAATTCAACAACTGGAATAATTTGTATCAGCAGAAATTCTTTCTGGTTCTAGCGATAAACTGAATCCTCTAAAATGTGGGGAACAAAAAGCAACATCAAGAAAAATAAACAAATAACAGTGCTAGGAAACCAGGGAAGAGAGGACACAAGTTGAGGTGGTGTGTGCACGCCTGCCTACATGTGCACAATCTCGTGGTTTTTCCTAATCCATTCAGAAGAAGTTCTCCATTTAAGAGCACAGCCTTGTTCTGCTGTTCCCAAAGCGCCTTTCATACCAAAGGATTCCAAAGTTTCACACCCACATCCAGACATATGGGGCTCTTCAAAATAGAAATATCAGCACAGAACCAGCAAAGTGAGTCTGAAACGTGGCCAAGGGAACCGGAATTTGAAGGACTCACTAAAAAGACATCTAGATTCTATCAATTTTAGGAGTCCACAACTGAAATGGCACTAAGGAATTATAATAATAAAAGCAATAGTAGTCGGTGAGCAATGAGCAGTGCTCCGTGTGCAATCAGTCAGTCAGGCACACCCCACGCGGCAGTCTGATGTGCATGATCCTGTTTCATCTCCTCACTACCTTGGGAGGCATGAGCTTTAACATGTACCTCGTAGATGAGGAAGCAAAGGCGTGGTAACATGCCCAAGATCACAGTCAGTGGAGTGGTGGAGTCAAGACTCAAACTCAGAAGCCCTACCCTGTGTAGGGCTTGCCAAATGTGTTTTTGCTCTGACAGGGGCCCTTAGGCCATCATATTATAAAGGCTGACACTCAACTGGCTTTTTTTTTTTTTTTTTTTTTGAGATGGAGTCTTGCTCTGTTACCCAGGCTGGAGTGCAGCGGCGGAATCTTGGCTCAATGCAACCTCTGCTTCCCAGGTTCAAGCAATTCTCTGCCTCAGCCTCGCGAGTAGCTGGGATTACAGGTGTGCACCACCATGCCTGGCTAATTTTGTATTTTTTGTAGAAACAGGGTTTTGCCATGTTGGCCAGGCTGGTCTCGAACTCCTGACCTCAAGTGATCCACCCACCTCGGCCTCCCAAAGTGCTGGGATTACAGGTGTGAGCCACCGTGTCCGCCCTCAATTGGCTTTTGAGCCAAATGGGCTCCTATACCGACACCACAACCCTACAGATGAGGCATCGAGGCTCAGAGTGTCTAGGTATTTTCTGTAAGTTTTATAAGTCAGGTAACTAACATTTATTGAACAGCCACAGTGTTAGGTGTTCTGCTTACTGCTTTTGGGGCACTGTCTCAGTAATTTAGTTACATTTTGTTACATTAGGGCACTTGCTCTACATTCCTGGAACACTGAGAAAGAGTCCTCCCTCAGCCAGCTCCCAGGTATCTTTCTAGAGTCACCCCATATAGTTAAGAGGGAATTTGGCTCTCATGGCCAGGGGTCGGGTTTGCCCACGTGGATGGTGTCAATTCAGCAGGGCCATTCAGCAGTTCCATGTGAGGAGAAGCAGCTCCAAGCCACGTCCTAAACACTAACACTAAAGAAAGTGAGGTGGCTGGGTACACACTGCACTCCAGCCTGGGGACTACAGCGAGACCCTATCTCAAAAAAAAAAAAAAAAAAAAAAAAAAAAAAAAAAAAAAAAAAAAAAAAAAAAAAAAAAGGCCAGGCACAGAGGCTCAAGCCTCTAATCCCAGCACTTTGGGAAGCTGAGGCGGGTGGATCACCTGTCAGGAGTTTGAGACCAGCCTGGCCAACATGGTGAAACCCCATCTCTACTAAAAATACAAAAATTAGCCGGGTGTGGGTGGCACGCGCCTGCAGTCCCAGCTACTCGGGAGGCTGAGGCAGGAGAATCGCTGGCACCCAGGAGGTGCAGGTTGCAGTGAGCCGAGATCACTCCATTGCACTCCTGCCTGGGCGATAAGAGCGAAACTCCAACTCAAATAAAATAAAATAAAAAATAAATTTAGAAAGGGTTTTTTTTTTTTTTAAAGCGAGGTCTCCTCAGTTCTTGGATCCCCATGAACCCGGCCTGGAACGGCGTCTAGGGTGCAGGGTCTGCAGGGGCAGGCCTGGGGTTTCTCCCAGGGAGGAGTCTATTTGGGCTGCAGTTTCCCACTCATTGCCTCACTAACATCACGTGGGGCGCTGTCCTAAGCAGGAAGAGCGGTGAGCTGGGAGAGAGCCCCACCTGGTGGCAGCAGGCAGAAGGGCAGCCAGGGGATGCCCCAAGAGAAGGTGATTTCCAGGACAGGCACCTGCCCTTTCAGACCCGTGCTTTTCAGCGGTAGAGGCCTCTCCTGTTTCCTATCATGTCCGCACAATTACTACCGATCTGCAGGGCGAGTTTGGTATTCCCCCTGGTGAACCATGACTAGGCTTCATCTGCCAGTAAAGCAGGTGAACAGGAGGACTTAAAGGATTTGTTTCTTTGATCTACAGAAAAGACACTGGGCTTTGGAGGGCAAATCCTAAGCTGGGCACTCACATCGCGACAACGCTCACTTGCCTTCCATTGTAAACGAAGGAAGAGCAGCTTCCTAGGGCCTGAGGTCACTTCAGGCTCACACCCACCCCTGCCTGTGATCTGCTGAGGGAGCAGGGCCTTTCTAGGAGGGGTGGAGCAAGGCCCAGGTCATGGCTCCGGCTGCTACAGTACATGCCCCCTTTTCCCCTTGCTCACCAGGAAAAATGGAAACCTCTTGACTGAATTATAAATTTTCTCGGGGCACTGCTCCCCTCTATGGATTCTTGGCCCAACAAAGCCTACTAGGGCCTCCTGAGCACATCTCAGTGGCTCCCCTCCTCTCCATACCTGCTCCTTCCCCAGCCTGGTGCGGGGCCACTCACCACTGGCCAAACGCCCACTCCATGCCACACTCTCAGCTACCACAGAACAGACATGAAGGGAGAGGTTTTTGTTTGTTGAGATAAGGTCTTGTTCTGTCACCTAGGCTGGAGAGCAGTGATGCGATCACAGCTCACCGCAGCCTCTGCCTCTTGGGCTCAAGGGATCCTCCTGCCTCAGCCTCCCGAGTAGCTGGGTCTACAGACGTGCACCACCATGCCTGGCTAACTTTTGCATTTTTCGTAGAGACGGGCTTTCGCCATGTTGCCCAGGCTGGTTTCGAACTCCTGGGCTCAAGTGATCCACCCGCCTTGGCCTCCCAAAGGGCTGGGATTATACATCTGAGTCACCGCGCCCAGCAGAGGGGGAGACTGTATGTGTTCTGAGAGGGAAGTCTCTGGGCCATGGCAGAAACAGACCAAAAGGAACAACCCGGCCTGACACAGCAATGACCCAAAAGAGCTAAGCTCCCAGCCAGACTGAGGGGAGGAAAACTGAGGCTGAAACAAGATGAGGCCATTTTCTTTCTTTCTTTTTTTTTTTTTTTTTTGAGGGAGTCTCGCTCTGTCGCCAGGCTGGAGTGCAGTGGCTCAATCTTGGCTCGCTGCAACCTCTGCCTCCTGGCTTCAAGTGATTCTCCTGCCTCAGGCTCCTGAGTAGCTGGGACTACAGGTGCACACCACCAGGCCCAGGTAATTTTTGTATTTTTAGTAGAGATGGGGTGTCACCATGTTGGCCAGGATGCTCTCGATCTCTTGACCTCATAATCTGCCCAACTCCACCTCCCAAAGTGCTAGGGTAACAGTCGTGATCCACCGTGCCCAGCCAATGGGGCCACTTTTCTAAGGTCACAACATGAGCCCTGATCAGAGATGCAGAGGGCTGGAGCGCCAAGCCCTGACATGCCACGGTCCCGCCCCGTCCCGCAGCCGCGGTCGCGCTCACAGGGCTGGTGGTGTCTTTTCCAAGGCTGCCCTTGCTGTTGAGGCTGCCAATCTCCGTCTGGGAGCTGGACTGCGACATCCCCTCAAAGAAAGGCCTGCGGTGAAGAGCACAGCCAGGGTCAGTGCTGCCAGGGCTCAGAACAGCACGCCGGGAGAGCTGAGTGGAGCTGGCATTCAGGGCGGGTCAACAAGCTACGGGTGTCCAGAACGCCCGGTGAGCAGGGAAGTGCAGGGTGAAGAGGCGGGGTGGGTCAGGAGAGGGGGTACTTCCTGAGAGTCCTATAGGACTTCTTTCAGTGAGAGGCAAAACAGTGACCTTCTCCAAGAGAGCCAGAGGTTCAGAAAGGATGAAGGATCAAGATTCCCTGGTAATAGAGGGGACAGCGAGGGAGGGGCCAGGAGACTGCTATGGCCAGGAAGGAGAGTCCGGAGGCCAGCTACAGAGAGGGGGGCTCACTTGAGCTTGGGCTTTGGAGTGCTGAGGATGCTTTCTGTCTCCTCCATCTCAGGGCCACTGTCGCTGGGGTTGTACATCTCCAGACTGTCATACAATTCATCCAAGTCCTCTTCCACCTCCCGGATCTGCTCGCGGGACACATGCTCCAGCCCAAAGCCCACCTGCAGGGAAAAAAGAGTCTCTGAATTTAGGGTCATCCCTATTAACAATTTTGGTCGACGAGCAGCTCCTTTCTCTTGGGCCACCCTTATAGTCCTGCTTAAGGGACACGCCAGAGCTTCACACTGGCTGGAGTAACCTTCACGTCATTTCCACGATCCAGTCTGAGGGCGGGGACATGGTGAGGCCACCTTCCCCCCAAGTTCCTGCCACCACTCCACACTGTGAAGCTGTGCCAGGAGGGACAGCTGAGGAATCCCAAGGCCCAACGCCCGTGTGGGCTCTTCTTACCCTCCTTACAGCCCACAGGAAGGCAAAGCAATCGCTCTCAATAATTTTCATCTTTATCCCTGTTAGCCCACTGAGAGGCCTGTGGAAACGGGCCCCTCCCGGAGCCCAGGGAAAAGACTGCTCCTCTCTCAGCGGCCCATTCCTGGTTATTCCAGGGCTGACCACCAAGGACATTTCCACCTCACAAGCTGCTGCTCACTGATGTTCCCGTGGGATAAGAGGGGAAATTAAGTGACAACCGCAGCAGCATCCGCCGGGTCTGTCCCTGTATTGCACGCCAGAGGCTTGGGCATCACCAAGGGTCGGGTGTAGATGTGCTGTCCTGCGTTGTGTGCATAGCCTCTTTCTCTCCTCCGCTCGCTTAAGTCCTTCTTAGCTACCCTCTCCCTTAGGGCTCTGCCAGGTATGCCACGGGGAGCAGGAATATTAATCCTGGAATCCTGACACTCAGTGGCAATAGAGTGTACTCCAGGGATACTGGGTGAAACCCGGGGAATTCTACTCACCATTAACCTTGGGAGTAAGAGGCCATACCTCATCTGAAACTTTAAACCGCTTCAGGAGGGCCACAAACTTCTGTTTGATGTTAGGTTGCTGTAGGGACAAATCGCACGATAGTTCTCAGCAACGTCCACTTGGGGTCAACTCAAGTCAATAAACACCCACCAGAGCCCACTTTCATGACAAGCTATGGGAGGACACGAAGACTGGAGGACTTGGTCTCTGCCCTTGGCACTCAAAGCCTGTCAGGAAGACAGGCCAAATTCCAGTGTAGCTCCTGGGCCTTGGGTGCAGCTGCGGGGAGAAGGAATGTCTATCCCCAGGTCCTCCACCCCCCTGTACCCCAACACCTCCCAAATATGGGTCTCCAGCTCATCTCTTTCTCTTGCCCTTTGGATTCACAGTGCCCACCGCTGACTCCTACGTGCACATGCACAGTGCGGGCACCTCAGCCTTACCACCTCCACGGTGGAATGCAGCGTCTTCTCTTTGCACTCCGATCCTCTTACTGATGTCGCCAACACACCTGAACCCACATCTACACCTGGAGTCTCTCCTCGTTCTCCCCGCAGGCCCATTCTAGCTACCCCAGATCCTCCCTTTTCCATCTGTGACACCACTGTTTCCAGTCAGGCCTTTCTCCTCGCCTCTCTGGGATCATAGCAACAGCCTTCAGCTGACATCTCATACCCTGCCCGCTTGTTTCTGGTCTTGTTCCCTCCACAGCCCACAGTGGTCCTTCCGAGTGCAAACCTGCTCATGCTACCCTCTGACTAGAAGTCTTCATTGGCCTCCACTACTTGAACAGAGCTCAGCAGTCAGGCCTGTACGTGTCCGAAGCCTGGGTCTGCCTGTTTCTAGCCTTATCTCTCTATTTGACCCTTCACACCCCATAGTCAAGTGGAAACTCACTGCCTCGAGTTCCTGGGAAAAACTGCATGCTGTTGTACTGGGCCTTTTTTTTTTTTTTTTGAGATACAGTCTTGCTCTGTCGCCAGGCTGGAGTGCAGTGGGGTGATCTCGGATCACTGCAACCTCTGCCTCCCTGGTTCAAGTGACTCTCCTGCCTCAGCCTCCTGAGTAGCTTGGATTACAGGCACGTGCCACCACACCAAGCTAATTTTTGTATTTTTAGGAGAGACAGGGTTTCACCATGTTGGCCAGGATGGTCTCGATCTCCTGACCTCATGATGCGCCTGCCTCGGCTTCCTAAAGTGCTGGGATTATAGGCGTGAGCCACAGCACTGTACTGGGCCTTTATACAGGGTATCTTCTGCCTTGAATAAAAATTTTCCCCCAATCCACTCGGTGAAGTTTTATTTCAAAAAACCCATCTCTCAGCATCTCATCTGGGAAGCTGTCCTGGCACTCCTGGGACAGGTGGCCACAGTCCCTTGGTGTCATTGCAAAGCTCTGTCTTATGGCACCTGTCCTACTGGGCTGTAATTATTTGTTGAAATGTGTGGTGTCACTAGACGCTGTGCACTTGATGGCATGGACTGGGCCTTATCTCTCTGTCTCTGGGCACGATGCTTAGCTTGTGGTTATATGTACTTCCTGCCTGAATGACAGACTCGCCATCTGGGGATGAAAACAATGAACTTGCGAGGCTGACAGGTGCTCAAAGAAAGGGCAGAAAGGACATTCACAGCAGAGAAAAAAAGTCAAGCTCCCAGTGACAGAGCAGCACGAGACATGTTCAGAGAAGGTCAAATACATCTGTGTTCTTGGTGGGAGAGAAGAATGCGCATGTACAGAGGAGATAGGCACTAAGGGAGGTCACTAAGTCTCTGGGATAGAACTGGAAAGTGCCTGCAGCTTAAAAAAACACCTCAGGGGGAGTGAACATTAGCAGGAACACTGAACTCCGGTCGTGTGCCAGGGTCATGACAAGGAGGAGACCCCACATAGGAAGAGGTGACTTATGAAGCTCTGGGGGCACCCGCTGGGAAGAAAATAGGGCCGCTTTCTGGTTACAGAGCAGGAAAAAGAAAGACTCAGCAGCAGGGGCTGACTAGAGAGAGATCCTACCGCCACTCCCTATTTCCAGAGTGCAATGGAGGTCAAGCATTTGGGGCACTGGTGACATACCTTATGGGGAGCATTTGGAGCACCAATCAAGAGGTGGATACCTGAGGACAAGGAAAAAGTCCTCCCGCTCCCTAGTTGCTGACTGGATGGGAAATCCAGGTCACAGTCTCACGGATTTACCTGAAGTCCAGTGACACCTCAGTGTGATGGAAGAGGTGACAGCATCTGGCCTCCGTTTCATCCCTGAAGGGGTGGGCATCTTGGCTCTCAGGGGGTTGGTCCCTAGGCTAGCTCTGCACTGGGGAGAATCAGGATGCCTCTGGGGAAATGGAGCCGTGAATTCCCCTTCGGAAATGCTCCCAGCACTTCTGGCCCTCCCACACTTCATGCAGGCACTCCAGAATCTGTCAAAGACCACCTAGGAATTCAGGTTTTTAGCTTCTCAGTTCAGGACTCAAATGTCATCAAAACAGTGACTCTTGAGGAAGTCTTATGGAGGAAAAGTATCAAAAGGCACCTGTTCTCCAAGGTTATGGATCCGTTAAGGCAGGAATGATATCTGATGTAATTAAAGCTTAGCAAGCCCAGGGTCATAGGAGCACCCCACAACTAGCCTATTATCTCTGCATAAGTTCAGCACATGATTAAAACTAGTGCTACTCCTAGAGGGAGCTGGCTTTCTCCTTGCAGAGGACAGCATGTGACATGAAGCAGCCACTGGAGTGGGTGGGAGGCGGTCTGTTCCCTGACAGACCACTATCTGTTCTGAATTCTACAAGAAGGGTTCTCCTCCTTTTTTCTATCTGACGATAACCCGAAGGATATAACACTCTTATCAGTAACTGTGGTTCCCAACAACAGTGAGTCTAATTGGGCGGTGGTGAGGATATAGAGTGTGCATCGGAATTGTTGAAGGGATGACCCTGTGTTGATTTTAAGAAGCCTCCACTAGGCCTGAATATGCTGCTGCCAACCTACCCCCAGACTGAAAATCTTAGCCAACCACTCCCCAGACCTTTGAGGCTCACCCTTGTGATGGCAGAGGTTGAAGTTAGTTTCCTCCGGGTCTTCTTCACTTTCCGGAGATCTTCGTCTTCGTAGAACAAGTCCTAAGTGGGTACAGGGACAGAATGAGTGTGGGAAACCCCAGGAGCTTCTTGGACACGCCATGTGAGGGACCACGGAAAGTTACCTGCCCATGCAATGGATCATCGCTGCCTTCCTGTTCTGATGAGAAACTCTCTTCCTCTTCCTCAGAATAATTGTCAATATCAGGAGAACGATCTGCAACAGACACCCGAGTAAGATAACCTTGCAATGGGAAGATCTGACCTAAGAGACTTCGATGGGCTGGAATCAATGGTTCTCTTTGGGTGGAAACACAGCCAGGGTGGAGGGGAGGGCCAGGGCCAAAGCCACATTTTACTTTCAGGGGTCTCTAAAGGTCTCTTGCCCAGGAACATCTTGGGCACTGTCTTGTTCAGCTTTCCCAGGATGGGCTCCCTCTTCGTAGGGTCTCCAGATGCTGCATGCATCTTACCAGAGAGCTTGGATTTGATTCCTTCATGGTCAATGGGCTGGCTGGACAGGGAGTAGATCTTTATTTCTGCCACAGGCACAGAGACATCCTTCACATTGCTGTGTAGGCCAAGCACCAGTGCGCCTTCATTAGGATGCTGCATCACCTAGGAGCCAGGGGAGGTGGTGGAGGCGTGTTACTACAGAGGCACCTGGAGAAACACAGCCAAGGAACGCACAAGCCCCCCAGTGGCAATGGCATTCTGCTGATATGTTTTCTTCCTTATTTTCAAATCCATGCCTACTGTCCTACTGCTTCACGGTCTTACTTAGTTTATTATTATTATTATTATTATTTTATTTTATTTTTTTTTTTTGAGACGGAGTCTCTCACTGTCGCCCAGGCTGGAGTGCAGTGACGTGATCTCGGCTCACTACAACCTCTGCCTCCCAGGTTCAAGCAATTCTCCTGCCTCAGCCTCCCAAGTAGCTGGGATTACAGGCGTCTGCTACCACGCTCAGCTAATATTTTTTGCATTTTTAGTAGAGACAGGGTTTCACTATGTTGGCCAGGCTGGTCTCAAACTCCTGACCTCGTGATCTGCCCGCCTCGGCCTCCCAAGTGCTGGGATTACAAGTGTGAGCCACTGCACCCAGCCTGTTTTTTATTATTTAAGGACGGTCTCACTCTGTCACCCAGGCTGGCACGCACTGGTGTGATCACAGCTCACTACAGTCTCGACCTCCCAGGCTCAAGTGATCCTCCCGTCTCAGCCTCAGTTGCTGGGACCACAGGCACATACCACCATGCCTGGCTAATTTTTAAATTTTATGTAGAGATGGGGTCTCACTATGTTGCCCAGGCTGATCTTGAACTCCTGGGCTCAAGCAATCCTCCTGCCTTGGCCTCCCAAAGTGCTGGGATTACAGGCATGAGCCACTGCACTTGGCCTAAGGTCTTAACTTTAAAATTATCCCCAGAAGTGCTGGTCAGGGCCATGTGCTTAAAGATAACAATAACGATTGAAAATGGCTGCTCAGGCTGGGTGCGGTGGCTCACACCTGTAATCCCAGCACTTTGGGAGGCTGAAGCAGGCGGATCACAAGGTCAGGAGATCAAGACCATCCTGGCTAACACAGTGAAACCCTGTCTCTACTAAAAATACAAAAAATTAGCCAGGCGTGGTGGTGGGCGCCTATAGTCCTAGCTACTCCAGAGGCTGAGGCAGGAGAATCGCTTGACCCCAGGAGGCAGAGGTTGCAGTGAGTCGTGATCGTGCCATTGCACTCCAGCCTGGGTCACAGAGCAACACTCCGTCTAAAAAAAAAGAAAAGAAAAGAAAAGAAAATGCTTGCTCGGCCAGGCACAGTGGCCTGTTCCTGCAATCCCAGCACGTTGGGAGGCTGAGGTGGGCAGATTGCTTGAGTCCAGGAGTTTGAGACCAGCCTGAGCAACATGGTGAAACCCTGTCTCTACTAAAAATAAAAAAATCAGCTGGGTATGGTGGTGCATGCCTGTAGTTGCAGCTACTCAGGAGGCTGAGATGGGAGAATCACCTGAGCCCAGGAAGTCAAGGCTGTAGTGAGCTGTGATTGCACCACTGCATTCCAGCCTGGGTGACAGAGTGAGACTCTATCTCGAAAAAAAAAAAAAAAGAAGAAGAAAGAAAAGAAAAAGAAAGAAGGAAGAAAGAAAGGGAGAGAGAGAGAGAGAAGGAAGGAAGGAAGGAAGGAAGGAAGGAAGGAAGGAAGGAAGGAAGGAAGGAAGATGGAGGGAGGGAGGGAAAGGAAGGAAAAGAGAAAGGAAGGAAGGAAGTTGGAGGGAGGGAGGGAAAGGAAAGGAAGGAAAGGAAAGAAAGGAAGACGGAAGGAAGGAAGAAAGGAAGGAAGGAAGGAAAGAAGGAAAGAAAGAAATGGTTGCTAATCTCTAGGACTAATTTTAGTGTAAGTCCTTCACAGAGAAACTCGCTCTTGAGTCTGGGTGAGGCCAGGCCTATAGGTGGTGGTCGCCTGTCACTGGCAATGAGGAAAAGGAGCCCAGTCTACAGGGAATGGCAGAGCCTGGCGTAGCAGGGGCAGTGGGTGCTGGTGGGAATTCACTGTCCCCTGTCTCCACACTGACACAAACACTGACTGAGCAGGACAGAAAGACAGGCTGGGACTATCTCAAATTTTCTATCATGGCCACAGAATTGTTCCTATTTAATTTACTAAAGTACAGAAATAATTTTAAAAACAGATTAGTGGCTGCTTTCTTCTTCCCGTTAGGATTGAGAGGAACTGCCTGGCACACAGGGAGCTGCACCAGTGAGTACATGCATTGAGAATAATCACAGCCTGACTTCTTTTTTTTTTTTTTTGAGATGGAGTCTCGCTTGATCACCCAGGCTGGAGTGCAGTGGCGCGTTCTTGGCTCACTGCAAGCTCCGCCTCCTGGGTTCACGCCATTCTCCTGCCTCAGCCTCCCGAGTAGCTGCGCCCACCACCACGCCTGGCTAATTTTTTGTATTTTTAGTAGAGATGGGGTTTCACCGTGTTAGCCAGGATGGTTTCAATCTCCTGACCTCGTGATCCGCCTGCCTCAGCCTCCCAAAGTGCTGGGATTACAGGCGTGAGCCACTGTGCCCGGCCCACAGCCTGACTTCTTACTATTCCAAAAGGGAATTAGAAACATGGAGAAAGAAAAGCTATAAAAAGGCATTGGGTTAGAACTGAAATTATCGATGTGTGCTCACGGTTAGATAGATCTGGACCTAGACCTGAAAGGAGCTGTGATGTGTGTGTAGACACGAGCACATGTGTGCATACAGACAGATCTTTCTCAGCTCTGTCTGCTCAGTGGGAGTGGATGACACCCAGCTGGGGACATGGGCACTCCTGGTACCCAGATCTTGGTTTCTGAACACCATTCTCCACTGAAAAGAACCAGGGCTCCTCGGAGAATCTGCTCATTCTGGGAGCTGGGTCAGGGAAAGTACAAGATGAGCCTGAAATGTTTTGTACCAGAAAGTATGGCAGGATGTAAAGAATGATGAGACACAGTACTAAGGACTCGAAGCCGGCATGAAGGGGCTCCCATGGGCCAAATCTGATAAGTTTGTGCATCAAAATAAAAAAATGTAGTACAGATGCAGCCCCATCAAATAAAACAGGAATCCACGGTCCATAACTGACACAAATAAATGAGAGCAAAGGAAAAGCACTATCTTACTAAAGAAAGCCAATTAATGAGGCCGGGAGCAATGGCTCACACCTGTAATCCCAGCACTTTGGGAGGCCAAAGCAGGCGGATCACTTGAGGCCAGGAGTTCAAGACCAGCCTGGACAACAAGGTGAAACCCCATCTCTACTAAAAACACAAAAAAATTAGCTGGGCATGGTGGCGGGCCCCTGTAATCCCAGCTACTCTGGAGGTTGACGCAGGAGAATCGCTGGAACCCGGGAGGTAGAGGTTGCAGTGAGCCGAGATTGTGCCAGCGCACTCCAGCCTGGGTGATGAAGTGAGACTCTGTCTCAAAAATAAATAAATAAATAAAGCCAATTAATAAATATGTAAGGAATGGTGGGATTAGAAATTCACTGTCTGGTAAGCATCAAAGTATAGTGATGAACAATTCAGCCAAGAATCATGAATAGATGCTAAAACTAGTGGGTGGAATGTGACAAGGAAAAAGATAGTTACCTATCTTTTTCTCCCCATAATATATTTATTGCCTCGAAAATATTTTTTTCCAGTAAGTACAAAATGCTTATTAATTAACTTTGTGGTGGAAAAACCCTGCAGACTCCCTGTTAACCAAGTGATAATATCGGGCCGGCACAGAGGCTCATGCCTGTAATCCCAGCACTTTGGGAGGCCAAGGAGGGAGGATTGCTTGAGCCTGGGAGTTTGAGACCAGCCTGGACAACAGAGCAAGACCTCGTCTCTAAAAAAAAAAAAAAAAAAAAAAAAAGTAAACGCCGGGTGCAGTGGCTCACGCCTGTAATCCTAGCACTTTGGGAGGCCAAGGTGGGTGGATCACAAGGTCAGGAGACTGAGACCATCCTGGCCAACATGGTGAAACCCCGTCTCTACTAAAAATACAAAAAAAAAAAAAAAAAAAATTAGCTGGGCATGGTGGTGCACGCCTGTAGTCCCAGCTACTCAGGAGGCTAAGGCAGGAGAATGACTTGAACCCAGGAGGCGGGGGTTTCAGTGAGCCAAGACTGTGCCACTGCACTCCAGCCTGGCGACAGAGCAAGACTCCGTCTCAAAAAAAAAAAAAGTAAAGATAAAAAAAATTAAAAGTTAATATCCCCAGGAAAGGAACCAATTGCTATCAGGTGCTGCCTAAGCTGCACTGAGAACAGAGTACTTCTGTGGTAATGCTGCCAGAAACACACAGGTAGAATCTAATCTTGAGGCAACATCAGGCAAACCTGGACTGAGGAGTATTCAAAAAAGTAACCAGCCTGTGCGCTTAAAAAAAGTCAAGGTCACGAAAGGTAAGGAAAACCTAGGGGCTGCTGCAGACTGAAGGGGACGAAGGACACAGTGATATGCGGCACGTAATCCTAGATCAGAACCCAGGCCCATAAAGGGTATCACTGAGACACTCAGCACAATCCGAACAGAGACTGTGGGTTAGACGGCAATCTTATCTCAATGTTAGTGTCCTGATCTTGATGGTGGCAGGGAGTTTAGGCAGCAGAGTATTCTGATGTTAAGGAAATTAACATGGTGCAGTATTAACGTGTAATGGGGCATAGTGCCTGCAACCTACTCTCAGATGGCTCAGAAAATAATACCTATCAACATATCTATGAGGAAAGCATAAGAAATGTGGTGATATGTTAAAGAACTTGGATGAATCCACATATGGGAATTCTTTGTACTATTCTTGCAACTTTTCTGAAAGTTTGAAATTTTATGTAATTTTTTGAGTTTTACCTTTTTAAAAATTAAAACTTTTCATGAAGGAGAAAGTACTTGATAAAAACAAGTATACTCTGAATTTCCAGCAAATAATTAACTTGTAAAACAGAATTAAGCACCTAGCCAGCAGGCTGGGAAAATCATCTGGAAGGCTCAACTGGCTGGGCTGGGGTCTCCCTTGGGCTCTGTGACTCAAAGGCCAACAGTCTGGAGACTGTGTTCCTCTCACCTCTGCCATGTTGATGAGTCCCACAGCCAAGGTCTTATAGCCCAAGATGGTCCGATTCTTGTAACGTTTTCTCCTTTGAAGCATGATCTGCAGCTTGTTGGCATCTCGCTTAAGGAAATGAGGGTACTACGAAATACAAAACAGAGTCGAGCATGGTTAATGAGCAGCTGGTCCTTGAGGGGTTCTAGAGGACACAGTCTTTCTGTGCTTCAATTCTTCCTGTCTCTAAAAGGGGGCAGTCAGGGTTGAAAGGAGAGCCATGAAGTTGCTGCTGGTGGAGCTGACTCGGCTTGATGCCTGGCTTCCATGCCACAGCTCTGGGGTCCACACCTGTTCATAAAACTGTCTCTTCCCTTGCCACTTTATCAAGTGTTTTCTCCGTGTGTTTCAATTCGGGCATGGAATTACTGGAATTATGATGAGAGGGACACCGACTAGGAGGGATACGGAGTAGAGGGGAAGGACGGAGATCCCGATGTGGAGGCTGAAGGTGGCGCGGTTCATGGGGTGTGCGAGGATCACTAAGGAGATGTGATGTGGTGCAGCAGATGGCTAACAGTGTTAGCCAAGGCAGAGGAAGGGAAGGGGCCACGGTGCCTACCCAGGTTTCCACACCCTTACCGTGGCTGGCTAAAGGGTTGCTTTGGCCCTCCAGGCCAGCCATACAACTCCAGGTGACTTTTATTCATTCCTGCCCAAGTTGGGGAATGGGGGCTCTGGGATAAAAGTCTCTGGGTTAGAGGACTGTCTGGCGACTAGCCAGGATATAACATGTTAGGGGCCTAAGATTAGGAGAGTCTCACCTGAAGGGAGAAGGTTAATTGGAGCTCTGTTTCCACCAGTCCACTAGCTGGAAGGACGATCTCGTTGGAGCGAAGAATTCTTTTTGAACCCTGAAACCGAGAAGAAAAGTCTGTTTGGCCAGGTGCAGTGGCTCATGCCATTAATCCCAGCAGTTTGGGAGGCTGAGGCAGAAGGACTGCTTGGACTCAGGAGTTTGAGACCAGCCTGGGGCAACATAGTGAGACTCCTGTTTCGACAAAAAATAAAAAAATTTACTGGGTGTGGTGGTACACATGCCTGCAGTCCCAGCTACTCAAGAGGCTGAGGTGCGAGGATCACTTGATCCCGGGAGTTCGAGCCCGCAGTGAGTCATGATCCTGCCACTGCACTCCAGCCTGGGTGACAGAGGGAGACCCTGTCTCAAATAATATTAATAATAAAAAGAAAAAAAAATCTGTCAAAGCTGTGTCACCAAAAATCAGACCAAAAGAAATACTATGTTTGCAAACAACTTCTAAACTCTACAAGCATTCTTTAAAAAAAAAAAAAAAATTAAATTTGTTTTTTTGAGATGAGTCTCATTCTGTCGCCCAGGCTGGACTGCAGCGGTGTGATCTCGGCTCACTGCAACCTCCACCTCCTGGGTTCAAGTGATTCTCCTGCCTCAGCCTCCTGAGAAGCTGGGACTACAGGCACCTGCCACAGTGCCTGGCTAATTTTTTTGTATTTTTAGTAGAGACAGGGTTTCACCATGTGCTGGCCTTGAACTCCTGACCTCAGATGATTGGCTCACTTCAGCCTCCCAAAGTGCTGGGATTACAGGCGTGAGTCACCGCACCCGGCCCAAACATTCTTACCAGTCCAAATATTTCATGAGTCTTTACTGTACTTATTTGAATCAAGCCTCTACCATAAGTCTGATTTTACATGTATGATGCTGCAGGGTGCATAAAAGGTTATCACAGCAAAATGATTTGTTAATGTCCGTGAGTTCCCAGCACTCCTGGGGAAGAGGCCGGTAGTGTCAGCCCCCAGGGTGTGTATGACCCTCCCTGCCCACTGTTCCTTTTTTTTCTCCCAGGAACTTCCTTTTTAACCTCCCTGCTCTCCAAACCTAATATTTGGGTTAGACAGCCCTCTTACTGCCATGTTGGCCAGGCTGGCCTCAAACTCCTGACTTCAAGTGATCCTCCCTCTGACTCCCCAGGCATACTGTCTTGTCTCTGGGCCTTTTCATGTGCTTTTCTCCTCTTCTTGGACGCTTTTTTAGCTTCTGAACACAAGTAACCAACTCATCTTTCAGGTCTCAGCTGAATTTTTTTTTTCCAGGAACTTCCTCTTTAACCTCCCCACCTCCAAACCTAGTATTTGGGTTAGACAGCCCTCTTACTGCCAGTTACTGAATCTCACTGAACTTCGAGATCCATGAGACAAAGATATGTCTTGTTCAATATGATTCCCAGCACACAAATAAACGGTGTTGAATAAATTTGTCTTAAAAAAATCAAGTTTTAAAATTAATACCAATAATAAAAAAAACCCACAACATCCACAGTTGGTAAGATCGTGGTAGGATTTCCAAATTCATTCATTGTTGAAGCAAAGTAAATTGCAATAACCCTTTTAGAAAGTAGCCTGGCAATAAAGAAACATTTCCATTCAAAAATTGTAATCCAAAAAAATAAATTCTAAGGGCATGATTTTTATACATTATTTTCTTTTTTCCCCCTTGATCCCTTGACCTTGGAGGGAATGATTTTTTTCTTTTTCTTTTTTTTTTTTTTAAATAAAAAGACGAGGTGTCACTATGTTGCCCAGGCTGGTCTTTAACTTCTGAGCTCAAATGATCTTCCCACTTCAGCCTCCCAAAGTGCTAGGATTATAGGCCACCATGCTGGGCTGGGAATGAGTTCTAAAAGGAAGCAAATCTGTAAACAAGGAGCTGTTCATTGAAACACTATTTTTACTATTTTTATTTTTTATTTGTAGAGACGGGGTATCACTACATTGCCCAGGTTGGTCTTGAATTCCTGGGCTCAAGGGATCCTCTTGCCATAGCCTCCCAAAGTGCTGGGATTACAGATTTGAGCCCCACACCCATCCCTGTTTATAATTAATGACAAATTTTTGAGCTGCTCATCTCTCACGTGTCTTCGGCAAAGCTGTGATTATGCTGGGAGCTGTTTCTGTTGAAATGGTAGTATCCCTTAGGGGAAAATTCCACACGTGGAAAAATGCCTCGGCCACTCATGAGGCCAAAATGAGACCAAGGAAGTGGAGCCCTGCTGGTTATGTCATTCTATAGCGATGCTGCCTATGGGTAACGGCCACAGGGAGAAGGCTGGGTATAAAATCAGCAGAAGGCTGGGTGTGGTGGCGCCTGTAATCCCAGCACTTTGGGAGGCTGAGGTGGGCGGATCACCTGAGCTCAGGAGTTCGAGACCAGCCTGGGCAACACTGGGAAACCTCGTCTCTACAAAAAATACAAAAATTAGCCGGGCATAGTGGTGGGCACTTGTAATCCCAGCTACTCAGGAGGCTGAAGTGGGAGAATCATTTGAGCCTAGAAGGCAGAGGTTGCAATAAGCCAAGATCGTATCACTGCACTCCAGCCTGGGCAACAGAGCAAGACTCTGTCTCAAAAAACAACAAAAATAACATAACATCAGCAGAAGCACACAGTCAGCCTGTACACAGGCCAGGGCCTCAGGACACCCAGAAGCTGGAGTGCTATAGTGGCAACTGAAGACCGAATGCGTCAAATAAACTATAAAAAGCAAAACCGACAGCCACTCTCTCCCATAAGACCCACCCATTTTTGAGATTCATGCCACAACTGGAAATTTGAACACTGATTTTGTGATATTAAGGTTTTTGTTTTGTTATTTTAGACAGAGTCTTGCTCTGTCGACTAGGCTGGAGTACAGTGGTGTGATCTTGGCTCACTGCAGTCTCCACCTCCCAGGTTCAAGTGACTCTCTTGCCTGAGCCTCCTGAGTAGCTGGGATTACAGGTGCATGCCATCACGCCCAGCTAATTTTTGTATTTTTAGTAGAGATGAGGTTTTATCACGTTGGCCAGGCTGGCCTTGAACTCCTGATCTCAAGTTATCCGCTCCCCTTGGCCTCCCAAAGTGCTGGCATTATAGGCGTGAGCCATTGCATCTGGCCAAGGTGTGATAATGGTGTCACGGTTTTGTTTAAAAATACTGCCTACATTTTTGAAACACATATTGACATATTTGTGGGTGAAATGCTATGATGTATGGATTGCCTCAAAATAACACTGGTGAAGGGAAACAAGTGGGGACACAGATGAAACGAGACTGGCCATGAGTTGATAACCATTGCAGCTTAGTAAGGGGTTTGAGGGAATTGTAAACTACTCTGTCTACTTTTGCACATGTTTGAGATTTTTCCAAAATAAAAGTTGAAAAAAGTAATCAGTGCTTAGGGTTCTTTTAAGATTTCTCAGTTCAGAGCATATATTCACAGACTATGAAGGCCTGAGGGCCTGGTCCTGGGTCTTCCCTCTGCCTGGAAGGCTCTTCTTCCAGATACCTGCACGGCCCTCACCTCCCTCAAAGTCTTTGGGTAAATGTCAACCAGGTCTACCGCGACCACCGTAGGGAATCCGTTAACTTCCTCCACCCCAGCCCTCTCCGTCCCCTTTATCTTATTTATTGTCACTATAGGACATCACCTTCCAACAGCAGTAGCCTCATTATATATGAACTCTCACCACCCAAGTATGTGCTCTAAATACCTGTAAAACTTTCTATCCCAAATTCACTATCTGAATTTCAAACTCGCTAGAAGGAATCTGCGTGTGCAGGTAGCAGGATGCGGAGTGCAGTGTGTCACGGGATCGCAGCCAGGCCCGGCCCAGCCCAGCCCCTTCAAGCATGGTGCGCTACTGTCCTCATCTTTCCTACCCTTCCCCAAGGGTTTAGCTTTCATGGGTTCCAGTATTTGCTTCTTCCAGGTGCCTGGGGCACTACCAACCAGGGTCCAATTTCAAAATTATTTTTAATATACTTTTGTATCATTTGCTTATCTATATAACAGTATATCTTCTTTTGCAGTATAGAAGCAAAACCATTTATATTTAATACTAAAGTAACATTATAGCACATTAAAATATCCAATATTAATATTAATATATTTTTAAAATTAGGTTACTAGTGTTTTATTATTATTATTTTGAGACAGAGTCTCACTCTGTTGCACAGGCTGGAGTGAAGCTATCAAGGCCTGGGCTTTTCTTTGCTGGAAGACTTTGTTAATGGCATCTAGCTCATTTTTTGTTATTGGTCTATTCAGGTTTTGAATTTCTTCATGGTTCAATCTTGGAAGGTTGTATCTTTCCAGGAATTTATCCATTTCTTCTAGGTTTTCCAGTTTATTGGTATATAGCTGCTCATAGCAGCCACTAATGATCCTTTGAATTTCTGCAGTGTCAGTCACCTCTTTTTTCATCTCTGATTTATTTGTGTCTTCTCTCTTTTTTTCTTAGTTGGTCTGGCTAAAGGTTTATCCATTTTGTCTTCTCAAAAAACAACTCTTTGGCTGGGTGTGATGGCTCACATCTGTAATCCCAGCACTGAAGGCCAAGGCGAGCAGATCACCTGAGGTTGGGAGTTCAAGACCAGCCTGGCCAATAAGGTGAAACCTCGTCTCTACTAAAAATACAAAAATTAGCCACCATGGTGGTATGTGCCTGTAATCCCAACTACTCGGGAGACTGAGGCAGGAGAATCGCTTGAACCTGGGAGACAGAGGTTGCAATGAGCTGAGATTGCACCACTGTACTCCAGCATGGGCAACAAGAGTAAAACTCCGTCTCAAAAAAAAAAAAAAAACACACAAAACATTTTGTTTTGTTGATCTTTTTTTTTTAAATTCATTTATTTCTGCTATGATGTTCATTATTTCTTTTCTTCTACTAATTTTGGGTTTGGTTTGCTCTTGCTTTTCTAGTTCTTTGAGAAGCATCATTAGGTTGTTTATTTGAAGTTTTTCTTCTTTTTTGATGTAGGCACTTATAGCTATGAACTTCCCTCTTGGTACTGCTTTTGATGTATCCCATAGGTTTTGATATATTGTGTTTCCATTATCATTTGTTTCAAGAAAATTTCAATTTCATTTTTAATCTATTCATTGACCCACTGGTCATTTAGGAGCATACTGTTTAATTCCATGTGTGCCTATTGCTTTCAAAATTCCTTGTTATTGATTTCTAGTTTTATTCCATTATGGTCAGGGAAGATGCTTGATATTATTTCACCTTTTTTTCTTTTTGAGACAGAGTCTCACTCTGTTGTCCAGGCTGGAGTGCAGTGGCACTATCTCCGCTCACTGCAACCTCCACCTCTAGGGTTCAAGCGATTCTCCTGCCTCAGCCTCCTGAGTAGCTGAGACTACAGGTGCCTGCCACCACGCCCAGCTAATTTTTGTATTTTTAGAACAGACGGGCTGTCACCATGTTGGCCAGGATGCTCTTGATCTCCTGACCTCATGACCCACCCACCTTGGCCTCCCAAAGTGCTGGGATTACAGGCGTGAGTCATCACGTCTGGCCTCAACTTTTTTTTTTGAATGTTTTAAGACTTGTTTTGTAACCTAACATATGGCCTATCCTTGAGAATGATCCACATGCTAAGAAAAAAAAAAAAGTGTATTCTGCAGCCATTGGAAGAAATGTTCTGTAAATATCTATTCGGTCCATTTGGTCTATAGTGCGGTTAAGTCTGATGTTTCTTTATTTTGTCTGGATGATCTTTCCAATGCTGCAAGTGTGGTGTTAGTCTCTAGCTATTGTTGTCATGGGGTCTAACACTCTCTTTAGCTCTAATGATATTTGCTTTATATATCTGGGTGCTCTAGTGTTAGGTGCATATATATTTACAATTGTTATATCCTCTTGCTGAGTTGACCCCTTTATCATTATATAATGAACTTGTCAATTTTTACAATTTTTGTCTTGAAATCTGTCTTGTCTGATATAAGTATAGCTACTCCTACTCTTTTTTTGTTTGTTTGTTTCCATTTGCATAGAGTATATTTTTCCAACCCTTTATTTTTAGTCCCTATGTGTCTTTACAGGTCAAGTGTGATTCTCGTAGGCAATAGATGTTTGGATCATGTTTTCATTTTTGTTTTTCTGAGACAGTGTCTCACTCTGTTGCCCAAGGTGGAGTGTGCTGGCACAATCATAGCTCACTTTAGCCTTAACCTCCTGAGCTCAAGTGATCCTCCTAACTCAGACTTGTGAGTAGATGACTCTACAGGTGCACACCACCACACCCAGCTAATTTTTCAAATTCTTTGTAGATGCAAGGTCCCACTATGTTGCCCAAGCTGGTCTCAAAACCCTGGGCTCAAGCAATACTCTTGCCTCAGCCTCCCAAAGTGCTGGGATTATAGGCATGAGTCACTATGCCTAGCTGGGTCTTTTTGTTTGTTTTTTTGAGACAGAGTCTCGCATAATTGCCTGGGTTGGAGTGCAGTGGTGCAATCTGGGCTCACTGCAACCTCCGCCTCCCAGATTCCAGCGATTCTCCTGCCTCAGCCTCCCGAGTAGCTGGGATTACAGGCGTGCACCACCACACCCAGCTAATTTTTTGTATTTTTAATAGAGATGGGGTTTCACTGTGTTGGCCAGGCTGGTCTTGAACTCCTGACCTCATGATTTGCCCGCCTTGGCCTCCCAAAGTGCTGGGATTACAGGCATGAGGCACCGTGCCCAGCTGGGTCTTGTTTTTTAATGCATTCAACTACTCCATGTCTTTTGATTGCAGAATTTTGTCCATTTACATTCAATGTTATCATTGATAAGTAAGGACTTACTATTGCCATTTTATTATTTGTTTTCTGGTTGTTTTGTGGTCTTCCTTCCTTCTTTCCTTCTTGTCTTTCTTTTTGTAGAAGTCATTTTCTCTGATGGTATGTTTTTAATTTCTTGCTTTTTATTTTTTGTGTATCTATCTGCTTTAGGGTTTTTTGATTTGCAGTTACCATGAGGCTTGCAAATAACATCTTATAACCCATTATTTTAAACTGAATGGTAACTTAACTCTGATTGCAAAAACAAAAAACAAAGAAGCAAAGAGAAAACCAATAAAAACTCTACACTTCATCCCCCCTCCCTCTTTTTTTTTTTTTTTGAGATGGAGTCTCACTCTGTTGCCAAGGCTACTCCGGAGTACAGTGGCGCCATCTTGGCTCACTGCAACCTCTGCCTCACGGGTTCAAGCGATTCTCCAGCCTCAGCCTCCTGAATAGCTTGGATTATAGGCATGTGCCACCACGCCTGGCTAATTTTGTATTTTTAGTGGAGACAGGGTTTCATCATGTTGGTCAGGCTGGTCTCAAACTCCTGACCTCAGGTGACCCAGCCGCCTTGGCCTCCCAAAGAGCTGGGATTACAGGCATGAGCCACCGTGCCTGGCCCATAGTTATTATTTTTGATAGGCTCATCTTTTAGTCTTCCTACTCAAAATATGAGTAATTTACACACCACAATTACAGTGTTGTGATATTCTTTATTTCTTATTTTTCCCACTTAAATAATAAAATACAGGCTTCTGCCATCCAACATATTTTCAGAAATGGATTAGATTTTTAAGGAATGTGGCTGGGTGTGGTGGCTCACACCTGTAATCCCAGCACTTTGGGAGGCCAAGGTGGGTGGATCACTTGAGGTCAGGAGTTCGAGACCAGCCTGACCAACATGGTGAAACCCCATGTCTACTAAAAATACAAAAATTATGAGGTGTGGTGGTGCATGCCTGTAATCCCAGTAACTTGGGAGGCTGAGGCAGGAGAATCATTTGAACCCGGGAGGCAGAGCATGCAGTGAGCTGAGATCACGCCATTGCACTCCAGCCTGGGCAACAAGAGAAAAACTCCATCTCAAAAAATAAAACAAAATTTTTCAGGAATGCCTATATATAATTTTCTTATTTTGTTTATTGTTTCTTTCCTTCTACTATAATAATTCTCAAATTTTTGGCCTCAGGACCTTTTTACGCTCTCTTTTTTTTTTTTTTTTTTGAGACAGAGTCTCACTCTGTCACCCAGGCTGGAGTGCAGTGGTGCGATCTCGGCTCACTGCAAGCTCCGACTCCTGGGTTCACGCCATTCTCCTGCCTCAGCCTCCCAAGTAGCTGGGACTACAGGTGCCCGCCACCATGCTTGGCTAATTTTTTGTATTTTTAGTAGAGATGGGGTTTCACCATGTTAGCCAGGATGGTCTCGATCTCCTGACCTCGCGATCCACCCACCTCAGCCTCCCAAAGTGCTGGGATTACAGGTGTGAGTCACCACGCCTGGCCCTTTTTACACTCTTATAAAGAATCCCAAATAGCTTTGTGTATGTAGGTATATCTATCAATATGTTGTTTATGTAGGTTTATCTATCAATAGTCACCATATTATGAATTAAAACAGATATTTAAAAATATTAATCCATTTAAAATTAACAATAAACCTATTATGTGTTTACATACAAAGTTTTAAAATGAAAAATCTATGTTCCCCAAACAAAAATAATTTAGGTTGAAAACATAGCTTTTTAAAAAAATTACAGCTTTACTGGGATATAATTCAAATACCATACAATTCACCCATTTAAAGTGTACAATTCAATGGCTTTCAGTATGTTCAGCGCTGTGCAACCATCACCACAGTCAGTGTCAGAACATTCTCATCATTCAACAAAGAAACCTCATATTCTTTAATTATCACCCTCCCCAGTCTGCCCACCCCCACCCCTAACCCCTGGCAACTACAATCTGTTTTCTGACCCTACAGATCTGCCTATTTCATATAAATGGAATCATACAATATGTGGTCTTTTGTGTCTTGCTTCTTTCACTTAGCATCATGTTTTCAAGGTTCATCCATCTGGAGCATGGATGTACTTCATTCTTTTTTATTGCCAAATAGTATTCCGAAGCTGTATGACTAGACCACATTTTATTTATCCATTGATCAGTTGATGGACTTGAATTGTTTCTACTTTTTAGCTTGTGAATAATTCTGTCATGAATATTTGCATGTTAGATTTTGTGTGTTTTCATTTCTCTTGGGGACATACCTAGGAGTAGAATTGCTAAGTCATATGGTTACTCTGTCTTTAACCTTTTGAGAACCAGGCATGGTGGCACAAGCCTATAATCCCAGCACTGGGAGGTCAAGGCGGGAAGATTGCTTGAGGCCAGGAGTTTGAGAGCAGCCTGGGAAACACAGCAAGACCTTGTCTCTAAAATAAAAACAAAGCAAAACAAAACAACACAGTGGCTGCATTATTTGACATTCCCAACAGCAGTGTATGAGGGAGATGGCATAGTTTTACATTTCTGTAAATCTTTTTAATGAATGACTTAATAGAAAACAATTAGATTCTCACTCCTATTTTGGACTCAATGTTTTGCAAAACATTACTTTGGTTGAGTATATGAAAAAAATCCAGACGCAAAGTGATACATAGTTGGAAAAAAGAGGAGCATTTTAACCACCTTTACAGACAACTGTGAACTTTTTTATTTATTTTTATTTTTTATTTTTAGAAACAAGGTCTCATTCTGTTGCCCAGGGTGGAGTGCAGTGGCGTGATCATAACTCATTGTAAACTTGAACTCCTGGGCTTAGGCAATCCTCCTGCCTCAGCCTCCCAAATAGCTGGGACTGCAGGCATATGCCACCATGCCCAGATAGTTTTTATTTTTGGTAAAGATGGGGTCTTGCTGTGTTGCCCAGGATGGTCTTGAACTCCTGGGCTTGAACAATCCTCTCACCTTGGCCTCCCAAAGTGCTGGGATTACAGGTATGAGCCATTGTGACCAGCCAGTTGTGGACTATTTTCCTTTGATACTACACCATTAACTCTCTAAGTGGTAGTTTCCTAAAGATTAGTTGCAAAGTAAAAATTTTTTTTCCAAAGTAGAATTTTAAATAATATCAATAAGACTTTTGTGCTCTTATATGTTAAAATCCAATTAACAGAAAAAGAACGTTAATGTAAAAACTAGGAAATCTGAAATCTAATTTAATTAATAGTATCATACTAATGATAATTTCTTAGTTTTGATAAATGTACCATGGTTAAGAGAGATATTAGTGTTGGGAGAAGCTGGGTGGGGTATACAAACTCTTTAGACTAACCCTGTATCTCTTGGGTACATTTAAAAGTATTTTAAAATAGAAAGTTAAAAACCCAATCCACTGGTCTATTTTATTCTTTGAAAGAAAATCTTTTATCCAGCATGATTTTGTAAACTCATGCATTAGTCATTTAGAAAATATTCAAATGTTACATATTATACAATATAAAAAACTCAAAATCTTTAATATCACTTCTGATTTCTTCAGAAAAGTCTTTAAGAACTGGGAAGCTGTTAAGCTTTCAGTGACAGAAACAAGTTTTCCAAAATTCTAATTTTTACTTAAAAGCTCAAATTTTGGCCAGGTGTGGTAGCTCATGCCTGTAATCCCAGCACTTTGGGAGGCCAAGGTGGGCAGATTACCTGAGGTCAGGGGTTCGAGACCAACCTGGCCAACATGGTGAAACCCCGTCTCTACTAAAAATACACAAATTAGCCAGGCATGGTGGTGGGCTCCTGTAGTCCCAGCTACTCGGGAGGCTGATGCAGGAGAATCGCTTGAACCCAGGAGATGGAGATTGCAGTGAGCTGAGATCAAGCCACTGAACAACAGGGGCAAGACTCTGTCTCAAACAACAAAAAAAAAGGTCAAATTTTATTTATCACTGGCAATCAATATTAAGTTGTTTTCCTTGAATTGATAGGGTAACTCTGTTCATTTTTAAGAAAACACTTTCCAAATACCTGAGTCTAAATAATCTGTTTGTCTGTAAGTCCCTCTTTGAAGTAAAAATGGTGTTCATGAAAAAAGCAGCTACTGTAGTTCACAACTCAGTAGCTCTACCTCACACAGGCACTAGTCTTAGACATTGTACTTTGCTTCGTGGCAGAAGTGCTCAGTGTATGCCTCCCATCTCATCACACACAGCATGAAAAAGATGCAGACTCAAGGTTGAGATATAATAAATTAGCAAGTTTTACTGCTTTCTTAAGAACATTCTTAAGCAAAACTGGCTTTCTCTCCCTTTTTTTGAGTTGGAGTCTCGCTCTGTTGCCCAGGCTGGAGTGCACTGGCACAAACAGCTCATTCCAGCCAGCTCCTAGGCTCAAGTGACCCTCCCGCCCCAGCCTCTCAAGTAGCTGAGACTACAGGGGTGTGCCACTGTGCCCAACCCTTTTATCTTCTTATTTCACTCATGAGATGGTAAACAACACAATGACCCCTAGGACATTGGGGGCATTTGTGCTGAGGCATCAGCAGCTTTATCCACTGTTGCTCTTGTACTTTCAGTGCAAAAGTCAACATGCTGAAAAAGGCAAATAATGCCACAGTATGATCATGAAAATAGTTGTGGCCTCCTGTACCCCCGAAAGTGTCTTAGAGACCTCAGGGTCTGCAGATCTCCTTTGGGGAATTACTGCTCAATGCTTCTTAAAGGCAGGGATTTTTGTCTGTTTTGATCACTGCTGTATCCCCTGTGCCTAGAACTATGTTTGGCACATAATAGATGCTCAATAAGTATTTGTTATATGAATGCATAAATAAGTGACTGAATAAATGAATGTTGTGACATCTGTAATTACTTTCAGCTGCTTGGAAGTAAAACAATTTAAAAATTCAAAATATTTGTAGTTGTGGTATAATTTAGAATTATAGAATGTTAAATATTTCATCAGGAAATAAATTATTTCTTTGGCAAAAGCATTTAGCTGCAGGGATGGCTAATGCAGTGGGGAACTTTCAAAACCACCCCAATGGTGTCGGCACAGGACAGCAACATTCTTTAGCAAAGGAAGCAATTCCTGAAAATGAGAACACTGCCTGTGACCTAGAAATGGGGACCAAAATCGGGAGAGGAGGACAAGACACTAATAGTTCACATCGCTGTCCCACACTTGCTTTCCCAACACAGTGTCTGGGAACATTTCATAGATTTGGAAGGAATTATGCACAAAATGAACAGGGAATTAGAATATAAGGTGGGAAACACAGGAATTCATGAGTAATTAAAACATTTTAAGTTTTTGTTGTTGTTGTTTTGAGATGGAGTCTCACTCTGTCACCCAGGCTGGAGTGCAATCGCACAATCTCAGCTCACTACAACCTCTCCCTCCCAGGCTCAAGCAATTCTCCTACCTCAGCCTCCTGAGTAGCTGGGACTACAGGCACGCCTGGCTAATTTTTGTATTTTTAGTAAAGACGGGGTTTCACCATGCTGGCCAGGCTGGTCTTGAACTCCTGACCTTGAGTGATCCACCACCTCAGCCTCCCAAAGTGCTGGGATTACAGGCGTGAGCCACCGCACCCGGCCCAACATTTTAAGTTTTGAGGACTAAATTTTGTATTTGGGACTAATGTCTTTATCCCAGAAAGAGGCCCAGGCACCTCAATGTATGATTCACACACTGAGAGTGATAATAGAAGTGGATTTTAATGAAGGTGATATAGTACAATAAACTGCAGCATAGTAGGTGAACTAGCCAATATAGGGAGTTATCATGCAGTTTGCTATTTTTCAATGAATAAGAATTCGGTAAATACACCATCCTTAAGCTGAAAACTCCAGTCATTATTTAGTGACTCCAGAGGCACTGCAGAATCTCACTCTACTCCAGGGAGTCATCAGCAGAAAGGACTAATCAGTTAAGGGAGGTCTGGTAATGGGATTTAATGAGCACACAAATTACCCTCTCTTTAGTTTCTGGTCCCAGTTCTGCCGCTTGGTAATTAACTGGCAACAGGTAAATTCCTGAGCCCCTCTATAATTCAGCTTTTCCTTTCTCCTTTCCTTAAATTCAGGAATACTTAAGAGTGCAAATGTTTGTGAAATATTTTGGGTCCTTTGAAAACACTAAATGTAAGGAGTTATACGTGGGATTTATACAGAAGATAAAATATCCCAGTAAACTTTAAATTGCCGAGTCTGAAATAACAATCTGTAAGTTTCTTCCACGCTGTAGAAAACCTCTAAAGTGTAGGCTGGGTGCGGTGGCGCACGCCTGTAATCCCAGCACTTTGGGAGGCTGAGGTGGGCGGATCACGAGGTCAGGAGATCGAGACCATCCTGGCTAACACAGTGAAACCCTGTCTCTATTAAAAATACAAAAAATTAGCCGAGTGTGGTGGCGGGCATCTGTAGTCCCAGCTACTCGGGAGGCCGAGGCAGGAGAATGGCATGAACCCAGGAGGCAGAGCTTGCAGTGAGCCGAGATCGCAACACTGCATTCCAGCCTGGGCAACAGAGCGAGACTTCATCTCAAAAAAAAAAAAAAAGAAAGAAAGAAAACCTCCGAAGTGCTTCCCACACCCATGCATCTACCTGGATCTAGCAATCCTGGGACTAATACCAAAACCAACGCTAGCCAGCCTAGTAATTTCTGAGTAGTTTACAATAAACACTTTAGGTCTATATCACTTGATCCTCACAGTATGTGTAGGAAAAACCATTTCTGTTCTTCAGACAAAGAAAGGTTTGAAGAAACTGAGTGTCTTAACCAAGAGGCAGAGCTGGGCTCAGAAGGTCCCGTGGGCTCTGTCATCTTTCCACTGTGCACCTTGCTGTGCTGAGAGGAGGAAGACAGAGGTGGTCCCAGTGGTGTTTCTGAAGCCCCAGCAGTGGACAAATGGTTATCCAGCTTCCCTGGGCCCTGAACAAACAGTCTTGCCCTGCTCACCTGCAGCTTCACAGCAATGACCACTGAGTTAAGATCTTTGTCCATTTCTTTTAGCATGACGAGTTTCTTCAGGGTCAAGCTGAATAGCCTAGAAAAACAGAGAAGGAAGATGCTGTCATATGCGAGGAACTTACGAGAAAAGTGATGAACAATTGGTTAGGCAACCTGCCTTACCTGAAGTAAGAATGTGAGAACGCTGTCCTCAGTCCCACGGGTCCCCTCTCAGTAGAAGAGCATCCCCTCTTATTTAATGTTTATACTTTTAAGAGATGGGTCTCACTATGTTGCCCAGACCAGACCCCTGGGCCTAAGGATCCTCCCATCTTGGCCTCCTGAGTAGCTGGGACCACAGGCACATGCCACCATGCCCAGCTTCTAAAGTTGTGTCAAAAGGTACATTATTGCGTGAACTTCCATGGATGTCATTTATCTCAAGCCAAAGGGCAACACATTTTCCATGCCTAGTATGTTGGAGCCATTTCTGAGGGGGAAGAGGAGATCAAGGGAGGAGAATCACACAGTTCCTCTTCTACTTTCCACCTGATCATACCTGACAGATGTACATATGTAAATCTTTAGCAAGAGGAGATAATCCACACAAACAAAACATACATCATTTGGCAGGAAATGGTTAAATGGTCACAAATTCTATTTCAGCTGCATTTTGCTCCAAATATGCAGAAAATCTTCAGTGCCCCAAATCAAGAAATTCCCTGCAACTCAAAAGTAACAGGATTGTCCCTCACTGTGGAGTCTCAGTAACTCTGCTCTGACTTGACCTTGGCCTTACCACAGCAGGGCCACCCTGGACTTCCAGCAGGAGTGGGAGGGAGATTCTGGACGCTGCCTTTCTGTGGCTGCCTGGGTGGTCAAAGTCTTTAAATATTTTTCTTCTGGAAGAGGTTCTGGGGAACAGGACACATGAGGGATGTTGCTGACCAGAGTCATGACAAGTCCAGAGAATCCGGCTGGATTTCATCCCTCTTTTTTGCTCCGTGCTGAGGCCCTCTAGGCCCTGCTCAGGTCCCTGTCTTGCGTCTCCACAGCCCTCCCTCAGCTCCAGCCACACTAACTTTCCTTTGGCTCCGTGGCAGTGCCACCCTCTCTCGCCTTGGGGCCTTTGGAGGCTGCTGTTCCTTCTGTTGGCACCATCCTGCCATCTAACGCCTCCTCAGCCTTGGGTTATGCATTTTTGCCAGAAGAACTTCCTCCAACGCCTTGCAAAGTCTGTGATGTGTCCCCAGCACAATTCCTATCCTGCCACTGGAGTGTAAACTTCCGGCGGGCAGGCAGCAGGCTTGCCTCTCCACCGTTCTCCCCCCAGCATCTGCCCAAATGCTGGGCACAGTATAGTTGCTCAGCAAATATTTGTTACATTAAGTTTCCTAAAACGGTTTCTAGCTAAAATCAGATTAACAAAAGTATGTGAAGAAATTAATATAATTCGTTTTTTTTTTTTTAAAGGAGGACAAATCCAGGTCAATAGAACTAAATTCTGGTTTTGAATTAACCTCACCCAAGTACTTTCTTTCTTTTTTTTTTGAGACAGGGTCTTGCCCAGGCTAGAGTACAGTGGCACGATCTTGGCTCACTGCAGCCTCCGCCTCCCGGGTTCCAGCAATTCTGCCGCCTTAGCCTCCTGGGTTCCTGGGATTACAGGCGCCCGCCATCATGCCCGGCTAATTTTTGTATTTTTAGTAGAGACCGGTTTCACCGTGTTGGCCAGGCTGGTCTCGAACTCCTGACCTCAGGTGATCTGCCTGCCTTGGCCTTGCAAAGTGCTAGGATTACAGGCGTGAGCCACCACGCCCAGTCACCCAAGTACTTTCAAAGACCTGCTGACTAACACAAAGAAAAACAAATAAATCTCTTTCTTTGCTTTAAGCTAGAATCAAAATCAAATACAATGTATGAAAGCTTATCAGGTCTCTTCATCTATATCATTTCACCTAGACCTCAAAAACAGGACTGTGTGGATGTGTGTTGGGGGCTCACTGATCTACGCATGCAACAGAAAACATTTCAAGTGGAGTAGTGACCTGCTCAAATTCACTAATAGCCAGTAAATGACAGAGCTGGATTCTAACTCTAATCTCCTTGTGGTGGACCGAATACCCAACCCCCACCACCCAGATGTCATCTCCTAATCCCCAAAACCTGTGAATATGGTACCTTGGCAAAGTCCCATGGCAAAAGGGACTGTGCAGATGTGATTAAGTTAAGGCTCCTGAGATGGGGAGATTATCCTGCATTATCTGGGTGGGCCCAATATGATCACAAGAGCCTTTAAAAGAGGGGGCCAGGAAGGGCAGAGTCAGAGGAGGAAGCAGGAACTGGAGATGTGGCTGATGGCCTTGAAGATGGAGGGAGGGGTCAGGAGCCAAGGAATATGCAGCCTCAAGAAGCAGGAAAAGGCAAGAAAATATGCAGCCTCCAGAAGAAGCACCGCCCTGCCCACACCTTCCGTGCTGCCCAGTGAAACCTATTTTGGACTTCTGACCTGCAGAACTGCAAGATAATAAACGTGTGTTGTGTGAAGTCACTAAGTTTGTGGCCACTCGTCACAGCAGCAGTAGGAAGTGAACCACCCCTCATCCCAGGGCCTGGCCCTTCCCCATCACGTCACTGCCTCCTCAGCCTGTGACCTGGGTGCCCTCAACTCTGATGTCCTAAAACACTCTCCTGACATCTGTTGCTCTGGAGCCATCTGGGTTCATGGTCTGTCTTCCAAAATCCCCCCTTCAATGACTGCCCACCACACTGCCTGTTTCTCCCTTCCCTTCAGAGCAGAGATGTGCTGTCTCACAGGGAACTCTGGTTCTACAGATGCCAAAGGGATTATTACAGTTCACAAATGGCTATTCAGAAATGTAGTTAACTCCTGCAGTTCCAGCTACTCAGGAGGCTGAGGTGGGAGGACTGCTTGAGCCCAGTAGTTTGAGGCCAGCCTCGGCAACATAGATCCGTCTCTTACAAATAAAAAGAAATGTGGGAGGCTGAGGCAAGAGAATCACTTGAACCCAGGAGGTGGAGGCTGCAGTGAGCCAAGACTGCGCCATTGCACTCCAGCCTGGGTGACAGAGTGAGACTCCAACTCAAAAAAAAAAAACAAAAAAAACACAAATGTAGTTAACTATGTAAATTGTTTAACTGAATTTTGTGCCTTCATCAAGGCACAAAATGATGGCTCAAAACGAAATGAGACATGACTGGGATGAGCAAATGGAAAAGGCTGGCTGAATATGCCCAACGTTCGTCCTCATCTGAGGCTTGCCAAAATCAAATAAAATAGAAACAAATCTCTGAAATTCAAATGTTTTATTTGAGAAGAAAAAAAACTGCTGCAATTGGGAGCATATCTGTAGATCAGGTAGTCTTCGGTATGTCCAAAGAACAAAGAGAAGCTTAGATGTTTTATAAAAAAGAGAAATGTTACTATTACTCTTCGAGAAAGTTCATCAGCACAAGTAAGGTTTTGGGAAACTGGCAAGCTCTGATAGCTGAGTGACAGTGGTGGGCAAAACTAGTCTTAGAGCTGCAGCACATCGTCACAGTAGACATCAGATAAAACGGGTTTCAGGTTATAGCAGGCAGTTTCAGCAGCCAGGTTTGCAGAGAATTCCATTTCTGGAGCAATGCCCTGAGTGCCTTTCCCCTAGTTTCTCAGCTCTGTTTTAGTTGGGTATGATGAGGATAACTCAATGTGTATGATCAGCTTTCGCAGACTGCTAATCATGAACGCTTCTGATGGGTTAGGTTTTTCCTTGTTTTCAAAGCAAACATTTTCCACCTTCAAATTGATTTGAGGCTGCTGAATAAACTCACTGCAAGATAAAAGTCTCACAGGAGTCAGTCAGGGACGTGCATTTCTTCTCTGCTTAAGATTCTTCACTCATCAACACTGCCCACATTTAGAGAACATTCGCTCTGCGCCTGGTACTGAACCAGTTGTTGGAGTTGTAGAAGGATGTGGGCTACACAGTCCAGCAGGAAAGGCAAACAATCACGTTACGCTCTGTGCCGCTGCTCTATTATGCCCCAGAAGGCTCTTACATAACATATAAAACATCATAGGATAATATGGCAGAATTATGTTACAAGGAAAAAACATCACAGACCAATAAATATTTGTTGAATAAATAGACAAGACAGACCTTTATGCCACAGCACTTCATGTTAACAAGATGGCCAAGAAAGATTTAGTACCTTAGGTAAAGCAACAGCAAGACTGGATATGTTCCATGTTTTCACAGAAATGCAACACAACACACTGATTTTGAAACCTGTGGCAATCAGTTCAACAGGATTTTTTTGTTTTCAATGGCATGACTCAAGGGGACTTGGGGACTCAAATGTATACTAATTCTTCAAAGTACAAGAAAATGTCTATCCCTCATTCAGCATCTATCAGGTACTAGTTGCTTGACACGCATTTCATTATCTCTTTTAAGTTTCACAGTAATGCTAAGAGGTGGGTATTATACCTATTTTACAGATACGGATGCTGGAAGAGTTAAGAAAATGTCCCCAGGTCACATAGGAAGTAGTCAAGACATGATGCACACTTAGGCCTATCGCAGTCCAGAGACCAATTTAAGTTGGTATAAAGCATTTTATCAGCAAATTAGAAGAAATTATTTTAATTATAAGTAACATTTTTAACATATATCTTAATATAACAGAGAACACTAAGGAAATAAGATAAATTTCTCCATAAACCTGCATTCGCACACATTTGATGGAAAGACTCCTAGATATAGTTGTGAGGATGACTCACGCTGACTGTGTCTGGCAAGACGTTGTAACAAAGTAGTCTCAGTGATTAGGAAGCTGAGTTAGTTAGCTGCCCACCCCAGTTTCCTGCTACCCTATGTTTCACTGGTGGGCGCTTCTCATGCAGTGAAAATGTAGGATCCAAGGCCTGAAGGGAAGAGTCTTTCCCTGATGACACTCCTGCTTTAATTGGTTTTTCTACAGCAGAGAATAATTTTACAGCAAAATTATAAAGGCTGATAATTCCAAGTGCTGGTGAAGATGTAGGGTAACCAGAACTTACACACATGGCTGGGGACAGTGGAAAATGTACAGTTACTTGAGAAAGCCATTTAGTAGTTGATTAGATTTTATATCTATGTGTGTGTGTGTGTGTGTGTGTGTGTCTACTCCTATACCCAGCTCCCAAGGGAACCCAAGAGAAAGGAAGGCACACCACAAGACAGGTACAAGAACGTTCAAAGCTTCTGCACACTAAAGGAAACAATCTACAGAGTGAAAAGAATAAGATAAAATACTTGCAAACTACTCATCTGATGGGGGATTAATATCCAGAATATACAAATAACTGAAATATCTCAACAGCAAAAAAAAAAAAAAATCCGATTAAAAAAATCGCCAAACGATCTGAACAGATATTTCTCAAAAGAAAACATACAAATAGCCAACGAACATATAAAAAAAAATTCAACATCCCTAATCATCAGGGAAACGCAAATCGAAACCACAATGAGGTATCATATTCCCCAGTTGGGCTGGCTACTATCAAAAAGACAAAAAATAACAAATGCTGGAGAGGATGCAGAGAAAAGTGAACTCTTCTACTCTTGTAACTAGTGAATGTGAACTAGTGCAGCCACTATGGAGAACAGCATGGAAGTTCCTTCAAAAAAACTACAGATAAAACTACCACATGATCCAGCAGTCCCACTACTGGGAATCTGTTCAAAGGAAAGGAAATTATTGTATCAGGGAGACAATGCAGACCCCCACGTTTACTGAGCACCGTTCACAACAGCCAAGAGACAGAATCAACCTAAGGGTCCGACAACAGAGGAACAGATAAAGAAAATGTGGTGTGCACACACCATGGAGTACTATTCAGCCATAAAAAAGTGTGAGATCCTGTCATTTGCAGCAACATGGATGGAACCGAGAATATTATGTTAAGTGAAATAAGCTGGCAATAGAAAGTAAAACACTGCATGTTCTCACTCACACATGGAAGCTAAAAAAGTTAATCTTATAGAAGTAAAAAGTAGAACAGATGATACCAGAGGCTGGGAATAGCAGGGGAAAGGGAGGTAAATGGAGAGATTTATTAAAAGGTACAAAATTAAAGCTAGATAGGAGGAATAAGCTCTAGTGCTCAGAAAGATGACTACAGTTAATAATAATATTAATTACAGATAGCTAGGAGGAGGAGAGTCAATGTTCTCAACACAAAGAGATGATCAGTGTTTGAGATGATGGGTATGCTAATTCTCCTGCTCTGTTCATCATACACTGTATGTATCAAAACATCTCTATGTACCCCATGAATATGTACAATTGGTCAATTTTAAAATTAAATAAAAACTTAAAAAATAAGGTTCAAAGCAGCTCCACTCACAATGGTCCTATACTGGAAACAACACGCCCACCAACAGAAGAATGAACAAACAAAATGTAGTATACAAAAAAGACCAAGCTATGATACATGTGACAACATGGATGATTCAGAACCACTACACTGAGCCGGAAGAGGCAGACCCAAAAGACCACGTACTGTCTTACCATCCATGTGAAGTTCAAGAACAGGTAAGACCAACATGTGTTGATGCCAGTACAGTGACCGAGGCAGGTGGAGGCACTGATTGGAAGGGATATGAGGGAGCCCTCTGGCTAATAATGGCAATGTTACGAGCCTACACACCAGCAGAAACCCATAGGGCTTATATCCAAAATCCATGCACTCCACTGTATGCAATCTGCACATTGATTAAAAAAAAAAAAAAGGCCTGAATGAAGGCTGTAGGGTCAGATACACTCTAGTTTGAACTGCAGCTCTGTCACGTTACTCTGTCACTCATCTATCAGCCTTATAATGAGGCACATGCTGTTCTGGTCACTTGTGATACATCAGTAAACAAAGCAGACAAAATGTCCTGTCCTTGAGTTCACATTCTAGTGAAAGGACACAGTCAATAAGCAATAAACATAATAATTAGGTAAATTATGTAGTAGGTCGGATTGTGTGAAAATACAGCTAGGTATTGAGAGCATGAGGCAGAGGAGGGCGGGGAGGGCTGTAATTCTGAGTTAGGTGGCCAGGGTAGGCCTCCTTGAGAAGTTCTAGGTTGAGGGGAAGAAGTACACAGGGGTTAAGCTGGCTGCATGCTTGGTCTGCCTGTGAAACAGCAAGGCCAGGGAGCCTATGTGGGGCTGCTTCACATGCAGGCCTCTGTAAACCATACGCATGATGTGGCTTTTTTTTTTTTTTTTTTTAAGAGACGGGGTCTTGCTCTGTCACCCAGACTGGAATGCAATGGCATGATCAAAGCTCACTGCAATCTTGAACTTCTGGGACTCAAGCAATCCTCCCATCTCAACCTCCTAAGTAGCTGAGACTACAGGTGCATTCCACCACACCCAGCTAATTAGAAAAAAAAAATTTTTTTGCAGCGATGGGGTCTCATTATGTTGCCCAGGCTGGTCTGTAACTCCTGGGCTCAAGCGATCCTCCTGCCTCGGCCTCCCAGAGTGCTGAAATCATAGGTGTGAGCCACTGCTCCCAGCTGATTTTTTCATTTTTATGTGAGAAAGAAAGAAACCTCTTCTTCATGGTTTTTCTGTGATGTATGCAGGTGAACCTATCTTTAAGTAATGTTCACCAGGAACAGATCCCCAACGTGTTAGGACTTTAGTTACAACCCCCCAAATATTAATACTTTCAAAAAGAACCAGCTGGCCAAATTATTCCCAAAGTCCATTTTAAAGGGCAGTGCCCTATCAGGAAACCCTGGGTCTCATCCTTATGAAGGAAGAGAAGATATCTCAAAAGCCGAAATAACAAAGTTCTCTCCAAGATCCCTAGGTGAGCCAAATCTCTACTTTCTGCTCTCTAGCTACCTCTGTGCTACAGTGGGCTGGAAGTCAGGTTCCATGGTCCGGCATGGGGATATAGCAGCTGGCTGAAGACTCCTCTGTCACTCCCCTCCCGTCCTTTTCATCTGGGGATCAGGCAGAAGAACACTTCTAGCTGAGTCCCTACTCAAAGGGATTTCAAACACAATGGACAGCTGGGGTTTTCCAGCGAGTCCACCTTTGGAAGGTCAGTGAAAAGGTGGATGAGACAAGCAGGGCTCAATGTGCTGGAACTCTTAAGAAGTTGAGTCTGCATTCAAAGTAAAACAGAATATTACAAAGATGATTAGAGTCCAAAGGACTTTTAAAGGAGGATCCCAGGTTACTCAGCTCAGAAATAATCTTCCTCTACACATAGGCATTCTGAAAATATATTAGTAACAGGTCATTTATTTTCAACTTTTAAAACTCCATTTGGAAATCCTAGACCATCATTAATAAAACAATAACAGAACACCAAATCTTGGTCCCTTGATCTGCTCTCACCCCTTACTTTTCATATTTTTATGAGTTCACTGTTTTAGCCTGTCTTTGGCTCTCTTTGGGATCAATTTCCTTCCAATAAGAGCAGTCCAATAAGAGCAGCGAAGCAACAGCTATTCTAATTAGGCCGAGAGTTCCTGGCCTGCCCCCTCATTCCCTGCACCTCAAGCCATTTCTCTTCCACTTCGTAGGCATGCAAGCCCTCGTGAGCCTTGCAGAGAACATTCCCATTGCCACCAGCAGGAAGGACAGAGTACCACTGATAGAGTGTTCCCAGAAAGATCTCCATCAGCCTTTTACTGTACATATTCTCTGTACTTAGCTCTGTGCTAGGAGCTGAAAAAGAAAAAAATGGGCATAATCTCTGCTTTTGAGCAATTCATAACCTAGTTGGAAGGACAGGATTTAAGTATATCAAACAATTAACCAACAAACGTGACAGTGCATAATTAGGTTCTGAATTACACAAAAGGAGATCACTGAGTAACTCGGCTAAGGCTTCAGTGAGGACATATTTGAGCACAAGCAAATTCTCTCAAGAAATTATTTAGCTCTCATTAGACTAAGTCTGAAAGAATAAGGCTGTCTACTTGATAACTGGGTACGGAAAAGAACAAAATATAGTGACAAGAATCTTTTGAAACCTTCTAAATAATTCTAGTTTCTACGTGACTGTAGGATAAACGAGAAACAGCCTTGAATAATTTCTACAAATGATCCTCAACTTGCATTTAACAGCTGTTTCTAACCTACTCTCATGCAAACTTGAGAGGCTCACTAAGAGAGAAATGGTCATATTCCATTCCCCTCTCATCTCCTTTTTTTTTCTTTTTTTTGAGACAGGGTCTCACTCTGTCACCCAGACTGGAGTGCAGTGGTGCGATCTTGGCTCACCGCAGCCTCCGCCTCTCAGGCTCAAGCGATTCTCCTGCCTCAGCCTCCCAAGTAGCTGGGATTACAGGTGCGTGCCACTACCACCCGGCTAATACCCTTCTAATAAGATATCAATAAACAGCAAAGTGGTCACATTTTGAACAGAAAAAAGGGGAAGAAAGGAGAAACAAAGATCTGGATGAAATAAAAACCTGAATAGTTAGACCCCAAATCAAAATGATGGTCGTGAGGTAGGAGGCAGAACTCTGGACCAGGTTGAAGACCGGCTGTAACAGAAAAGAGGCAACACCACCACTCCATAAGACACACCCACTGGTGTATGTCAGTTTACCACTGCCATGGCAACACCCAGATGTCACTACTCTTTTCCATGGCAACAACCTGGAGGTTACCACCTCTTTTCTAGAAAATTCTGAATAATCTGCCTCTTAATTTGCATGTAATTAAGAGTGGGTATAAATACGACTGCAGAACTGCCACTGAGTGGCTGCTCTTGAGGCTGCCTACAGGGTCTATCCCTGCTCTGTAGAGCAGTCACGGCGCTGTAACACTGCCATCTCAATAAAGCTGGTTTCTTCTACCACTGGCTCACTCTTGAATTCTTTCCTGAGCAAAGCAAAGAACCTTCCTGGGCTAAGCCCCAATTCTGGGGCTTGCCTGTCCTGCACTGGTCCCTTTGTGACCAGAGCAGATAAATGCAAGGAATAGAAGACAAGTGACCTGGATTACTCCTTTGTCCTACCAAGCAATGGCTGTGTCATATGAGCAAGGCATTTTCCTCTGGGTGAGTTCTTTAATCAGAAGATGGGAAGAATAAGCTCTGCCTCTTCCCTTAACAGAATTTATTCACATAAAGAGTAAACCAAGAGAAAAAAATTGTGAAAAAGGTTTCCTTTGTGAGAGTAAAAACATTTCTAAAATTGTTTCTATTTTACAGGCACCTGTGGAAGTCTCAACAAGCTTCAACAATAACACCAACAAGTAAATTTCTGAGCAGTATATTCTTACTGCTGAAGAAGTTACCCAAATATATGTAGATACTGAACCTATTATTTCATATGAAATAGCATAATTTTGATAGTGAAACAATGAACTAAGGCATTATTTATTTATTTATTTATTTATCTATTTATTTTTGAGACAGGGTCTCACTCTGTCACCCAGGCTGGAGTGCAGTGGGATGATCTCAGCTCACTGTGGCCTCCATCTCCTGGGCTCATGTGATACTCCCACCTCAGCCTCCCAAGTAGCTGCGACCACAGGTACACACCACCACACCCAGATAATTTTTGTATTTTTAGTAGAGACGAGGTTTCACCATGTTGCCCAGGCTGGTCTCAAACTCCAGTTCAAGTGATCTGCCCGCCTCAACCTCCTGAAGTGTTGGGATCACAGGTGTGAGCAACCACACCCAGCTTAAGGCATTATTTTTAAACCAGTAAGCTTAAAGCAGATTTTTCAAAAGCAAAGCAACTAGACCAGGTATGGTGCCCTATGCCTACAATCCCAGAACTTTGGAGGGCTGAGGCAGGAGGCTTGCTTGAGCTCAGGAGTTCAAGACCAGCCTTAGCACATAAGTGAGGCCTTGTTTCTACGAAAAATAAAAACATTAACAAACATTAGCCCAGGGTGGTGGCACATGCGCCCATGTGCCTACATGCCTGTTGTTCCAGCTACTCAGGAGGCTAAGGTGAGAGGATCACATGAACCTGGGAGATGAGAATGCAGTGGGCTATGATCATGCAACTGTACTCCAGCCTGGGTGACAGCAAGACCATGTCTCAAGAAAAAAAAAAAAAAAAAAGGCAAAGCAACTAAGCAACTAAATTTTCTTCCCGAAAATGTTTGAATGGGGCAATTTCATCCTGAAATCGCTCAAATGGGAGAATATCAGAGAATGAGAAAAAACTTAAGCCCAAACAATAAACAGAATCCAGGAACATCCTTAGGGATATTTTACTCCATAGCCATAGGATGTGGCTTTCTGTGAAATAGAGGGACATAAGATTCTAAGAAAATTTTCTGTTACTCAGGGTATGTTTATCTTTGGGTTATGAATGCCAATTACTTGCACAGACCAACACAATGTATGACATTTTCTATCTCTCTCTGCAATCTCCTTCATAATAATTTTCTGGATTGGGAAACAGGCCTCAAAGGTAGGGTGGGGACTTTTGCTTATTAAAACCAGATACAAAAATTCTCAGGTCCAAAGTAGCTCCTTTAGTATTGCAGAAGAGACTTAAATGTAAGCTTTCTCATCTATAAAATAGAATTGCTGTGCGAACTACCAAATGTGAAAAGCTCCTAGCATAGACTCTGGCATATCAGAAGTGCTCAAAAAGGTGAAGTGCCTTCCTTAAACTTTGCTGAAGAGAACCTTACATATCATCAGTATTTGACGAATCCTAGTCACTTAAATTCCAATTCTTCATTCATGACAACCCATTAGTCCATGTGTCTCAGTGACTGAGGCAAAGCAGCTACGTGGGAGGAACGAAAACAAACAGAAACTGTCCAGGGTGTGTGGGGAAAAAAAGAACACACAAAAAACCATCCAGGTTCCAGTCAAAACCAATGTGGGCAAGAACTAATCAAACAAAAATATATTATATCTAAGGGAGACTCCTAAGACAAGAAATATTAGGAACTTAATACATTATCATATTAATAAGCTCAAAAGAAAAAATAGGCATAATTATTTTATTAGATGCTAAAAAAAGTCATTTGACAAAATTCAACATACACTACTAATTTTAAAAGAGCAATAGGGCCGGGTGGGGTGGCTTACATCTATAATCCCAGCACTTTGGGAAGCTGAGGTGGGTGGATCACCTGAGGTCAGGAGTTCAAGACCAGCCTGGCCAACATGGCGAAATCCCATCTCTACTGAAAATACAAAAAATTAGCCGGGTGTGGTGGTGGACACCTGTAATCCCAGCTACTCAGGAGGCTGAGGCAGGAGAATCGTTTGAACCCCGGGAGGTAGAGGTTGCAGTGAGCTGAGATCCCGCCACCGCACTCCAGTCTGGAAGACGGAGTGAGACTCTATCTCAAAAAAAATAAAATAAAATAAAAATTAAAAAAAGAGCAATAGAAAAAATACTTCCTTAACATAAATTTAAAAAATATATACTTTCCATAAATATATACATCTACATATTTGTGTATAATTAGCATTAGGATTAACAATGAGAGACCAGAACATTCCTTCTGAAGACAAGAACAATATAAGGAAGGGCTTATCTGTATTACTTACATAAAACTCTGGAAAGCTGGCTGAAGTAATTAGAAATAAAAGGGATAATGGTTGAAAGGGCTGAGCATGGTGGCTCACACCTGCAATCCCAGCACTTTGGGAGGCCAAGGAGGGTGGATCACTTGAGCCCAGGGGTTTGAGACCAGCCTGGGCAACATGGTGAAACCACATTTCTACAAAAAATTAAAAAATCTGTCAAGTATGGTGGCTCATGCCTGTAGTCCCAGCTACTAGGGAGGCTGAGGTAGGAGGATCACTTGAGCCCAGGAGGTCAAGGCTGCAGTGGGTTATGATCATACCACTGCAATCCAGCCTGGTTGAGAGAGCAACATCCTATCTCAAAACTAAGTAAGTAAAAAAATAAGGCTGGGCACGGTGGCGCACGCCTGTAATTCCAGCACCTTGGGAGGCCGAGGTAGGCAGATCATGAGGTCAGGAGATCGAGACCATTTTGGCCAACATGGTGAAACCCTGTCTCTACTAAAAATACAAAAATTAGCTAGACGTGGTGGTGCACACCTGTAATCCCAGCTACTCAGGAAGCTGAGGCAGGAGAATCGCTTGAACCAGGGAGTGGGAGGTTGCAGTGAGCCGAGATCACGCCACTGCACTCCAGCTTGGTGACAGAGTGAGACTCCGTCTCACAAAAAAAAAAAAAAAAAAAAAAAGCTGAAAGACAGAGACAATACAATCCTCATTTGTAAATATATGACTGTGTACTATTGGATCTCAAGAGAATCAACCAAAAAAGCTGGTGGAAGCATTAAGATATTATCTTGTTTTTTGTTTTTTTGAGACAAAGTTTCTCACTGTTGCCCAGGCTAGAGTGCAGTGGTGTGTTTGCGCTCGGCCAAGATAATATCAAATTAAAATATAAAAAATCTTCTGGGTGCAGTGGCTCATGCCTGTAATCCCAGCACCTTGGGAGGCTGAGGCAGGTGGATCACCTGAGGTCAGGAGTTTGAGACCAGCCTGGCCAACATGGTGAAACCCCATCTCTACTAAAAAAAAAATACAAAAATTAGGCCAGGCCTGGTGGCTCACGCCTGTAATTCCAGCACTTTGGGAGGCTGAGGTGGGCGCATCACCTGAGGTCAGGACTTCAGCCAACATGATGAAACCTCATCTCTACTAAAAATACAAAAATTAGCCAGATGTGGTGGTGAATCCCAGCTGTTTGGGGAGGCTAAGGCATGAGAATCACTTGAACCTGGCAGGTGGAGGTTGCAGTGAGCCGAGATCATGCCACTGCACTCCAGCCTGGGCAAAAGATGGAGACTCTGTCTCAAAATAAATACATAAAAATAAACAAACAAATAAACAATGGGAGCAAAAGGAACAGGCTGAACAGAATTCAGAAGGCCACAATTAACTGTTAAAGGGCACTTAAAGAAAAAGTACCTATGGTTCAAGTTAATTTCAAGCCCCTTTATACAACTGAAGTAAAGATTAAACAAAGTCAATTAGAACCCAGAGTACTGGAGCTGAAAGTACTATTTCCAGTTTACTGATGGAAACTGAGGTCCAAAGAGATAATAGAAACCTTTTAAGTCAAGATACATTTCCTCTGATTAGAATGGGTATATATGTTAATACTGAATGTTATATTGACCCAAACATTATACAAGTTTCCCCCTGCAAAAGTGCCAGTTAATCGCTCCCAAAGAAATCTAGGAAACCGCTAGGCCTGGCACAGTGGTTTTAAACATAGCAGGACCCTGCCTCTACCAAAAAAAAAAACAAAAAACCCAAAACCAAAAAACATTTTAAGATAAAAACAGAGTTTACTACCAGAATACTCTCACTAATGTGTATTAATTACTGCTGTGTAACAAAACTGATAACACTTTTTTTTTTTTTTTGAGACAAGAGTCTCGCTCTGTAGCCAGTCTGGCATGCAGTGGCGCGATCTCAGCTCACTACAACCTCCACCTCCCGGGTTCAAGCGATTCTTCTGCCTCAGCCTCCCGAGTAGCTGGGACTACAGGTGCGCACCACTAGGCCCGGCTAATTTTTGTATGTTTAGTAGAGACAGGGTTTCACCATGTTGGCCAGGATAGTCTCAGTCTCTTGACCTTGTGATCTGGCTGCCTCAGCCTCCCAAAGTGCTGGGATGTGAGCCACCACACCTGGCTGCAAAACACATTTATTATCTCACAGTTTCTGTGTGTCAGAGATTCAGAAGCAGCTGGGCTAGGTGGTCCTAGCTCAGGGTCTCTTGTGAGGTTGCCATCCAGTTGGTGGCTGGGGCTACAGTCACCTTGATGGAGCTGCAGGATCTGCTTCCCGTGTGGCTGCCTTGCAAGGCTGGCAAGTTTGTACTGGCAGTTGACAGGGAGCCTCAGCTCCTCTCCACATGGAATCCTCCAAGGACTGCTTGATAACCTCATGACATGGCAGCCGGCATCCCACAGTGAGTGGCCCAAGAAAGAGCAAGGCAAAAAGGTGCAATGTATTTTATGATGTAGCCTCAGAAGTCACACTCCATCACTGCTGCAATGTTCCAATGGTTACACAGGTCAGCCCTCTTCAGTGTGGGCATGTGAATCACAGAGAGCCACAGTCACTGGGGAGACCCTGGAGGCTGGCTCACACATTTCATGAAATGTCTTAAGGATATACCATAAAAGTAAGGAAAGGTCCCAGAAAGAAGATCAAGGATAGAAAAAGAAATGATGGACGAAAAAAATTGTAAAAATATAGGGAAATTTAAACAAACATTGCTTTTATAAAACAAGAATGGCAATGTCTGATTTACACACAGTAAATGGTACAACAAGCGTGGTGGGAGGAACTGACTGGATTAAAGCATTTTTTAGGGACTTTAATTGTTTCAGAAGAGAATGGAAATTAACTTTAAACTCTTAAGTATTCACATTCAAAGCTTGAGAGTAAACTAAGAAAATAAAAATTGAATGTCTATCTTTCAAATGCATAGTTTAGAAACTGGCTAACACAGTGAAACCCCGTCTCTACTAAAAATATAAAAAATTAGCGGAGTGTGGTGGCGGGCGCCTGTAGTCCCAGCTACTCGGGAGGCTGAGTCAGGAGAATAGTGTGAACCTGGGAGGTGGAGCTTGCAGAGAGCCGAGATCGTCCCACTGCACTCCAGACTGGGTGACAGAGCGAGACTCCGTTTCAAAAAAAAAAAAGAAAAATGGAATGAGAGAAAAACTGTCAACAAATTCAAAAGGAGACAAAGAAGGCTAAAGAGTCATCCAGAAACAGAGACACCCCCCAAAAAAAAGAACAAATAGAAAGCATAAATTAAGATGGCAGAAAAAACACCTATGGATATCAAAAGCCACAGTAAGTATAAATGTGTTAAACTCGTAAGGTAAAATATATAGATTAGATTTATAAAACAAAACCCACTTATATGCTCTTCATAAGAATTCACCTAGAATAAGACTAGAAAGTTATACCAGATATATAATAATCAAAAGAAAGCTGGAATAGATAATATTAGACAAAACAGAATTACTAGAGACAGAATAATCAGGAAGATAATTCTAGACCTATATAAACTTAATAAAATGGCTTAAAAATAAATACCACAAAAACTGACAGAAGTATAAGACAGTGACAAGCTTACTTATCAGAGGGGCATATTTTAACATACCTCTCTTAGTAATTGATAGTTAAACAGAAAAAAATGCTAACATTACCAATATTCAAATGAACACATGGAATCCAGAACCCCACAACAGGAGAATACAGAATCTTTTCAAACATACATAGAATGTTTTCAAAAATTGATCTTGTATTTAGGTATAAAGTAAGTTACCAACAAATTTCCTTTTTTTTTTTTTTTTTTGAGACAGGGTTTTGTTCTGTCAACCAGGCTGGAGTGCAGTAGTGCAATATCGGCTCACTGCAATCTCTGCCTCCCGAGTAGCTAGGGCTAAGGTGCATGCCACCACACCCTGCAAATTTTTTTTTTTTTTTTTCAGAGATGAGGTTTCATCATGTTGCCCAGGCTGGTCTTGAACTCCTTGACTCAAGCTATCCACCTGTCTCAGCCTCCCAAAGTGCTAGGATTACAGGCATGAGCTACCATGCCCACCCAGCCTTTACCAATACATTTCAAAGAATCAGTAATATGAGAACTACTTTTTCTCATTAAAATGCAATTAAATTAGAAATCAGTAATAAGAAGGTAACTTTAAAGAGAATCCATTTGAAAGTATAAAAACATCCCTGTAAAGAACTCATGGGTCAAAGAAGAAGTTATAATATAAATCAGATAATATTCAGAACCAAACACTAAAATATGACATATCAAAACGTTGCTATGCCATTAAAGCAGGTATTAGGGGAAACTTTATTTTTTTTTAAAGGAAACAACAGCTGTAAGTAGTTATATGAGAAAAGAAGAAATGCTGAAATTAATGAATTAAGCAGCCATTAAGAAGTAAAAAATAAAGGGAGAGCCAAATAAGCCCAAAAATCTAAAAGAAAGCAGGATAAAAGCAAATTTCACAAAATAGAAAGCAAATATATATTAGTCTTAAGAGGCTAATAAAATCTAGAAACCTACAATTGTTTTTCAAGAACATACTCCAGATTAAGCGAAGATATACAAGATTAGACTATGCCACAAACCACTTTATGCAAGTAAAGCTGGAAACTTAGATGAAAAAAGTAGATTTCTAGAAACATATAATGTTACAGAAATTATTAAGGAAGCTAGAGAATGCCTGAAATGTTCTACAACTATTAAAGACAGTGATCAGTAGTTTACACTCTTCTGAAAATGAGAACACCAAGTCCAGATTATCTTCACAGGCAAATTCTACCAAACATTCAAAGAAAATATCATTTTAGTCTTATATACATTCTTCCAGAGGATCAAAAGGAGGAAACACTTTCCAATTCATTTCATAACATTAACATAACCTCAGTACCCAAGAAAGAAAAATTATAAGCCAATCTCTTTTATGATCAGTAATGAAAAATTTTAAAACAAAATATTAGCAAAACAAATAATGTATTTAAAAAATAGCCGGGCACGGTGACTCATGCCTGTAATCCCAGCACTTTGGGAGGCCAAGGTGGGTGGATCATGAGGTCAGGAGTTCGAGACCAGCCTGGCCAACATGGTGAATGAAACTCCATCTCTACTAAAGATACAAAAAAAAAAAAAAATTAGCTGGGCGTGGTGGTGCACACCTGTAATCCCAGCTACTCAGGAGGCTGAGGTAGGAGAATCGCTTGAACCTGGGAGGCAGAGGTCGCAATGAGCCAAGATCGAGCCACTGCATTCCAGCCTAGGTGGCAGGACGAGACTCTGTTTCAAAAAAAAAAAAAAAAAAGTCATGAACCAGTTAGATTTAGATTTATTCCAGGAATTTAAAGATGCTTTAACATTAGAAAACCTATGCATGTAATTCTCCATCATTAACAGATTAAAGGACAAAATATATTATCATTTCAACAGATTTATATCAAGAATTTGGTAAAACTCATCCATTTATGATAAGTCCTCTTATCAAACTTGGAATAGAAAACATTCCTTGACATAAAAGATACACACCAGAAATCTACAGCAAACACTTTAATAGTGAAACATTAGAATGTTCTATTAAAAACTAGGAATAAGACAAGCTGTTCACCATTCCCACTTTTATTCAAGGTTATACTGTTGTCAAGACTCTGGCTATTTGAGAAGGCTGTTCAGCTAAAAGCAAAAAAAGACCCTAGCCAGCTCAGTAACAGAACAAAAAAGACATAAAAATATGAAGTTTGAAATGGAAGAAACAAAAGCCATTATTTGCAGGTTGATTTATGACAGCCTATTTGGGAAATCCAGAAGAATTCTCATTATTAGGATTAATGAGAGATCAACCAGGTTGCTAGATTTCTGTAACTCAAATGCATTTCTAAACACCAGCAACAAAGAATTTAAAAATGTAATTAAAAAAAAATATATGTATACTATTTAGGAAGCAACAAAAAATGTGACACCTAGGGATAAAACAAAATAATAGCAACAGCTACCAACCACTGAGCATTTACTATGTGCCCCTATGAAGTAGAAACATTAGCCCCTATTTTACAGATGAGGAAAATGAAGCACAGAGAGGCTGACTTACCCAAGATGACATTGTAAGCAGCTAGGTGAGGACTGAAACCAACAGGAACCCAAGATGACACTGTAAGCAGCTAAGTGAGGATTGAAACCCATGCAGCCTGGTTCTGAAGCCTTTGCTCTTAAAACCACTACTCTATGCTGTCTCTACACTGTCTCACTCCGTAAGATGTGCAAGACCTGCGTGGAGTTGTAAGATATACTGTATGTATACAAATGTCATTGTAAGACAAAACAGATGCCATGTTCATGCATAAGAGACACTCTAGCATTGATATGTTGATTCTCCTCCGAATTGACATAAAAAATTAATACAACACTGATCAAAATTCCAACAGGATTTTCCACAGATGCTAATTCTAAAATTTATAAGGAGGAGCAGGCCAGGCACGGTGGTTCATGCCTGTCATCCCAACACTTTGGGAGGCCAGGGTGGGCAGATCACTTAAGCCCAGGAGTTCAAGATCATCCTGGGCAACATGGCGAGACCCCATCTCTACAAACAATTTTTAAAAAGTAGCCAGGCTTGGTGGTGGCATGTGCCTGTGGTCCCAGTTACTTGGGATGCTGAGGTGGGAAGATCGCTTGAGCCTGGGAAGTTGAGGTTGCAATGAGCCATGATCATACCACTACAAGACACTCTTGAAGAAAAGAAACAAGGTGGGGAAATTAGGCTATCAGGTATCTAGATTTATTGTAAAGAAACAGTAGTGGAAGCAGTATGGTATTAGTGAAGGAACAACAAAAAGATCAATGAAACAGAATAGAGTGCCCAGAAACAATCCCACAATCATGCAGAGACAATATAAGAAAAAGGCAGTATTTCAATAACTGGGAAAAAAAATAAACTATGAAATGCAAAAAAGGAAATCTGGATCCACACCTCACACCATACATAAAAATAGTCTTCATGTAGCCTAAATACTTATGTGTGAAAGGCAAAATTTTAGAATATTGGACAATATTTTTATGACTCTGAGGTAAGAGTAGATTTCTAAAACTAAGACATTGAAAACAATGAGAAATCCAACTATATTAAAATTAGGAAGTTCTATTCATCAAGAGACACCAAAAAGAGACTCAAAAGACAAGCCAAAGGCAGCTGTGGTAGCTCATGCCTGTAATTCCAGCACTTTGGGAGGCAGAGGTGGGAGGATCAGTTGAGGCCGGGAGTTCAAGTTCGAAGTTGCAGTGAGCTATGACTGTATTCCAGCCTGGATGACACAGAGCAAGACCCTGTCTCAAAAAAAAAAAAAAAAAAAAAAAAAAGACAAGCCAAAGCCATGAACCTGGAGAAGACTGAAACTCCTAATACTGACAAAGGGAAAGAACTATAAGTCTGTAAGAAAAAGACTGACAAATCAATGGAAAAGTGGGCAAAAGACAAGAACAGACGCTCCATGTTTCAGGAAGAGGAAACACTAATGGATAATAAATATACAAAAATATGCTCAAATCATTAGGAATCGGGGAAATGCAAATTGAAATCAAAATACCATTTTACACCCACGAAATTGGCAAAACTAGGTGTGTGTGAAGATGCAGCACGATGGGAACTCATATGCTGCTGGTGGGAGTATCAACTGGTACAATCACTTCAGAAACTATTAGGCATCATCTTTCGAGGCTAAACATATGTGAAGTCCATGATCCAGCAATTTCACTCATTACCAGATGACAAGGGTAAGTTACTCATCTTCCTATGCCTCTGCTCCCTCATCTGAAAAATGAGCATTGTAATAATACCAACTCATAGGGTTGCTCTTAGTGCCCATATATATAAAAGCACTGAGAACACTGCCTGGCCCATTATAAGTTCCTTATATACCTGACAATATTTGCACTGTTCTCATCAGAACCCAAGTGTACACTGTCAGAGGAGCAGACAAATCTGTAAATTCACACAATCAAAAGCTATCCAGCAATGAAAGTGAATGAACTAAGCTTAAGCTGCAGAAAACTACCTATAATATTGTACTATATCAAATTCAAAACCAAGCAAAAATAAATGATTAATTGTGCAGGGAAATACATATAGAGTAAAACTTAAAAGAAGAGGATGAAACCTAAATAAAGTGAGGCTGGGATATTTGAAGGAAACAAGGCAAGGATGTCTAGTGCATGGCAAATGAAGACAGCTGTAAGATGTGACGTCAGGCTGGGCACAGCCACTGCTCACGCCTGTGATCCCAGCACTTTGCGGGGCCAAGGCAGGTGGATCACCTGAGGTCAGGAGTTCGAGAGAGCCTGGCCAACATGGTGAAACCCCATCTCTACAAAAAATACAAAAATTAGCTGGGTGTAGTGGCGGGCACCTGCAGTCTCAGCTACTCGGGAGGCTGAGGCATGAGAATCGCTTGAACCCGGGAGGCGGAGGTTGCAGTGAGCCGAGACCATGCCATTGCACTGCAGCCTGGGTGACAGAGTAAGACTCTGTCTCAAAAACAGAACAAACAAACAAACAAAAAGATGTGAGGTCAGAGGCAAACGGAGGCTGGACCATGCAGTAGGGATCTTTATTTTGTTTATGATGGAAAGCCACTGAAGAATTATAAACAAGGGGGTGATAGATCTGATTTGTGCAAGATCACCCTGCTGCTAGGTGAATAATGGACAAAGAAAGGGGAGAGTGGAAACAGGAAAATCAGGAGGCTGTGGCATGGCCCAGGAAAGACAGGAAGAAGTTTGTTCTGAAGTAGTAGTAAAGCTGGATTTAAGTGTGGAACTCAGGAACACTGACAGAACTGACAGGTCTTGCTGATGATGAACTGAACGTGGGGTATGGGGCAAACAGAAAACTCCAAGATGTTTCTGGGCTTTTGGCTTGAGCAATAGGGTGGATGGATGGTGGTGCTGTTTCATCAGACAAAGGAGACTGGGAGAAGTTTTGGGGTGAATAGGGCAGAAAAGTCAGGACATGCAAGTTTGAGACATCTTAAATATCTGAGTAGAAAACTGAAGTACTATTAGGCCAGCTGCTTATGAGTTTTGATCTCAAGGGAAAGATCAGCCTAGAGAGACAGATTTAGGAGTCGAGGCATAGAGATGATATTTAAAGCAATGGGATTGGCTAAGATCTTCCAGAGGAGAGTTCAGGTAGAAAAGAGAATAGGCCAAGAATGGGACCCTGGGTATTCCAAGGCTTAGAAGTCTGGCAGAGGAGAAAAGTTCGGCAAAGGAAACCGAGGAGCTGCGGATGAGGGAGGAAAACCGGAAGGACGCGCCTTCACAACTTAGAGAAGAAAGTGGTCGAGAAGATGTGTCAGATGCTGACAAGGAGTGGAATGAGCTGAGAACAGAAAACTCATCACTGGATAGGGCAGAATGAAGAATACTGGTGACTACAATACTAGACATTTCAGTGGAGCAGGAAAAACATTTGACTAAAGGATCTTTCCTTCTTAGGAAGACAATCAGTTGCAGATGAAAAGTGAGGACAGAGGACAAGATTTCGAGCTGCAATAAAGGGCATGCTGTACAGCAGAAGGAACCTGCACCTGCAGCTTGGTCTCCACACTGGCCAGCAGTAAGGCCACCAACTCAATTTCTAGCACAGCTGGTTAAGATGTTGGGACCACATGTTCTCCTCTAAGATCTCTTGTGGTTCTGAGAATTCCCTGTTAAGAGAGAAGTGAAGTTTCACTTGAGAATATAGGGATGAGATGTGAAGGGGAACCGGAATGCAATGTCAACAAACTATATACAATATTTTAAAACTGTTATTTAAAAAAAATTTTAGAAGGCCAGGTGCGGTGGCTCACACTTGTAATTCCTGCACTTTGGGAGGCCGAGGCAGGAGGATCACTTGAGCTCAGGAGTTCAAGACCAGCCTGGGCAACATAATGAGACTTCGTCTTTACAAAAAAAAAAAATACATACATATATATATGTGAGTATATATATGTGTATATATATATGTGTATATATATGTGTGTATATATGTGTATATATGTGTATATATGTATATATATGTGTATACATGTGTATATATGTGCATATATGTATATATGTATATATGTGTGTATATATGTATATATGTGTGTATATGTGTATATATATGTGTATATATGTATATATGTGTGTATATATGTATATATATATCTGTATATATATATGTGTATATATATGTGTGTATATATATATGTGTATATATATATATGTATTAAGAGACAGTGATTTCACTATGTTGCCCAGGCTGGATTTGAACTCCTGGGCTCAAAGGATCCTCCTGCCTCAGCCTCCCCAGTAGCTGGGACTATACTAACAAATGAAAATTTTTTTTTAAATAGATCTGGTGTCACTCTAGAACTACATACAAGAAAAATGACATAGCACACAAGTGCCCAGAAAGGTTCAATTATGTCCTACTATATCATTACCCCAGGGTCACTGTGCTATTTTTGAAATCATATAGATCAGGAGTTGATCTGTATCTCCTCTGTAACAAGACCTGAGTGATGAACTGAAAAACGCACGTGGAAGAAATCTTTAACTCTGTAGAGTTCGAAAGCTGCACAGTAATACCAAGAGGCTAAATATGAAGATTTTTGCTCTTTTTCCCAATTATGTAGGCATTACATCCAGATTCTGCCACTTCCCATGAACCGAAAAGCCAGGACAGGAAACACCAACTTGTGATTTCACTCTTTTTCCTTTCTTACTTGCATTCTCTCCTCACTTGACTCCCCTCCCGCAAAGTTCAGCTTCTGACAGTCTTACAATGCTTAAACAGAGTAAGAAAACTGCAATTCGGACTCAAGATGTCTTTATCTACAAAGAAAATTAACATTTTTAAAAATAGGTCACGGAGGCCCAAACAACTTGCTATTTTACCTTTAAATGGTACATTTTAAAGCATTGTATAACCAGCTGGGGTTTTTTGACCAGAGATAATTCCATCTTTCTCTGATCTCCCTTTCTATCCCACCTCAAGGCAAGACCTGTATTTTGCTTTAGAAACAAACAGCTGCACTCAGAGAGAGAAAACAAAATAATCCTTAGACATTCCTGATAAAGGACTTCACAGACAGAAAATACCATTATCTTACTGTTTGAAACCAGAAGACTTTGATTCAAATAACAATACACGTCACATCATAGCTACCTATTCAAAGATCTTCCACCTTGTAAAGAATAATTCTGGGGTATGAATGAGCATCTTTAAGTCTACTGTTGAGACCCCAATACAGGAAGTATAAATTTTAGACCTAAGATCTGAATAATCATCTAGCTTTGTATCAGAAATGTTAGCAGCAATGCTGGGTGTGACTGAGATACTGAGATAGGAGAGCATCAGGTCAGACTACCAATAACTTTTTTATTTTTTTTTTGAGACAGGGTCTCACTCTGTCACCCAGGCTGGAATGCAGTGGAGTGATCTCAGCTCACTGCAACCTCTGCCCACCTCGTTCAAGCAGTTCTCTCACCTTAGCCTCCCTGAGTAGCTAAGACTACAGGCACGCACCACCACACCCAACTAATTTCTGTATTGTTTGGTAGAGATGATGTTGGCCAGGCTGGTCTCAAACTTCTGACCTCAAGTGATCCAACCACCTCGGTCTCCCAAAGTTCTGGGATTACAGGTGTGAGCCACCACACCCAGTCACCAGTAACTATTTTTAAGGAGAAACTGCAATAAACTTTTTTGTACTAATAGGAAATGAGACTTACTTGTATCACTTTTAGATTTCTAGTTATTCTCCAATGGCAAATTTAATAACCATATTCAGTCTTCAAATTTTCCAAATAAAAAGGGTCATCTTATTATACCCATCAGGATTGCTGATATCTAAAATGGTATCTTTGACTTCTCCAAACCCACATTTACTGCGGATAAAATTTTAACATTGCTTACTTGGTTTTACATAATAGACGCATTAGTCTTACCAAATATATTTTTGCATATGTACATAAAATAATTTTCCCATTGACAACTTCAAATTATGCCTTATTTTCATCTCCTAAAGCTGCCACAACAAATTACCACAAACTTGGTGGTTTAAGACAACAATAATTTATTCTCTCATAGCTCTGGAGGCCAGAAGAGCAACACCAAGGTGTAGGCAGGGCTGTGTGGCCTGTAAAGGCTCTAAGGGAGCATCCTGCCTGGCCCCTTCCAGCCCCCAGTGGCTGCTGGGAATCCTGGGCATTCTTGGCCCTGTCACTCCAACCTTGGCCTCTGTCTTCACATAGCCTTTCTCCCGTTTCTATGTCTTAAAACTCTCTCTCCTTCCTCTTATAAGAACACCTCTTACACAGGCACGGTGGCTCAGGCCTGTAATCCCAGCACTTTGGGAAGCTGAGGTGGGCAGATCACCTAAGGTCAGGAGTTCTAGACCAGCCTGGTCAACATGGAGAAACCCTGTCTCTACTAAAAATACAAAAATTAGCCTGGCGTGGTGATGGGTGCCTGTAATCCCAGCTACTGGGAAGGCTGTGGCAGGAGAATCACTTGAATCTGGGAGGCAGAGCTTGCGGTGAGCTGAGATCGCACCACTGCACTCCAGCCTGGGCAACAGAGATGCTGTCTCAAAAAAAAAAAAAAAAAAATAACCAACAACAACAAAAAAATACATCAGTCATTAGATTTCAGGTCTATCTTCAATCAAAGATTATCTTATCTTCAAAGACTCTCGATCTAAATAAGGTCACATTCCTAAGTACCAGGGGTTACTTGAGGGCCAATATTCAACCCACTACAGCAATTAATATCCATCAGGTTGGGCTCCTAAAATAATGCATGTTTGCCTCTCATGGCAATCATCACATTCCTCCTGGAATCCAACCTGACTCTGGAAAAGCTATTATTTATAGGAAGTCAATAGGGAATCTCTCGAGGCTGTGAATGCTCATTCTCTAATTTATCTGTTTTGCAAATCAGAGTAAGGGTTTTTCCGTAGGAAAAAAAAATGTAGCCAATTGAATTTCTACTTACTTTTCTGGCTGAGATTTAAAGTGGGAATTTATTCATTGTCCCAATGAAATTAGAGTAATAGGATCTTTTTTTTATTACCCACAATATAGACATTCTTATCTTTTACTTGAGTTTTAAACCATGGGTTTATTCACTTTTTTTTCTAATTGCCCAGGAAGAAATTATTTTCCATTTAGCTAGGGGGAACTAAGATTCCATCTGCTCTACTTCAGTTTCCTTTCTCCACTCTAGTGCCCTCTTTATTTTTATTTATTTGGTGTTTTTATTTTTGTTTTAGAGATAGATTCTTGCTCTGTCCCTCAGGCTAGAGTACAGTAATGTGATCTCAGCTCACTGAAGCTTTGAACTCCTGGGCTCTGATGATCCTAACCCCCTCAGCCTCCTGAGTAGCTGAAATGACAGGTACATGCCACCACGCCCGGCTAATTTTTTTTTAGTGCCTTTCAGCTATCTGCCAGGTCATGCAAATTACATATTTGTGTATGTTTGTTTATCCCCTGTAGCACTTCTTGCCTGCTGACACCACTCATTAGTGCTATATATATATACATATATATATATATTCTCTATTTCAGAAGCTGATGAAATTTCTTTAAACCTTGGCCATACACACAGAGAGAATAACAACAACACAAACACATACACTTACCTCTGCCTCACCTATTCTAGATGCTCTACATATATTAGCATCCTTTATCCTCACTAAGTGAGGGGTACTATTAGCCACATCTTACAGATGAGCAAACTGAGAGAGATGAACAGAGATTAGTAAAGAGTGGGACCTGAATATGAACCCAGGTAGGTGGCTTCAGAGTCCATGTTCTTAACCACAATGCAAGCAAGACTGCCTCTGAGGATGTGCCCAGATGCTAACACTGTTCTGTTAGTGGTGAGGTGATAGACGAGTTTTTAAAAAATGCATTTTGGTCAGGTGTGGTGGCTCACACCTATAATCCTAGCACTTTGGGAGGCCGAGGCAGGAGGATCGCTTGAGCCTAAGGAGTTCAAGACCAGCCTGGGAAACATAGCGAGACGTCATCCCCACCCTCACTCCCCTGCCAAAAAAAAAATCAGCCAGGCATGGTGGCACATGCCTGTAGTCCTAGCTACTTGGGAGGCTGAGGTGGAAGAATCACTCGAGCCCAGGAGATTGAGGATACAGTGAGTCATGTTGGGGCTACCGTACTCCATCTTGGCCAAGGGACCTCATCTCAAAAAAAAATAAGCTTTTCTATATATCCCACATTTCCTATAAAGATCATGCGTTAATTTTTTTAATCAGGAAAATTTTTTTTAAACAAAACTTTCACAATTTGTGGGGGTGTAACATCATAATGGCAAACATATAACACTATAAGCCAGATACTGTTATGTGCAATGTATATAATTTAATCCTCAAAACAATTATCATCATTATTTTATATTTGAGAAAACTGAGGTGCAGAAAAATTCAGTAGATTACCTGAGGTCACGCAGCTAGTAGGTGTCAGCCAGGATCTAGCACCAATCTGTGTTAACTAGGTTAGGCTGCCTAAATTAGATATAAAACTTCGGTGTCAAACTCCCATTTGAATTACAGTCACACTGCACTAATGCGTTGAAGAACACAGACCATGTCCAACTCTTATTTGAATCTAACTCCTAGCACAGTGGTTTAAAACAAAACAGGAAATGTGTAGCTTATTTAATTAAACTATAACCTTTACCATTCAATATAAATATACTAAGGGGAGAAAATAAATCTGTTTCACCACACAAAATATTAAAAAACCCAAGTGTTATCATTCTAACAGACTTCTTAATTGGACAATACTAGCCCAGATTAAAGGGCATTTAAATTACCCCTTTCTAAACAGTGTCACAAATGCAGAATATTTTCTCCCTCTGCCGCTGGATGAGCTGGGCATGTTGCCAGATCTTTTTCTAATTAGCTCCTGTGGTTAATTTCTTAATCTGTTAGCATTTCCTTACAGCTTGTTAAATGTAAAGATAGCTGAACTTTTTCCACTGTTTCTGTGAAAGTGGAGTAATCTTCCATGTCAGTCTCATAAGGGTGGATTAATCAACATTAAACAGCTGCCATCCTACACTTACCAGATCAGCAAATACCACTTGCTCCCCCGCCCCCCAAACTGAAAAACCTACGACAATCTCCTGGCCAGGCTGTGGGGAAGCAGGCACTAGTACCTAGCTTGTGGGAATGTAACTGGCACACCCCTATGGAGGGCAGTTTGGTAATGTCTCCCCACCTTGCATATGCACATACTCTTTGACTCAGTATTTCTTTTTTTTTTGAGACTGAGTTTTGCTCTTGTTGCCCAGGCTGGAGGGCAATGGCGTGATCTCGGGTCACCGCAACCTCCGCCTCCCGGGTTTAAGTGATTCTCCTGCCTCAGCTTCCTGAGTATCTGGGATTACAGACATGCACCACCATGCCCAGCTAATTTTGTATTTTTAGTAGACACGGGGTTTCTCCATGTTGGTCAGGCTGGTCTCGAACTCCCGACTTCAGGTGATCCACCAGCCTTGGCCTCCCAAAGTGCTGGGATTACAGGCGTGAGCCACCACACCCGGCCGAGACCCTGCATTTCTGAAAACATTTTTCACTCTTGATTTGACAGTTTGACTAGGAGTAGAATTATAGACTGAAAATTTTTCCATCAGGCTTTAGATGGCATTAATCTATTATCTTTTAGATCCCAGTGCTATTGTTAACTGGTCTAATATCACTTGTTTTAGATCATTTTTATGTGACTTTTCTCTCTGATGCCTTTAAAATTTGTCATCAGTGTCACAAAATTTTATGACAATGTACTGTTGAGGGTCTTTTTCATCACTTTTTTCATTCTGGACACTGGGTGAGCTCTTATCCATCTGAGACATTTTTGGGGAAAACCTCTTGTGTTGCTTTTTAAATAATGCCTTGTCCTTCACCTTTCTAGAACTCCAATAGTCAGATGTTGGACCTCCTAGATATCCTTTAATTTTCTTTTTTCTTCCACTTATTGTCTGTTATCTTTGACCAACTGCTTTACTTTACTCTCTCTGCCACCCAGGTTGGAGCGTGGTGGTGTGGTCATAGCTCACTGCACCCTAGAACTCCTGGGCTCACCCAATACTCCCACCTCAGCCACCCAAGTACTTAGAACTAGGGGTGTGCCCCACCACACCCAGTTAGTTTTTTCTATTTTTGTAGAGACAGGGTATCACCATATTGCACAGGCTGGTCTTAAAGTCTTGGTCTCAAGTGAGCCTTCTATACTGGCCTCCCAAAGTGTTGGGATTACAGTTGTAAGCCACCACGCCCGGCCTACCTTCCAACTGCTTTACTGCAATCTTCACTTAGTGAGATTTTTCAATTCTCAAGAACATTCTTGAATAGTTCCTTTACATGGCATCCTGCTCTTGTTTCCTTGATGTAACATCTTATCTCTGAGGAATTTGTTTTTCAAAGTGCAGGCCGGGCACAGTGGCTCACACGTGTAGTCCCAGCACTTTGGGAAGTCAAAGCCAGTGGATCACTCGAGCTCAGGAGTTCGCGACTAGTCTGGGCAACATGGCAAAACCTTGTCTCTACAAAAAATAAAAAAAAACTAGCCAGGTGTGGTGGTGCATATCTGTAGTCTCAGTTACTTGGGAGGCTGAGGTGAGATCACTTGAGTCCAGGGGAAGGAGGCTGCAGTGAGCCGAGACTGTGATCATGCCACTGCACTCCAGCCTGGGCAACAGAGCCAGACGCTGTCTCAAAAAACAAAAGAGGTGCTGAAGAGCTAACTAGAAATTCTATGTGGATGAGCACCGCTTGCTTACTGTGGGACCTCACAGCATGTGATGGGATAAGGAAATTCTAAATACTATGTTTGTTTGTTTTTTTTTCCCATAGGCTAGTCAATTTCCCCAGACAGAAATGTGATAATGTCCTGGCTGAGGGGCTTATAAATGAGTGTTCTAGGAGCCAAGGATGGGTCAGTTGCTCTGAGGTAAGTCTTTCAATGTCTTGGTGGGCAGAGATGGTGTCTGTGATAACAAGCCCCATAGCCAAGACAGTAGGAGCCAAGACAGGAAGGTAGGTGGAAAGATCTGGCTGAATATGCAGACATCAACTTGATCTACTATTTTAGGTAAGAAACCTGCCTCCCATCCTCATTTGTAACAGGGTTTCCCCAGGTTAGACTTTGACACACATATTCTTTGGGGATGGGGATCTGGGGTGCTAACTCTTCCACATTCAGACTTTCAACTCATTTTCCTGTTTTCAGCCCCAGCGTACATCCTATATTCGCAGGTACCTAAAACTTATCTCAGAACATGGCCCACATGTGGCTGAAAACAGGATTGCTTCCTGTTAGCTTCCTCCACTGCAAATACTTACTGGAGCAGATAAAGTTGAAACCTAAATTACTCATCATATATGCACCTACATTTCAGTTTTCAAAATTTTGTAGGGAAAAATTCTGGCCCACTGCGATCTCCTCTCCCAATCTCTTCATCCTTATAGATTTGTAACTTTTTAAAAAGAAAATTCCTTTACTGTCATTTTAGTGGGGTTGGGGAGGGAGGAAATATAATCCATCCCATTTCTCCATCTTTTCTAAAAGTCTCTCCTGACCCTGAAGACATCTGTTCATTTGTCATTGGTCACAACTTGGTAACATGTACCATCCTACGTAATTGAGGGGAGACAAAATTATCAAACAAAGCAAAATGACCAGAACTTGGGGTCAGAACATTCTTCCTAGAAGAACATCACCACAAAGAGGAATCTGATACCTGAACAAGAAAGAGGTTCTGGGAAAGAGAATAAACAACCTAAAGTATAATCATCACCTAGAGAGTGAATACTGAATAGCTGCCTTTATTAAACCACGGAAAGATTTTATTTTTGAGACAGAGTCTCGCTCTGTCGCCCAGGCTGGAGTGCAGTGGTGCCATCTTGGCTCACTGCAAGCTCTACCTCCCAAGTTCATGCCATTCTCCTGCCTCAGCCTCCCAAGTAGCTGGGATTACAGGTGCCCGCCACCATGCCCGGGTAATTTTTTGTATTTTTAGTAGAAACAGGGTTTCACCGTGTTAGCCAGGATGGTGTCGATCTCCTGACCTCGTGATCCGCCTGCCTCGGCCTTCCAAAGTGCTGGGATTACAGATATGAGCCACCGTGCCCGGCCGGTAAGATTTTTTTTTTAAATCAACCTTAGGCCGGGCACAGTGGCTCAGGCCTGTAATCCCAGCACTTTGAGAGGCCAAGACGGACGGATCACTTAAGGCCAGGAGTTCAAGATCAGCCTGGCCACCATGGTGAAACCCCATCGCTACTAAAAACACAAAAATTAGCTGGGCATGGTGGTGCATGCCTGTAATCCCAGCTGCGGGAAGCAGGAGAATCGCTTGAACCCGGGGGTGGGGGGCAGAGGTTGCAGTGAGCCGAGATCACATACCACTGCACTCCAGCCTGGGGGACACAGCAAGACTCTGTCTTAAAAAAAAAAAATATATATATATATATATAAAATTAAAAAAAGAAACAACTTTGTGGAGGATATAATTTACAGACAATAAACAAAATTTACATATAATTTACATAAAACATACCAGTGTCAACACCCCCACAATAAAGACACTGAGCATTTCCATCACCCATGAAAGTTCCTTTATGCCTCTTTGCAATCTTCCCTCCACCCAAGCCCCAGGCAATCACTCCTCTATTTTCTTGTCACTATCCACTGGTTTGCACCTTTGAGATTTTTATATAAGTATACAGCATGTACACCTCTGGGTCTGGCTTCTTTCGCAAAGCATGTTTTTGAGCCGGATACATGCTGTCTAGAGCTCCTTTTTCCTGTTCAGAGCTCTCATTGGACGGGGACAGCACAGTTTGTTCATCCATTTGCTGATGAGCCCCCGGATTGTTTCCAGCCTTTGGCCATCATGAATACACTGCTATGAACACTCATAGAGAAGCCTCTGCGTTTTCATTCCTCTCAGATAAATATCTAGGCATGGAATTACTGTATCCTTGAGTAACTGTTGTTTAACTTTAAAACAAAGTACTGTTTTCTGAACTAGTACTACTTCACATTCTCAACAGAGGATATGAAAGTTCTGCTTGTGCCACATACTTGCCAACACCTGGCGCTATCGGTCTCTTAAATTTTAGGCATACATAGAGGGTAAAGAGCGGTAGTTCAATATGGCTGGAAATTGCTTTTCTCTGATGATTAATAATATGAAGTATTTTCTGTAGCTCCTGGCTACTGTTTTATCTTACCTTGTGAAGTATACTTTGAAATCTTTTGTGCATTTAAAAAATGGGGTTACTATTATTGAATTGTAAGAGTTCTTTACAATCCTTCGTCAGATTTATCTATTGTAAACATTTTATCCCATATTGTACATTTTCTTCATTCCTTTCTGAAGAGCAAACATTTTAATTTTGATAAAGTCCAATTTAGCATTCATTTATTTTATGGCATGTGCTTTTTGTATCCTACTTAGAAAATGTTTTCACACCCAGAAGTCACATGAACGTTTTCCCCTGTAATTTTTCCAGAAGCTTTATAGTATTAACTCATTTAGGACTTTGGTCCGTTTTGAGTTTTCTGGGCAGCATATCAGGTATGGGTTAATGTCTGTTTTCTTCCACACAGATATTTAGTTGCTGCTGTACCATGTGTTGAAAAGATGTTCCTTTCCCCATTGAATTGCCTCAGGACCTTTGCTGCAAATCAATTAACTATTTACGTGTGGATCTATTTCTGGATTCCATCTTCTCATTTATGTACATGTCTATTATTTTGCCAGTATCACAGCCTTGCGGTGCTGTAAAAGTCAGTCTTCAATTTTTGCTGGCTTTGCCAGTTCTAAGTACTCTGCATTCCATACACATTCTAGAACCAGCTTTTCAATTTCTACAACGAAAATACAGCAGAAATTTTGATTGAGAATGTATTGAATCTACAGATGAATTTGTAGAAAATTGCTTATGTTTATGATACTGAGATTTCCAATCCACAAGCCTATTTATACTAATATTTTGTAGTTTTCGGTAAGTTTTACATACATTTTGTTAAATTTATCCCTAGTACTTCACGTATTTGAATGATACGGCAAGTGGAACACTATACTTAAAAATTTTTTTCCAGTTATGTTTTTTTTGGTATTCTGACCAAAACATAAATGGTTTTCTTGATATACTGACCTTGTATTCTCTTACAGTAGTGAGATCCTACTGTATCTCGCTAAACTCACTTACCAGTCCTAGTAGCCTTTTTATTTTTATTTTTTAGAGACAGGATTTCACTCTGTTGCCCAGGCTGGAGGGCAGTGGTGCTATCATAGCTCACTGCAGCCTTGAATTCCCAGGCTCAAGCAATTCTCCTGCCTCAGCCCCTAGAGCAGCTAGGACTACAGGTGTGCACCACTACAATGAGCTAATTTTTAAAACTTTTTTGCAGAGATGAGATCTCACTATGTTGCCCAGGCTGGTCTTGAATTCCTGGCCTCAAGCAATACTCTTGCCTTGGACTCTCAAAGCACTGGGATTACTGACGTGAGCCACTGCACCTGGTTCAGTATTTTGAAGCTGTTATCAGGGACATACACATTGAAGATTTTTATAGCTCTGTAAGATATTGACCTTTTTATCATTATAAAGTATCCTTCATCTCTAACAATATTCCTCGTTTTAAAATTTATTTCATTTGATGTTAATATCGCCACTTCAGCTTTCTTATGTGTATTCTTTTCATGATATAATCTTTTTCCATCCTTTTACTTTTAACCTGTGTCTCTGTGTTTAAAGTGTGTCTCTTCTAAGCAGGTAAAATGTACAAATCTTACAACAGTAAATTTCCATTTGCCCTGCCCCATCTTAGTGCTACTGTTGTCATAATTACACCTATATATACATTATATGTTTAAAAGGCTTTGTTTGTTTTTTGTTTTGTTTTTTTTTGAGACAGAATCTCACTCTGTCACCCAGGCTGGAGTGCAGTGGCGCCATCTCCGCTCACTGCAAGCTCCGCCTCCCGAGTTCACATCATTCTCTTGCCTCAGCCTCCCGAGTAGCTGGGACTACAGGTGCCTGCCACCACGCCTGGCTAATCTTTTGTATTTTTGGTAGAGATGGGGTTTCACCGTGTTAGCCAGGATGGTCTCCATCTCCCGACCTCGTGATCTGCCTGCCTCAGCCTCCCAAAGTGCTAGGATTACAGGCGTGAGCCACCGCGCCCGGGCAGGTTTTTTATTTTTTAGGTAGAGAAAAGGTCTCACTATGTTGCCCAAGCTGGCCTCAAATTTCTGGGCTCAAGCAATCCTCCCACCTTGGCTTCCCAAAGGGCTGAGATTATAGGTGTGAGCCACCGTGACCAACCTATATGTACATTATAAACCCAGCACTACAGTGTTAACAAAATCTTTAAAATCTTGTTTCTTATGTCACCAGCAGGCACAGTGGCACACGCCTGTAGTCTCTGCTACTCAGGAGGCTGAAGCAGGATGATAGCTTGAGCCCAGGAGTTCAAGGCTATAGTGCACCATAATTGTCCTTGTGAATAGCCAACGCACTCAAGCCTGGGCAACACAGTGAAACCCCCATCTCAAAAAAAAATCATATGTATCTTAAAGAAATTAGAGAAGGAAAAAAATTCATAGCCTTTTATATTTACCTTTTATATTTACTATTTCCAGTGCTCTTCATTTCTTCCTGTAGATGAGTTACCACCTGGTATCATTTCCCTTCATTCTGAAAACTTCTTTTAGTTGAAGTCTGCTGGTGATGAATTCTCTCAATTTTTGTTTTTCTGAAAATGTCTTTAGCCCTCATTTTTGAAAATTTGTTTCTCTAGATACTGGATTTTTGGTTGACAGGGTTTTTCTTTCAGTATTTGACTATACTATTCCAGTGTCTTTTGGCCTCCTTCATTTCTGATGAAAAGTCAGTCACATTTGTAACACTGATCCCTTTTATGTAATGTGTCACTTTTCTCTACCTGCTTCCCCTCCCCACGCAAGTTCAGAGATGTAATGTGCTGATGTTGTAACAAGGTTCAGAGGGTGGCACACCTCACACACATGCATGAACACCCAATTGTCACACTCATGAGCTGCAAAAGGATCTCTATCTGCTTTTAGGATTTTCTTTTTATCTTTGGTTTCAGCAATTTGACTATGATGTGCCTATGAGTGCTTTTTCTTTGTGCTTAGACTCCACTGAACTTCTTGAATCTACAGTGTTTTCTACCATATTTAAGAAGTTTGGGGATATTATTTCTTCAAATATTGTTTTTTGCCTATTTTTCTCTCCCCTTTCTAGGACTCCAGGTACACTTATATTAGGCTACCTGATATCGTCCTACAAATCTCTGAGGCTCTACTCACTTTTCTTCAATCTTTGCTCCTCTCTTCATTGGATGGGATAATTTCTATTGATCTATCTTCAATGGTACAGATTCTTTTCTCTGTCATTTCAAAACCGCTGTTGAGCACATCTAGTGAACTTTTTTTTTTCTTTTGAGACATGTTGTCAGCCAGGCTAGAGTGCAGTGGCACGATCACAGCTCACTGCAGCCTCGATCTCTTGGGCTCAAACGATCCTCCCACCTCAGCCTCCCAAGTAGCTGGGACTATGGGTACATACCATCATGCCTGGCTCATTTTAAAATTGCTTTGTAGAGGTGGGGTCTCACTATGTTGCCCGGGCTGGTCTCAAACTCCTGAGCTCAAGTGATCCTCTTGCCTTGACCTCCCAAAGTTGTGGGATTAGAGGTGTAAGCCACTGCACCCAGCCTCCAGTGAGTTTTTATTTCAGCTATTACTTATTTGAGCTCTACAACTTCCATTTTTTCACTTTCCATTTCTTTGTTACAATTTATCTGTTCACTTATTTTTCCTTTAATTCTTTTGATCAAATTTTCCTATAATTCTTTGATCATAGGACAGTGGCTTTGCAGTCTGCCTGCAAAATCCAACACTACCCACTTAGACGCTCAGAGTCAGTGTCTACTGACTGCTTTTCTTCCTGAGTATGAATTAAGACTTTCCACTTTATTTACATGTCTAGTAATCGTAGATTGAAAACTTGGCATTGTAGATAAAATGTTATAGCAACTCTGGATTCTACTGTGTTCTTCTGAGGACTTTCTCTTTTTATATTCTAGTAGGCAGTTAACTTGCCTGGATTCAAACTGCAAACTGTCTCTCCTGTCGTATGAAGCAGCTGCTATCTCTGCTCAGCTCTTACAACGTCTAGCCTAGCTCCCTGGGGTCTCCCATGCTTCTGTGTAATCTGGCAGACACCCAGGGATTTAGGCTGATCATACTCAGATTTAGGGGCTCACACTCTCTGTGACTTTTGTGTTCTTGTGATTTCCTCCTAAGTTTTCAGCTGCTTGGGCAATATTAGGGTCTTTCCTCTGAACCCCAAGCCAGTAAGGCTTCAGCTTTCCAGTGCTTCGCTGCTCACAGTTTAGGGATATACTGTTTTAAAAAGCATGAACCTCACAGATCTCATCTAGTATAGGTCTGTCTTTTTTTTTTTTGAGACGGAGTCTTGCTCTGTCGCCCAGGCTGGAGTGCAGTGGCGCGATCTTGGCTCACTGCAAGCTCCGCCTCCCAGGTTCACGCCATTCTCCTGCCTCAGCCTCCCGAGTAGCTGGGACTACAGGTGCCCACCACCACGCCCGGCTAATTTTTTGTATTTTTAGTAGAGACGGGGTTTCACTGTGTTAGCCAGGATGGTCTCGATCTCCTGACCTCGTGATCTGCCCGCCTTGGCCTCCCAAAGGTCTGTCTTTTAAGGGTAGATTCCTCTCTACCCTCTGCCTGCTTGCTGTTTCATTGGATGGCTGGTTTTTTTGTTTTTGTTTTGCTGGGCTCCCTGGGACTTCACTATACAATTAGAGTTTAATAGTCAACCAGGAATTTGGGCAGTTTTCACTCAGATGTGGGGCCTCACCCTTTCTGTAGTCCTCTCTTGTTTCCAGGATTCCCCCCTGAACTTTCCAGCTTCTCTTCTATCCCTGACTTCTCTTCTTTGGCACCTCTCATCTGTAAAGCTGCAGCTTTCCACTATCATTTCTTTCTACTGAAACCACCATGGGTACTGATGCATAACTTCTGGCAAAAAAGTCATAAACTTGCAACTTTTGCTCCTTCTATTATAGTGTTTCAGGGTCAATTCTCCTCAGATTCTAGGGAAAGCTTTTGGATGCTTTTAGTTGTTTCTTATATTTCACCCACATCTTTCAATTGTGATCTGTAGGAGGGTTTATGCAACCACTTCACTCAATCTCCCTTAATGGAAATTTCCTCTAATCCAACAGAAAGTAATTTACTTTTTGGATTTTTAAAAATAACACCTTACTTTTAAAAGCATAGTGCTATAAACAAAATATTTAAAAGTAACACGTTTTCAAGTAATGAACAATAACACTTCAGTGGCAAAGTCCTAATTGTCTTTAGAAATTTATTAGATCAAATAATCCAAATGTTGCATGTGATAAAGCCATATAGCAAAAGTAGAAAGGCTTAAAATGTTTTTTTTTTTCTATTTTAGTGAAAAGGAAACAACATAAAAGAAAAAGAATAGCTCAGTTAGACACAGGAATTCTGTTCCTAGAAACAGAATCTGTTTCCTGCCTAGAAGTCAGCAAAACCTAGTCTGTTCTACATTTAGTAACTGGAGAAGATGGGAAAAGCTAGAGCTCTTTGTTTCGGTTTTGTTTTGGTTTTGTTAGTCTCAATGGTTATTTTTGGGAGAAAGAGAAAGAACATATGTCAGTGGATCAAATAACTGTATTATAGATTACTGTATTGGATTCCAATTGCTGTAGAGAATAATTACTATTTTATATGTCTTTAATAAAGTATAAATATTCACAGATGGTCTGTTATGTGCAAAGCACTATATGATAGGAATAGAGAGAGGGGATGTGGGGGGAGGAATTGAACAAATATGAATAAGATCAGTTTTGGCCGGGCATGGTGGCTCAAGCCTATAATCCCAGCACTTTGGGAGGCTGAGACGGGTGGATCGCCTGAGGTCGCAAGTTTGAGACCAGCCTGACCAACATGGAGAAACCCCATCTCTACTAAAAATACAAAACTAGCCAGGTGTGGTGGTGCATGCCTGTAATCCCAGCTACTCAGGAGGCTGAGGCAGGAGAATTGCTTGAACCCGGGAGGCAGAGGTTGCAGTGAGCCGAGATCACACCACTGCACTCCAGCCTGGGCAACAAGAGCGAAACTCTGTCTCAAAAAAAAAGATCAGTTTTGCCCCCCAAAGATCTTATAATGTACAGAACAGATATGTAAAACACACACACACACACACACACACACACACGAACACAAGATGTGGAATGGATGTAGAAAGTGCTGTTTATAGACCGGGTACTTGATTTAATCTCACAATTTCAAATGCAAAGTTAATGTTATGCTATGAGCTACTTTTTAAAATGTATATGTTTATAAAATATTTGTTTTTAAAGTAATAGTTCAAAAAGTAGAAAAAGTAGAAACACACAGTAGAAAAAAAACTCTTATTTTGGAAATATATAATAAAGTGGAACAATCCTATAAATCACCAGAGAAGATCACTATTAAAAGTCTGAAGAAAAAGAAGTCTGGGGATGGTGGCTCACACCTGTAATCCCAGCACTTTGGGAGGCCGAGGCAGGTGCATCACCTGAGATCAGGAGTTCGAGACCAGCCTGACCAACGTGGTGAAAACCCGTCTCTACTAAAAATACAAAAATTAGTCGTGTGTGGTGGCGCACGCCTGTAATCCCAGCTACTCAGGAGGCTGAGGCAGGAGACTTGCTTGAACCCAGGAGGCAGAGGTTGCAATGAGCCGAGATCACACCATTACACTCCAGAATGGGTGACAGAGGGAGACTCTATCTCAAAAAAAAAAAAAGTGTGTGTGCATGTGCGCATGCTCACACATACCTTTGAGCATATACTTCTGTGCTGCTCAATCTCTTTTTGACCAAATGCATCACATTTAGCAACTGTTAAGTGGACACCTTTCCATGTTAAAACATATATAGTGACTTCATTCTTTTTTGTTTTGTTTTGTTTTGAGATGGAGCCTCACTCTGTCGCCCGGGCTGAAGTGCAGTGGTGCGATCTCGGCTCACTGCAACCTCCACCTCCCTGGTTCAAGCGATACTCATGCCTCAGCCTCCCAAGTAGCTGGGATTACAGGTGCACGCCAACATGCCCAGCTGATTTTTGTATTTTTAGTAGACAAGGGGTTTCACCATGTTGGCCAGGCTGGTCTTGAACTCCTGACCTCAAGTGATCCGCCCTCCTTGGCCTCCCAAAGTGCTGAGATTACAGGCCACAGCAGCCGGCCTGACTTCATTCCTTTTAATGGTTATAATATTTAGTCAAAATAAATATACTACTTACTTAATCAGTCCCTTTCTGATGGGCATTTGACTTTTTTATAGTTTTTAGTTATTACAAAGTTATTGTAGTGTTTCTATAATATATGTTCTTAAAACTGAAAGTGCTAAGTCAAAAGGACTAAACATTTAAATTTTTAATGGCAGGCCAGGCATGGTGCTCACACCTGTAATGCCAGCACTCTGGGAGGCCGAGGCAAGAGGATCATTTGAGGTCTGGAGTGTGAGTACAGCCTCACAAGACACCCATCTCTATAAAAAATACAACAATTAGCCAGGCATGCTGGTGTGCGCCTGTAGTCCCAGCCACCTGGGAGGCTAAGCTGAGAGGATCACTTAAGCCCAGGAGGTCAAGGCTGCAGTAAGCTGTGATCACACCACTGCACTCTAGCCTGGGCAACAGAGTGAGACTCTGTCTCAAAAAATAATAATAATAATTAATTTTTAAAAAGTAAATTTTTAATGGCTACTGCCCAACTAGCTTTCAAAAGGATTATGCCAATTACACTCAACAAACTACAAGAGAGTCTCAGGTATTTTTTTTCCTTATGTCTTTTGTTATTATGGCCGTATATTTCATTTCTAAATTTTAAAAATTTATTTTTAATTTTTGTGGGTACATAGAAGGTGTATATATTTATAGGTTATTTGAGATGCTTTGATATAGGCATGCAATGCATAATAATCACAACAGGGTAAATGGGGTATCCATCACCTTAAGTATTTATCATTTGTGTCACAGACAATAATTAGTTATTTTTATACCACAATTATTTCTGATTATAGTCACACTGTTGTGCTAGCAAATACTAGCTCTTATTCATTCTTTCTTTTTGTACCAATTAACTAACCCCACTTCCCTCCCACTCCCCCCTACCCTTCCCAGCCTCCAGGAATCACCCCTTTACTCTCTATTCTACATGTTTTAACTCCATAATACATTATTATTTTTGCTTTTTACTGTCTATTACCATTTAGAAAAATTACATTAGAAAATTTGTTATGTTTACCTACATACTTACTATTTTTAGCATTCTTTATTCCTTTAAATTGACCCAAGTTTCCATTGTTATCATTTTCCTCTTACCAGGAGAATACTCTTTACTACTTTGAGCCTCAGCTATTTTTATACATTATCTTACATTTACCCAAATATTTGGCAATTTTGGTGTTCTTCCTTTAGTCTTGTGGATCTGAATTACTGCCCATTGGTAGAATTTTCCTCTCAGTCAGAAAAACTTCTTTCAGGTAGATCTGGTAGCAAGCAATTCCTAGTATTTTTTTTATCTAGGAATGTCTTTATTTTGCCTTCATTTTTGAAGAATACTTTTGCTAGATATAAAAATTTTGTTTTGTTTTGTTTTTTATTTCAGTACTTTTAATATGTCATTCCATTGCCTTCTACCCTACACTGTTTCTGCTGAGAAGTCAGCAAACATTCATACTGTTACAATACAAAACTTGAGGAGTTATCTTTTTCTTGCTGCTTTCAAGACATTCTTATTCTTTTTGTCTTTGTTTGTTTGTTTTTAGACAGTGTCTTACTTGGTCGCCCAAGCTGGAGTGCAGTGGCATGATGTCGGCTCACTGCAAGCTCCACTTCCCAGGTTCAAGTGATTCTCCTGCCTCAGCCTCCCGAGTAGCTGGGACTACAGGCATGTGCCATTACGCCTAGCTAATTTTTGTATTTTTTAGTAGAGATGGGGGTTTCACCATGTTGGCCAGGCTGGTCTCGAATTCCTGACCTCAAGTGATCTGCCCACCTCGGCCTCCCAAAGTGCTAGGGTTATAGGCGTGAGCCACCGCACCCAGCCTCTTTTTGTCTTTGCCTGTCAATTATTTGACCAGGATATGCCTAGGTGTGGATCCCTCAGTATTTATCCGATTTGAAGTTTTCATAGATTCATGATTTTCATCAAATGTAGGAAGTTTCTGGCTGTTACTTCATACATTTTTTTTACTGACTTTCTTCTCCTTTCCTTGTAGGATTCTGCGACATGTGTGTTGGTATGCCTGATGTTGTCCCACAGATCTCTGAGGCTCTGTTCATTTTTTTCTCTCAGGTTCTTCAGATTGGCAGTTTCTATTGATCTATCTTTAAGTTCATTGATTCTCTCTGTGTCTCAAATCTGCTGTTGAATTCCTGTAGTGAATTTTTAATTTTAGTTACTGTATTTTTCATCTCCAGAATTTGCATTTGGTTCTTTTTTATAGTTTCTGTTTTATTGAGATTTATTGAGTCACTGTCATCATACATTTCTTTAAATATTTAAACATGACATACATAGTTTCCTGTATTTCCTGAACACATCTATAATAGCTGTGTTGAAGTCTTTGTTTACTAAACCTAACATCTAGGCTCTCTCAGAGACAGTTTCTATTGACTGATTATCTTCCCTGGATATGAACATCCTTTCCTGGTTTTTTTGTCCCATTAGTGTTTGTTTGTTTGTTTTCTGTAGCCATTCCTTACAGACATAACCATAATAAATTACAGACTTAATCATAATTTTAAAAAACTAGATGTTTTAGAGAATATATTGTAGCAACTCTCAACTGTAATTTTTCATGTGTGTTATTTCTTTAGTAATTTGCCTCGACTAAATCTACAAAATCTGTCTCCCCTGTGATGTGTGGCTATTTGATGTCTCTACTCAGTTTCTTTTCTTCTTTTTTTTTCCAGTTTTTCTTTTCAGATTCTTGTTTTTATTTTTAAGCCTGACTTGCTAACACACAGCTTAGTGATCAGACAATGATTGGTTACAGGTTGTGTTCGCATCTCTTGAGCCTGCTAGGCTTCCAACCTCTGCCCATGGGTCTGTGCAGGGTTAGGAAGCAGAAAGTTCAAGCAGTTTTCAAGTCTACCCCACTTTTCCTTTCAGATCAGCCCTCTCGCATTTCCTTTATACATTCATGCAGATTCCCAGCCAACCAGGGACAAACGGGTACCATGGGATCTCTCTAGTTTTACCTGCATGTGTGCAGAGGCTTCTAAGTCAGCCAGAAATGTGTGGACAGCCCTTCAGACCCCTCTGTAACTGTCTCATTTCCAGGATCTCTGTTAATTAAGTTTTGGGCTAGTTTGCCAGTCTGTTGCTTGACCCACTTGGGATAGCTCTCTCACTACCAGAACTGTTGGCCTTCCTTGTTCTCTTGCTACTGAGGGTCATTACTTCCACTGTCAATGCCACTGGACGGTGGCCGTTCACCTGCTCCAAATCAAGCGCGTTCCCTCTGGCAGCCAAGCTGTTAGTTTTCACGGCCTGCTCTACCCTGACAGAACTACCACACCAATGGCAGGAGGGGATGGGAGTAACCCTCTACCATTTAGGCAAGGATGTCAAAGACTCCCATTGTTCTCACCTGAAGTTCAGCAGTTTCTCTTGGATAAATGCTTCTCCATTTATTTCTTGCATTTATTCTATTTCTAGAGCCCTGAAACAGTTGTTTTTAACAATTTTGTCTGCTATTATTGTTGTTTTGTGGGGAGAGATTTTGATTTCCTCACTGTAACTACTAAAGTTCTGATTCTGTCCTCAGCTACTTTTAAATGCCCTCTTTCATCTTCAAACATATCACCTCATCACATGACATAAAAGTGCATTGTAAGTCAAATGTGAGACCAGGATAATGAACAGGCCTGGCGCGATGGCTCATGTCTGTGATCCCAGCACTTTGGGAGGCCAAAGTGGGTGGATCACCTGAGGTCAGGAGTTTGAGATCAGCCTGGCCAACATGGTGAAACCCCTCTCTACTATAAATACAAAAAATTAGCTGGGCGTCGTGGTGCATGCCTGTAATCCCAGCTACTTGGGAGGCCAAGGCAAGAGAATTGCTTGAACCCAGGAGGCGGAGGTTGCAGCGAGCGGAGATTGTGCCACTGCACTCCAGCCTGGGCAACAGAGTGAGACCCATCTCAGAGAAAAAAAAGAATAATGAACATACTTCATACCAGTTGTCTTTCTAAGCTATTATACCATGCATTTCTAGGTCTTGAGAGTGGAAAATGTAAAAGATTGCTGTACAACTCTATATTGATCTAACAGTAAACCAAATAAATGCCTGTGTTCCTTAAAGTCATATCTAAGCACCTCGAGCAAGTTTTACCTTCATTCTCACATGAAAGAAAACTCAGACAGCCCTGATAGCCTTCTATGTATATTTGTACAAATAACAAATTCAAGATTTGTTTTCCTCTTCTCTAAAAAACTTTGTTTACTCTCTCAACATGATACATTTCCTTTTTGTTATAGAAATGGTTCATACTGCTGTACCTCACCCTACTAAAACTGCAAATCACCTGGCTAGCTCTCGTCATACAGCAAACACATATTATTGTTACTATTAGTTAGTCTTCTCATTCTTTGATAAGGACCCAACCCAAGAAAAGGCTAAATATAGTCCATTATCAGTAAGAGGCAAACAGGAACCAAGGTTCAAGAACTTCTGACTCGTAGTTCATAAAATTAAAAGCATTTTTCAATATTGTTACCATGTTGACACCATTAAGTTTGTGACAAAGCATTTATTTCACACAGTCCACTCTAAATTAATTCCAATATTACTTACGAAACTTTTAAAAATGCTTTGTTTCACAAAAGTCTTTAACAGGGGCCAGGTGCAGTGGCTCACGTCTATAATCTCAGTACTTTGGGAGGCCAAGGCGGGCAGATCACTTGAGGTCAGGAGTTGGAGACCAGCCTGGCCAACATAGCGAAACCCCATTTCTACTAAAAATACAAAAATTAGCCGGGCATGGTGGTGTGTGCCTGTAAACCCAGCTACTTGGGAGGCTGAGACATGAGGATCGCCTGAACCCAGGAGGCAGAGGTTGCAATGAGCCGAGATTGTGCCACTGCGCTCCAGCCTGGGCAACAGAGTAAGACTCTGTCTTAAAAAAACAAGAAAGAAGGTCTTCAACAGCAAATGGCTTCCCAAACTAAGTACCATATGTTAAACCAGGACAAAAATCATGGCAAACTAAATTTCCCATTCATTTCTTCCTGGGGGTTAGTGGTAGAACATTACAGGCAGATGGGAATGGGAAGTGCAGTAATAATACTGACAAGGACTCAGAAGCAACCAGCCCCAGCCTCTGGAGAACCCGCAGCCCGTTGGCATCAAGCAGACAAATGAGCCCTTGCTCTGCAGGCTTCAGAACTGTTCCAGAACCCCTCCCAGCCAGGGCAGAGCTCATAACACTGCAGCCTCCAAAGTGCTCCAACAGGGGATGCTCCACCTGGGGAAGGGAAGACGCTACAGGTGATGTCTCCTTTACAGCAAGAAGTTTTAAATAATCCAGACTCAGTCTCTTGAAGCCAGCAGTCCGTTACAAGTAGAGTTAACTGATAAGGTGGAATTGATTACAAAAAGGTAATTCAATTGCAAGACTCCTGACAACACTATAATCTAATGCTGCTTAGGAGGGAAATCACTCTTTCTCTTTGGCATTTTCATTAACAGCACCACCTGACTGCAGTTTAAAAAGCACCATCACGAAAAATAGCCTCTTTCACTGTCCTTCCTAGATAGATTAATCTGACCTGTGTGTAAATAATGGAATTTCTATTCAAGCCCCAGCTTGTGATTCATTTTGTTTGCCCAGTAATGGCATGCGAGATGACAAATATTCATGGATTGCGGGTTTTTCCATGAAGGTGGCTAACAAGTAAGGGGACAGTGTTGAAACCCAAGACATCATTCAGAGAAACCCAAGTCTCATAGGGCTGCTCTCCTGGGAGAAGCAGTGTTAAATGGCAGCAGGTTGAACCTTCTTCCCTCTTTTTTTTTTTCTCTTAGTAGAGACGTTGCCCAGGCTGGTCACGAACCTTCTTTTTCAAGAGCCCCACTCCCATTCAGCTTAAATTGACAGTTCTAACTATCAGGTTTCGACGCAATTATCTCCATCCTCTTTTTTTTTTTTTTAATAAAATGCTGATAAGCCAGGCGCAGTGCCTCACGCCTGTAGTCCTAGCACCTTGGGAGGCCAAGGTGGGAGGATTGCCTGAGCTCAGGAGTTCAAGACAAGCCTGGGCACTGTGGCGATAACCCCATCTCTACTAAAAAATACAAAAAATTAGCTGGGCGTGGTGGCAAGTGCCCATGGTCCCAGCTACTCAGAAGGATCAGGTGTGAGGATCAGGTGGAGGTTGCAGTGAGCTGAGATTGCAGCACTGCACTCCAGCCTGGGCGACAGTGCGAGACCTCGTCTCACCCAAAAAAAATAAAAATAAAAAAAAAAAAATGCTGATTCTTGAGCGATGAACACATTTTACCTGGGTTTTGGAAAAAATATATGCAGCCCAGCTGGGCAGTGACTGCACACCCAGCACACATTGGTATAGATCAGTGTCCATAATCCCAGCACTCTGGGAGCCGGGGCAGGAGGATCAGTTGAGCCCAGGAGAGCAGCCTGGACAACATATCAAAACTGCATCTCTAGCCAGGAGTGGTGACTCATGCCTGTAATCCCAGTATTTTGGGAGACCGACGCAGGCAGATCGCTTGAGGTCAGGAGTTTGAGACCAGCCTGGCGGCCAACATGGTGAAACCCCGTCTCTACTAAAAATACCAAAAGTAGCTGGGTGTGGCGGCGGGGTGTAATCCCAGTTACTCAGAAGGCTGAGGCAGGAGAATCGCTTGAACCTGGGAGACAGAGGCTGCCATGAGCTGAGATTGCACCACTGCACTCCATTCTGGGTGACAAAGTGAGATTCCGTCTCAAAAAACAAAACAAAACAAACGAAAAACAACTGCGTCTCTATAAAAAACAACAAAAAATAGCTAGGTGTGGTGGTGCATACCTGTAGGGCCCATTACGTAGGAGGCTGAGGCACCAGGATTACTGGAGACCAGAAGTATGAGGTTACAATGAGCTTTTTTTTTTTTTTTTTTTTTTTTTTGAGATAGAGTCTCACTGTGTTGCCCAGGCTAGAGTGCAGTGGTGTGATCTCGGCTCACTGTAGTCTCCGCCTCCCAGGTTCAAGTGATTCTCCTGCCTCAGCCTCCTGAGTGGCCGGGACTACAGGCACCCACCACCATGCCCACCTAATTTTTATATTTTTAGTAGAGATGGGGTTCTACCATGTTGGTCAGGCTGGCCTCAAACTCCTGACCTCTGGTGATCCACCTGCCTTGGCATCTGAAACTGCTGGGATTACAGGTGTGAGCAACAGTGCCTGGCCTACAATGAGCTTTCATTGCACCACTGCACTCTAGCCTGGGCCACACGGCAAGACCCTGTCTCTAGGGAAAAAAAGGAAAAATGCATACAAATATATTTAATCTGTTCTGTGTTAATAACATTAGGAATGTGAAAATGCCTTCCAAACTCATCAAAGGAGAACTTAAAGATATAAAAATAATATTTCATTAAACATAAAAAGTTCAAGATACATAAAATTTTAAGACTTCATAAAATAGAATATTGCTGAATAAAACAAAATGTGTAATGTACATAAAATATACGAATGTGAATTTATTCTTTGCATTTATCAGCAAGAAATTGGAAACAATCTAAAGTCCATTAGTAAATAAGTTTCTAGTTAAATTATGGTAGATCCATACAATAAGATACTATCAAGCTGCTGAAAGAAAACAAAAAAAAGCTCTTCATGTGGACGTGTGGAAAGATCTCCAAGATTAATTTTTTCCTGAAAAAAGAAAATCAAGGTGCAGAACAATGTCCATACTATGTTAACATTAATTTGTTTTAAGGTGAGAAAGAGAAACTATATATAATTATATATGAATAAATTTATGTTTGCTTGTATATACATAAAATAGTTGGAAAGATACACAAGAAACTAATAAAGTACTTTTACTAATTTGGCAGAGTTGGAGGGGTGAGAAAAATTGGGAACTCAGCAGATGGGGAATTAAGGGGAGGGCACTACTCACTGTGTATCTCCTTCTATATCTTTTGAATTTTGAACCTTGTAAATGTATTGCCTATTCACACATTTAAAAAAACGAAACAAAGAGTTCCACCCAATGGGCATCCCTCTCTCAGCCATGCACCGTGATGGCAGAGTACAAGTTACAAGTCATGCCTGAGTCTGGGAGGTCCACGGTTGGGAATCCATCACTGGCTTTTGTGAACAAGGCAGGTCACGCAGATGCAAAGCATCTTTCCCTGTCTGCTGAAGTAAAATCCATGAATAACTTCTCCAAACATTCCTAACCAAAACTCTCACACGTTAGGAAAAAGTTCCGAACTAGAGGTCAGTCAAAAATCTCCTTGGTTTGCAAGCACAGCTGTAGAGCTAAAGCTTCATCACCCTCTAAAAGCTTGTCAGAAATGCAGAATTATAGGTCCCACCCCAGGCCAGGTGAATCAGAATCTGCATTTTAACAAGATACCCAGAAGATTCTTACCCGCATTAGAGTTTGAGAAGCACTGAGCTATGGTCCACTTTCAATTAAGGTTTTTACCACATAAGAGTTGGATTTTGAGCAAAAGCCACGTTATCAGATTCAGTACGTGGGTAAAGGTTAGTTTTGTCAAATACGAGCAGGCCTTCTCCTGTAGTTTGGCACCACTTGAGTAACTACTGTCAATATTTGCAACTTTACAACCACTATGGAGAATAGTTTGGAGGTTCCTCGAAAACTAAAAATAGAGCTACCTTACAATCCAGCAATCCCATTGCTAGGTATATACCCCAAATAAAGGAAATCAGTATAGAAAAGAGGTCTCTGCATTCCCATGTTTACTGCAGCACTATTCATGGTAGGCAAGATTTGAAAGCAAATGTCTATCAACAGATGAATGGATAAATAAATGCAGCTCATATACACAATGGAGTACTATTCGGCCACTATTTGGCCACAAAGAATGTGATCCTTTGGATGGATGGATGAATCATGGGTGGAACTAGATCATTATGTTAAATAAAATAAGCCAGGCACAGAAAGACAAACTTCACATGTTCTCACTTACTTGTGAGAGCTAAAAATTAATACAATTAAACTCACGGAGACAAAGAGTAGAAGGATGGTTACCACAGGCTGGGAAGGGTAGTGGTGGGGTTAGGGGGGTGGATGGGAGGGAAGTGGGGAGGGCTAATGGATTTAAAAAAAAAAACAGTTACGGCCGGGCGCGGTGGCTCACGCTTGTAATCCCAGCACTTTGGGAGGCCGAGGCGGGCGGATCACGAGGTCAGGAGATCGAGACCACGGTGAAACCCCGTCTCTACTAAAAATACAAAAAATTAGCCGGGCGTGGTGGCGGGCGCCTGTAGTCCCAGCTACTCGGAGAGGCTGAGGCAGGAGAATGGCGTGAACCCGGAAGGTGGAGCTTGCAGTGAGCCGAGATCGCGCCACTGCACTCCAGCCTGGGTGAAAGAGCAAGACTCCGTCTCAAAAAAAAAAAAAAAAAAACAGTTACAAAGCATGAATAAGACCTAGTATTTGCTAGCACAACAGGGTAACTACAGTACAAAACAATTTAATTATACATTTTAAAGTAACTACAAAGTATAAAAAGTATAACTGGATTGTCTGTAACACAAAGGATAAATGCTTGAGTTGGACACCCCACTTACCCTAATGTGATTATTATGCATTGCCTTCCTGTATCAAAACATCTTATGCAACTCATAAATATATACAACTACTATGTACCCACAAACATTAAAATTAAAAATTTATATATTTCGGGCTTAGCCACCACTATCTCAAGCACATCATGAAAACTAAAGGTAAACAGTAGCATGATGTTTTCAGGTTGCAAGCACTGGTTTCATAACAGGCTATAAATTAATCCTAAAAGTCAGAACTTCTCTTTTTCAGTGGTTCTCAAACTTTGGTGTGCCTAAGGGTCACCTGGGGAACCTGTTTAAGAATACAGACAGCGGCCAGTCACAATGGCTCACGCCTGTAATCCCAGCACTTTGGGAGGCTGAGGTGGGCGGATCATGAGGTCAAGATATCGAGACCATTCTGGCCAACATGGTGAAACCCTGTCTGTACTCCAAATACAAAAATTAGCTGGGTGTGGTGGCGCACGTCTGTAGTCCCAGCTACTCGGGAGGCTGAGGCAGGAGAATCACTTGAACCCAGGGGGTGGAGGTTGCAGTGAGCCAAGATCGCGCCACTGCACTCCGGCTTGGGCGGCAGAGCAAGACTTTGTCTCAAAAAAAAAAAAAAAAATGCAGACAGCAAGAGCTCACCTCTCAAGAGTCCTATTTAGTAGGTCCATCAGCAGTAAGCCTAACAATAATAAGAAACACAATATCAGGGCTGGGATTAGGGTGAGGCAAGCAAGGGACCCAGGGTACAAAACTTAAAGAAGTGCTTGCTCTCAGGTATGTGCAAGTGCCAAGACAGTAAGTGCCTCCTCACACACTTCGTGGGGCATGTCACTTGACTCACCCTAGTCTTGGTCCTGCAAAGTATAGGGTAGTCCATGGACCAGCAGCATCAGCATGGCCTGGGGACTTACTAAAAATGCAAAATCTGGCTGGGCACCATAGCTCACCCTGTAATCCCACTTTGGGTGGTTGCTTGGGGACAGGATTTCAATACCACCCCAGGTAATACGGCAAGACTCCCATCTCTATAGAAAAATTTTTTTAATTACCTGGGCATGGTGGCAGAAGTCTACAGTCCTATCTACTAAGGCTGAGGCAGGAGCATCACTTCAGTCCACGAGTTTTAGGCTGCAGTGAGCCATGATCAGGCCACTGCACTCTAGCCTGAGTGATAGAGTGTGATACTGTCCAATAAATAAATAAATAAATAAATGGGGCAAAATCTTGGCCTACCCCAGACCTACTGAATCAGAATTTGCATTTTATGCTGGGTGCTGTGACTCATGCCTGTAATACCAGCACTTTGGAAGGCCAAGGCAGGTGGATCACCTGAGGTCAGGAGTTCAAGACCAGCCTGGCCAACATGGTGAAACCCTGTCTCTACTAAAAATAAAAAAAAGAAAAAAAAAAAAGAATTTGGATTTTAACAAGATTCTCAGGTCATTCCTGTTCACATTAAAGTCTGAAAAACAATGAATAGAAGGGATGCTCAAATTTAGTTCTGCAACTGAAACCAAAACCCTAAGCACTTTTTAACCTATCATGCTGCATTTCTAAAATAGGAAAGAGTGAGTAATGGCTCTCCACTGGAGTCCAAAGGACAGCCCTACAATGGCCAACATTATTGTCACCCCTTGGTCAATGGCCTGGGTAACGACATAAGAGATGCTTATTAACCTGCAGGTGGCACAAAAGAGGAGGCTGCTGAGGCAGGAAGGAGCAGAGTCAGACCATCCCAACCGGCCAGATGCCAGGTAAGCACATAACAAGTTTTACATTTAGGTTAAAAATTTCAATAATGAAGGTATAAGATGTATGTGGTGGTTTGCTTGGAAATAAAACATATGAAACACTCTAGGAATAAATCCAAAAGTGTGTCATGAATTTAATATAATGGCATTTCAAAACAGCAGGAAAAAATGAGTAATTCAATAATGTTGGAGTAACTAGACAGCTAGCTGGAAAAAAAATTAATTTGAACCCCTACCTCACATCTTATCTTAAAATAAATTCTAGATGCATAAAAGATTTCAGTACATACACACACACAAACACAAACACACACACTCACACAAATCCATTTAAGTACTAGCAGAAAATATGGGTATTTTTTAAACAGCCTCAAGTGGACAAGGCCTTTCTAAGTATGAATAAACTCCAAACGCATGAAGTCCAGAGGTCATTTTTAAAAAGATGGCTACATTTTATCATATTAAAGAAAAAATTTGCACGGCAAACACCAATGTAAACAGAGCTTGGAGACAAATGACAAAATGAGGGTGGTGGAGGCAATTTGTGACTCATATCCAAGACATAGGGCTATTTTCAAAAATCCCCAAAAATCAAGAAGAAAAAAGCCCAACAAGCCAAAAGAAAAGTGGGCAATGCTGAGGCTGGAGAGCCTTCGGAGGCTGGGCACTGTCCTCCAATAGCTGAAGACCACTTCTGTGGGAGTGAAAAAACGGAGTCATTCGTTTTTACAAATGGTTAAATCAGGACTTACGGTGGAAATTCCCATGAGTTAAGTTTTAGCTGAACATAGAGAACTTACTAATAATTCGGGCAGTCCATACAATGGAATGGGCCTGCTTAAAAAACTGCTGAATTCTTGTTCAGTGGAAGCACTCTGGCCAAGGCTAGATGAGGGTCAACTTGCATGAAGTTTTTTGGAAGGCATGAGATGGGAAACTAAACTGCACGATTACTAAGGGTGCTTAAAACCCTAAAATTATGCAATTCTATTCAAAGACTACATCCACTCTGGAAAAGATAGGAGAATAAATCAATTAACAATGGGCTCTCACAGCTCCATAAAGACTGGAAGCCATGGTGCTCATCACTCCTAGCTTTTTATTCTAAGTAGGGTGTTCTCTGGAGTGGGGAAGGAAGAGGATATGAAGGTTTTGTTAAATCATAACTCCTGCACTCAGGAATATTTTGGTTTGTTTTGGTTGTGTGTGTGTGTGTGTGTGGTAGTGGGATTGGACAGTCATGTTTCACATTCCTGGCGTGTGGGGGGGGGGGGGGGGGGGTAGCAGGATTGGGCAGTCCTGTTTCACATTCCTGGCGCGTGTGCGTGTGTGTGTGTGTGTGTGTGTGTGTGTGTGGTAGCGGGATTGGGCAGTCCTGTTTCACATTCCTCTCCTGGGCTCCCCAAACACTAAAAGCAAAAGCATAATTTTGAAAGAGAGTGAATTAGTGCTGGAGGGTTGAGTGTGAGGTCTCAGCAGCACAGCCACATAACCCGTAGGACATACTTACGTATCTACGTCATTTACGATAGTCCAATTATGAGCTAAAAGTCAGACAAATCAGTAGCTCAATAATTCAACTGACAGGTGGACAGTGTTCCAGAAGCTAGTCTGGAAGGCACCTGGGCAGAATCTGAAACCACATAAAGAGGAGCGCAGGAGGCTGGGCGCGGTGGCTCACGCCTGTAATCCCAGCACTTCGGGAGGCCAAGTGGGGTGGATCACTTGAGGTCAGGAATTCAAGACCAGCCTGGCCAACATGGTGAAACCCTGTCTCTACTAAAAATAAAATAATTAGCCGGGCATGGTGATAGGCACCTGTAATCCCAGCTACTTGGGAGGCTGAGACAGAAGAATTGCTTGAACCCAGGAGGTGGAGGTTGCATTGAGCTGAGATTGCACCACTGCACTCCAGCCTGGGTGACAGAGCAAGGCTCTGTCTCAAAAAAAAAAAAAAAAAAAAAAAAAAAAAAAAAAAGTAGTGCAGGAGAGGAGGCCAGCAGGGAAGAGGGCAGGCCTCAGGCAGCCATGGTACACGCTGAACCTGTGCACCGTGTGTCTGGGTGACAGTGCTGGCATGTTTTCCACACAGAAAATCGTTCTGTAATACTAGTAATTTATCAACTAAAGTTAAAATGAAGAACTTTCATTTATCTTGAGTTCTAAAGCTTAAGCCAAAGCAATTTTAGTTGGAGAAAGCTGAGGAGCTAATAAAAACCCATAAAGATTCTGAAGGGCATGCCTTACCTATCTCAGAGCTTGTGAAGTTGGCAACCATGAGTCCTTAGCGTGGCTTCTAATTTCTCTTCAAAATCAAGGGCTTCCTTTCTTCTTGATATGGACACACCACTAAGCACTTTTTAGCCATTACCAGGACAAGCTTTTAGTTCAAAATATAATGAAAATAATGAGTGGTGAGAAGAAATAAGTTTTTTTTTTTTTTTTGAGATGGAGTCTATCTCTATTGCCCAGGCTGGAGTGCAGTGATGTGACCTCAGCTCACTGCAACCTCCACATCCCGGGTTCAAGCCATCCTCCTGCCTCAGCCTCCTGAGTAGCTGGAGTAGCATCACACCTGGCCAATTTTTGTATTTTTAGTAGAGACAGGGTTTCACCATGATGCCCAGGCTGGTCTCGAACTCCTGACCTCAGGTGATCCACCTGCCTCAGCCTCCCAAAGTGGCTGGGATTAGAGGCATGAGCCACTGCACTCGGCTGAAATAAGATATTTTTGAGGTAAGAGAGCAATAAATAAGAGAAGAAATAAGAAACCCAAAGAGGAGATAAGAAGGATTATCTCAGGCATAATTAGCTAAGATTCAAGACAGAATAAAAGTGAGTAAACGCTGGGGAGTGAAGGGAATCCCCAGTGATGGTGAGAAAAAGATGACACCATGACCAAGTTTCTACACTGGCCATCAGGGGGCACCATCGGTCAGAACAACGCTCTGGCGCCAGGGTACAGGAAGCCTACCTAACTGAACTTCCATATGTATAGGCTGCTCCCACTTTGGGAACACACACTAAACTATAAGCCATTGGAAATGCTTTTACAGCCAGATTAAGAGAGAAAAAAATACATAAAAAATAAACACAAACCCATCTGTCCCTATATTTGTACATCCAAATCAGAAATGGCAATGATATGTAGCGTGTCATTTGGATTCCAGAAGTAGGGAGGGCCAGAGAAAGCTGAAGAAATTTCATCACCTAGCCAGGTGTTGGTGGCAGGCACCTGTAGGTCCCAGCTACTAGGGAGGCTGAGGCACAAGAATCACTTGAACCCGGGAGGCAGAGGTTGCAGTGAGCCAAGATTGCGCCACTGTACTCCAGCTTGGGGGACAGAGCGAGACTCCGTCTCAAAAAAAAAAAAAAAAAAAGAAAAGAAAAAGAAAAAGAAAAAGAAATTTAATCACTGAGTCCCTGTTACTTCTGAAACTCAGCCAGCCTCAGAACAGTCGAGGGCAGCAGCACACGGTGGGGCAGTGGACTCCGCACAAGGGGATGGTGGGGAATTACGCTAATGGGGATTTCAGGGAGCACAGAGAGGAACCTGAACAATGACAATGTGATCAATGCCTCAGGAATAGGCATTTCATGCATATGTTAGAGCTAGGTTCTCATATCTTTAAGAAATTAGAATAAACATGGGGTATGTATCACAGGCATCTGAAGAAGGAAGTCAACAACTTGCCCAGTATCACACTTAGCCAGGACAAGTATCCGTTTGGCTTGCTAATCCAGTTTCTTTCCATTAGATATTTTTATAAATAATTAAATTTGTGATGGGAAAAAAAGAAGAAAGCATTGCTTTAAAGTACATTTAACAAAAAAGCCTGGGGCCGGGCGCGGTGGCTCACGCTTATAATCCCAGCACTTTGGGAGGCCGAAGCGGGCGGATCACGAGGTCAGGAGATCGAGACCACGGTGAAACCCCGTCTCTACTAAAAATACAAAAAGAATTAGCCGGGCATGGTGGCGGGAGCCTGTAGTCCCAGCTACTCGGAGAGGCTGAGGCAGGAGAATGGCGTGAACCCGGGAGGCGGAGCTTGCAGTGAGCCGAGATTGCGCCACTGCCCTCCAGCCTGGGCGACAGAGCGAGACTCTGTCTCAAAAAAAAAAAAGAACTTGCTGACAGATTACACACGCAGAGCATGAAAAAGAAGCAAAGATGACTCCGGGGTTTTTGGCTTGAGCAACAGGGTGGAAGGCAGCACCATTTACAGTCGGCCCTCTGTACCCACAGGTTCCATATCCATGAATCAAAAATATTTAGGAAAAAAGCCAGGTGCCATGGCTCACTTCTGTAATCCCAGCACTTTGGGAGGCCAAGGCAGGGAGATCACTTGAGGTCAGGAGTTCGAGACCAGCCTGGCCAACATGGTGAAACTCCGTCTCTACTAAAAATACAAAATTAGCTGGGCATGGTGGCGTGTACCTGTAATCCCAGCTAATCAGCAGACTAAGGCATGAGAATTGCTTGAACCTGGGAGGCAGAGGTTGCAGTGAGCAGAGACCCCACCACTGCACTCTAGCCTGAGCAAGAGAGTGAAACACCATCTCAAGAAATATGTACCTATGTGTATATTTAGGGGAAAAAAAAGGCTGGTTGCATCTATACTGAACAGGTACAGACTTTTTTTTTCTTGTTTATTCCCTACATAATACAGTATAACAACAATTTACATAGCATTTACATTGTATTAACTATTATAAGTATTCAAGAGATTAAAGTACGAGGGAGGATGTGTGTAGGTTTTATGCAAATACAGTGTCACTATATAAGGAACTTAAGCATCTGTGGATTTTGGTATCTGTATTAATCCGTTTTCACACTGCTATAAAGATACTACATGAAACTGGGTAATTTATAAAGCAAAGGGTTTTAATTGACTCGCAGTTCCACAGGGTAGGGGAGGCCTCAGGAAACTCACAATCATGGCGAAGGGGAAGCAAGCATGGAGTGTCTCACATGGTGGCAGGAGAGAGAGGTGTGTGAGAGCGCAGGAAAAAACTACCATTTAAAAAACCATCAGATCTTGTGAGAATTCACTCACTGTCACAAGAACAGCATGGAAGAAACCGCCCCCATAATCCGATCACTTCCCATCAGGTTCCTCCCTTAACACTCGGAGATTACAATTCAAGATGAGATTTGAGTGGGGACACAAAGCTAACCTGTATCAGTATCCACTGTGGAGGGCTGCTCGTGGAACCAATCCCCCAGAGATACCAAGGGACAAGTGTACTCAGATGAATAAAGATTGGGAGAGGAACAGATTTTTTTTTTTAATGATGAAGGGATAAAATAAGTTTTAGCAATGCTAAGTTTGACATATCTATTAGATATTTAGGTGGGGCTATCAGGTAGACAGTGAGTATACAAATTTAGAGATCAGAGAAAAGATCAAACCGGAGATGTAAATTTGAGACACATATAAACCTAATTAGAAGAAAATATAGGATAATGCCTTTTTTTTTTTTTTTTTTTACATACAGATGGAGTCTTGCTACGTTGCCCAGGCTGGTCTTGAACTCCTGGCTTCAAGCAATCCTTCCACCTTGGCCTCCCAAAGTGCTGGGATTACAGGCATGAGCCACTATGCCTGGCCCAGAAAAGATTTCTTAAGTAAGACATCAAAAGGCACAAATCTTTATAAATGGAAAAACCAAAGGAAATGTCTAAATTAAAACAGAAGATTTCTGCTGAATAAAGGACACCGTGAACAAAGTTAGCAGGTAGATGAGGAACAGAAGACATCTGAAACATTTATAACTGCCTTAGGATTCACAGCTACAATATATAAGAAACTCTACTGGAAAAATGGGAAAATGATATGACCAGGTCATTCATAAAAGGAAAATCCAAAAACTACCCAGTATATACAGAAATCTAGGCATGCTCATTAGTAATCAGAGACATGTGAGTTAAAAAAGATATTAATAACATGTGAAACCTGCCAAACTCACAAAGTTTTAAAGTCAAATACTAAGGACTGCACTTAGTGGAAATACAAATTAAGCAATCATGCATTACTTAGTGAAATTAAATATGATTATACTCTGTGACCCAACAATTATACTTGTTGGTATTTAGCCAGAGAAACTCTTGTACAAGTTCGTAAGAAGACATATATGAGGATTTTCTTATTAATTTATTTAGTTTTATCTTTTATTTTTTGGGACAGTCTCACTCTGTTGCCCAGGCTGGAGTGCAGTGGTGGCACAATCAAGGCTCACTGCAGCCTCAACCTCCTGGGCTCAAGCGATCCTCCCACCCCAGTCTCTCAAGTAGCTGGGACTACAGGCACATACCACTATGCCCAACTAAGTTTTTAATTTCTGGTAAAGATGAGGTTTTTGTCACATTGCCCGGGTTGGTCTTGAACTCCTGGGCTCAAGCGATCCTTCTGCCTCAGCCTCCCCAAAGTTCTGAGATTATAGGTATGAGCCACTATACCCGCAGAGCATTGTTTGTGGTACAGGGAGAACAAATGAGGTGTCTGTCACTAGGGGAACAGACAAATAAAATGCAGTAGACAGAGCAATAAAAATATAATGCAGTGGCTAAAAGCACCATATAAACACAACATCAACAGAACTTAAAAACATAGTTTTAAATGAAGAAAGGATAAGAATGAGAATTATCATGTAATACTATTTATATAAATTTACAGAAAACACCATATAAGGATACATATATATCCAAGGATACATATTAAACACATCAGAGAAGATGCTAATGGGAGTGGGATGGGAATGGGAGAAGAGATACAAAGTGACAACAGAAAACAATAAAAACACCAGGGACCCTTGCAATGTCAATATAATGGTATTGTAAAAATAACTAATTTTTATTTGGAAGAAAAAGTAACAAATTCATTGGGGCAGAAGGAAGTTTCCTTCTGCTTCAACTCTCCTTTCCAAACTGCCTGACATTTGGTTCATTTGACTTACCAAGTAAGGAAGGGGCTAGAGGGGAGGGAGGGAGGAGGCCAACATGTATAAATGTGGCCTACTACATTGTATCTTGTACCCACTTTGACCATGGCATTTGTCATGCTGCTGAAATTATACATATACGCAGCTATCTTCTCAACCTGAAAGTTATATCCTTAAGGGCAGGACTGTATCATATTCATCCTCATGCACCCAAAACCCAACTCGGGGGATGGTGCAAAGAATATATTCAATAAATGCTGACTGGCTGACTGGTTGGTTGGTTGGTAGACTGGATGGAAAATAAATCAAAATTAGAATCCAGCTGAATTGTTTTCAGCTCAGGTGTACCCTTAATGCTTGACTATTATAATGTAGCCAACTGAATGTTTAAAAAATTATCATAAATGGGTAGATATCCTCCTAAAATCATTTATTCTAGCATAAAAATGCATGTCCTTTTGGATGACAGACACATGGACAAACATCACAAAATTCAAGCTGACTCTACAGCTGCAAGGAGAAATTAGAGATACTACTGCAAAATCAGAAGTATGAACGATAAAGTTAACTTGAGGTGAAGGGAAAAATAAAGATGCAGCACAAGCCAGGTAATCCCTGCTCCTGGCAGTGCTGGGTGCCTCACACCTCTGACACTACTGATTCCACACTGTGTGTATAATACACAAAAACCCTTCTTACTGGCCAAGCACAGTGGCTCACACCATTATCCCAACACTTCGGGAGGCCGAGGGAGAATCGCTTGAGCCCAGGAGTTCGACATCAGCCTGGGCAATATAGTTAGGCCCTGTCTCCATTTTACTACTAATAATAACATTTTTAAACCCCCCCCCGGCTCTTTTTTTTTTGATATGGAGTCTTGCTCTGTCACCCAGCCTGGAGTGCAGTGGCGCGATCTCAACTCACTGCAACCTCCACCTTTCAGGTACAAGTGATTCTCCTGCCTCAACTTCCTAAGTAGCTGGGATTACAGGTGCACGCCACCACACCCGGCTAATTTTTGTATTTTTAGTAGAGACGGGGTTTCACCATCTTGGTCAGGCTGGTTTTAAACTCCTGACCTCAGGTGATCTGCCCACCTCGGCCTCCCCAAGTGCTGGGATTACAGGCATAAGCCATCACACCTGGCCCCTTCTTACTAATTTTAATCAATTTTTAAATTGACATTACAGTATAATTTACATACAACAAAATACACACATTTAAATGAAGTTTGATTAGTTTAAATGTACGTACCCATGAAATTGCCATCATAGCCAAGACGCAGATCATTCCCATCACCCCAAAAGATCCCTTGTGCCCCTCTGCAGCCACACCACCCCTTTACCCAGGCTCCAGGCAACCACTACTCCATCTTTTGTCAAGATATATTACTCACATTTTTTTTTTTTTTTTCTGAGATGGAGTCCGGCTCTGTTGCCCAGGCTGGAGTACAGTGGCGCGATCTCGGCTCACTGAAACCTTCGCCTCGTGTGTTCAAGTGATTCTCCTGCCTCAGCCTCTTGAGTAGCTGAGATTACAGGCGCGTGTCACTATGCCTGGCTAATTTTTGTAATTTTAGTAGAAACGGGGTTTCCCCATGTTGGCCAGGCTGGTCTCGAACTCCTAACTTCAGGTGATCCACTCTCCTCAGCCTCCCAGAGTGCTGGGATTACAGGCATGAGCCACTGTTCCCGGCCCTCACTCACTTGTTAAATTTTAAAATTTAACTCTAAAATTTTCAAACATATACACAGTAGGACAGTAGAATGAGCCTAGTTTGCCCAACACCCAGCTTCAACGATGTTTAATGCATAACCAATCCTGTGTCAGTGATTCTCCCACCTACTCCCTTGCCTGGGTTATTTTGAAGCAAATCACAGACAGCATTTCTTTTCATATGTAAATATTTCAATATACATGTCTCTTTAAAGAATATCTTTTAAAACGTATCCACAATTTTCACACTTAACAAATTTTTTTAATTTAATTATTCGTTGTCAATATTCAATATAAAATAAATTTCCTCTTGTCTTTTTTGGTTTGTTTTATAAAATAAACTTCTTAATACCATTAATACCATCAAATAATCAGTCAGTGTCCACATTTCCCAGATTGCCTCACATTTTCTTCATTTTGTCTGAATCAATCATATATGACTATTGGTTCATTCATCTCTTCAATCTCTTTTTCTCTATAGAGGCTTTTTTCTCACCTTTTCCCCTTGTGATTTATTTGTTGAAAAAACTGTTCTGTTTATCCTATAATGCAGTTTGGAATTTGCTGATTCTATCCCCAAAAAGCCATTTACAACGTTTCTCCATCCCTCGTATTTCCTATAAATACACAATAAGATCTAGGCGTTTTATCAAACTCGGGGTCTACTTTAGCAGCAAGGCTGCTTCATAGGTGGTGGTGTGCACACATACCAGCACATACATATAATGTCCCATATGCCTTTTTCTGTCTCACTTTTTGAAAAATACCATCTTTTTCCTCTACTGACTAAAAATAAAAGCATTTACTGTAGAGTATTAGGACCATTTAATCTAGAAAAGTGTCACAGGACGTCAACTCCCATTTAACAGACTGATTCTGGCCTACAGTGTTCCTACAAAGAGACAAGCAGTCCTTGAGCCGCTGTCTGAAATACACACAGTTCTGCCCACCACACTACGTCTGTTACTTATTTTAAGTTACACACTGAACGTACCCTGATGCACTTGCCTTTGTGTACATGTCCTGCTCCCCAATTACACAGAGAAGAAGCCTTCTTACACCTCTTCAACATCTCCCATGAGCGCCCTGCACACAGACAGCACGTGTGAGTGAGGAGGACCAGCCAGTTCTCTGCTGAGGAGAGGCCCTTGATGCAGTCGGGCCCACTGGTTCTTCTCCACTTTCCTCCAGAGTCAGGATCCTTGCCACTTCCCCAACCGGAAAACAGAGGCACAGAGAAGAAACAGGAACAGTGAAGCAGGGGAAGGTTGCACTGAGAACTCAAAATTCACTGGGGGTTCAGAAAACCTGTTGACGTAAATGTGTTTCTACTTGAATGCCTCCTCCTTCCCTTCGGGAGTCTCAACACTGAGTCTTTGAGAGAAGGGACTACAGACATTGTGTAGACAGGAACCAGAGGGCCTTCCCGTTCTCCTTCTCAGGACAAGTCCCTGCTTGACAGTTAAATAATTACTAAAAGAACAAGAATCAGTTAGAGAGAACCCATGATGGGCTTGGGATGGGAAAGAAAAGAAAGTCGTTTGCATCTTAATCTCACTGCAGGCCTGTAAAGACGAGGCATGCAGGGAAGTTAGAGTCATAAGCAGAAAAGGCCTCCCCTTCTTCCTGCTTTGATGAAACGCTCCTCCACCTGCAGCAGTGTTGCACTAATAGCGACGAGGCCCTTGCTGCCAGTCACCTCCCACTCTTCTCTCTGCTTGGCTGGCTCTTTACTGCCTCCGAAATAAAAGCTAGAATATGATACTTATTATGCTAATAATCACTCCCTAGTAAACATAAGTTCCAGAAGCACAAACCTCTGCTTACAAACAGTATAACTGCCAATGCAAAAGGACATCACTTCTCCCTCATCCCCGCCCCCACCTAGGACAAGTGCAGATTAAATTAACAATTCTCAAAATTCCCAATGGTGTCAAAAGCATTTAAAGTTGCTGGGTCAAAGATTCATTTTTGCAGCAGACAACCACAAAGGATTTCAGTGTTACATACAGTGGAAATGATTGCAAGAAATTCTAAATATGGACAGACCAGTAATTTAAATTCATTTTCTAATGGCTAACACTTTTTTTTTTTTTTCCCCAGTTCAATAGCTGATTCTAAGTCAGGTTCCAATTAAGGAAAACAAGACCCAGTTTTCTGGTTCCACTGGGATTTACTTGTTCAGGGATTACCTGTCTGCCAGTTGTGAACACAAGTGTGTTTCAGAACAAGGAAACACCCTGATTACTGGAAGTCAAGGGCAAAGTAAAGCCCAAAACAAGGAACTCTCACTTTCCGTCTGGTGTGTTCCCCAGCAGGCCACTGACTCTGTCTCTAACCAGAGATTACTGTATACAACCATGAAACCACTGGTGATAGAAATCAGAAAATAGAGCACGAGAAGCAAAATCCCACTAGTAATGTTGAACACTAACACATAAAGTGGACTACTGAAGCAAATACCTAAAAGTATTAGAGTTGCCCACAATTTTTTTTTTTTTTTTTTTTGAGGCAGAGTCTTGCTCTTGTCACCCAGGCTAGAGTGCAATGGTACAATCTCGGCTCACTGCAACCTCCGCTCCCTGGGCTCAAGCAATTCTCCTGCCTCAGCCTCCTGAGTAGCTGGGATTACAGGCATGTGCCACCATGCATGACTAATTTTTGTATTTTTAGTAGAGACGAGGTTTCACCATGTTGGCCAGGCTGGTCTTGAACTCCTGACCTCAAGTAATCTGCCTACCTCGGCCTCCCAAAGTGCTGGGATTACAGGCATGAGCCACCATGCCCGGCCTCCCCAGATATTTTAAACAGGAGTAATTTTCTTCAATTACTTGAATACCTGAATTATCCCAGTTTTCTACTTTATTTTATCTACACAGGCATAGTTAGACACTGGTTAGAGTAAGACTAGAGGCAAAAGACACCCCTGGCTACTCTACTTGAATCTGTGAGATAATGTATATTTTCATACACTTTGAATTATTTAACATGACTTAGCTCTCTGACCCTGGAAAATCACTCTGAATCCAGAACATCTTCAAAACAGAGGATGGAATAAAATTACTTCTAAGATCCTTTTGACTTATTTGGTTTATATCTTCTTTACTATGGGATCAAATCCCATTAAACAGCAAGCTAGTGGCTCAAAATATTTCAAATACTAGAACTTCATTGCAGCAAATGATGCTAAAAGTAGAAATTTAATTGCAATAAGATTTGGTCTACACATTAATTGATGTGGTACTTTAATTTTTTATTTTCATAGGGTTTTGAGATTTTGATGCACCCAACACCCAAGCAGTATACACTGTACCCAATTTGTAGTCTTTTATCCCTCACCTGCCTCCTGCCCTTTCCCCCGAGTCCCCAAAGTCCATTGTATCATTCTTATGCCTCTGCATCCTCATAGCTTAGCTCTCAGATGCTGTCTTTTTAAAAAGAATTTATTGTTCACCAATGTTCACAAGCAGCATTATTCACAATGGACAAAAGGTGGAAGCCACCCAAATGTTCATCAATAAAGAGACAGACATGGAAAGAAACAGTTCCTCCTCCTCAGTGGGATGTTCTGGTGTCTCCCTGTGGCAACTGGAACTGCGACAGGCCACCTGAGACCATGGGGAGCCAGCGGGCAAGCCTGTACTGAGGATGACAAAGCAGGAGGGCAAAATGAACTTGGCTCCTTGACGCCTTTGCCAGGCTGCTCAGTTAATCAGCACTGGACTTACCCTTGCCCCAGACTTCTGTTTTCTGAAATGATAAACATCTGTGTGTTTAAGTCATTGAGCTGGCTTTTCTGTTTCTTGAAGGTGAAAGCATTCTAACTGATGACACACACTGACCTAAGAAGTCTGACACACCATGAGACTTACGCAGTAATGAAAGGCAGAGTTTGATCTTCATAATTAACAAACTCACTGAAAGGCAAAATAGACCGTTCTTGTCATTAAAATGCAAGAAAGGTTTTAGAGCAGGTAAAAAGGTTAAAGTGCAGTAAGCAGATCCATACATTTAGCCATTCAATACATAAACGTGGACCCAGAAGTTATCCTGAATGAACCAATTATGCCCCACTTCAGAATATTAGATGATGACTTAAAATTCTGTCTTTATGATCACAACAACCCTAATTATATAACTCTAGGTTATATTATTCCCATTTTATAGATGAAGACACTGAAGCAGAGAAGAAGCTGAGTAACTTGCCCAAAGCCACTGTGTCCACAGTTTTCTCTGCCTGGAACTCTTCCTTCTCTTCACTTAGCTAATTCCCACACATCCTTCAGGTTTCAACTTAAATAAACAATCACTCCTTAGAAAAAAGGCTTCTTTGATGTGTTCAGACAAGGTCCAGAGCTCCTATTATGCTCCACTGCACTCCTGTTCTATGGCAGCATTTTGTACACTTGAGATTAAATATTTGTCTTCCCACTAGAACGCCCATGGCCTGAAACAGTTCCGTCTTGTTCACCACTAGATGGTATTGCCAAAGCTGAGCAGAATGCCTGCCCTTGACAGTCTCACAGTCTGATAGCGAGACAGCAAGTAAATAATTCCTTGGAGATATTGTGGCTTTAGTTCCAGACCACTGCAATAACGCAAGTCACATGAAATTATTTATTTCCCGGTGCATATAAAAGTTATGTTTACACTATACAGTAGTCTATCAACTGTGCAATAGCATTATGTCTTAAAAAAAAAAGTATATACTTTAATTTAAAAATGGGCTGGGCGCGGTGGCTCACGCCTGTAATCCCAACACTTTGGGAGGCTGAGGCGGGTGGATCACGAGGTCAGGAGATCGAGACCATCCTGGCTAACACGGTAAAACTCCGCCTCTACTAAAAATAACAAAAATTAGCCAGGCGTGGTGGCGGGCGCCTGTAGTCCCAGCTACTCAGGAGGCTGAGGCAGGAGAATGGTGTGAACCCGGGAGGCGGAGCTTGCAGTGAGCCGAGATCCCGCCACAGCACTCTAGCCTGGGCAACAGAGCGAAACTGTCTCAAATAAATAAATAAATAAAATAAATAAAAATGGCTTATTGAGCCGGGCACAGTGGCTCACGCCTATAATCCCAGCACTTTGGGAGGCTGAGGCAGATGGATCACCTTAGGTCAGGAGTTCAAGACCAGCCTGGCCAACATGGCAAAACTCTGTCTCTACTAAAAATACAAAAATTAGCTGGACATGGTGGCACATGCCTGTAATCCCAGCTACTTGGGAGGCTGAGACAGGAGAATCGCTTGAACCCGGGAGGCGGAGGTTGCAGTGAGCCAAGTTCGTGCTACCGCACTCCAGCCTGGGGGACTGAGCAAGACTCTGTCTCATAAAAAAAAAAAAAAAATGCCAAAATCTGAGCCCTCTGCAAGTTGCAATCTTTCTCCTGGTGGAGGGTCTTGCCTCAGTGTTGATGGCTGCTGACTGATCAGGATGGTGACTGCTATAGGTTGGGGTATCTGTGGCAATTTCTTAAAATAAGACAATGAAGTTTGTCACACTGACTCTTCCTTTCATTAAAGATTTCTCTAAAGCATGCAACACATTTGATAGCATGCTATCCACAGCAGAATTTCTCTCAAAATTGGATTCAATTCTCTCAAACCTTACTGCTGCTTTATCACTAAGTTTATGTAATATACAGTTATTGTTATAAATTATTGTAATACATTATCATTTCAACAGTGTTCACAGCATCTTTACCAGGAGTAGGTCCCATCTCGAGAAACCACTTTCTCTGCTCACCCATAAGAAACAACTGCTCATCCGTTCAAATTTTATCACGAGATTACAGCAATTCAGTCATATCCTCAGACCCCACTTCTAATTCTATTTCTCTTGCCATTTCCCCCACCTTTGCAGTTACTTCCTCCACTGAAGTCTTGAGCACCTTGAAATCATCCATGAGTCAAAATCAACTTCTTTCAAACTCCTGTTGATGTTGATACTTTGACCTCCTCCCATGAACCACAAATGTTCTTAATGGCATCTAAAATGGTGAATCCCTTCCAGAAGGTTTTAAATTTACTTTGCCCAGATCCACCAAAGGAATCACTACCTATGGCAGCTATAACCTTACAAAATGTTTCTTAACTAGTAACACTTGAAAATTGAAAATATTCCTTTATCCATGGGCTGCGGCATGGACATTGTGTTAACAGGCATGAAAACAACATTAACTTCTTTGTACATCTCCATCTGAATTTTGGGTGACCAGGTGCATTGTCAATGAGCAGTAATATTTTGAAAGGAATCTTTTCTTCTGAGCAGGTCTCAACAGTGGGCTTAGAATATTCAGTAAACCATGCTCTAAACAGATATGCTGTCATCCAGGCTTTTTTGTTCCATTTATAGAGCACAGGCAGAGTAGACTGAGCATTATTTTTAAGGGCTCTAGAATTTTCAGAATGGTTAACGAGCACTGGCTTCAACTTAAAGTCACCAGCTGCATTCACCCCTAACAAGAGAGTCAGCCTGTCCTTTGAAATTTTGAAGCCAGACACTGACTTCTCCTCTCTAGCTATGAAAGTCCTAGATGGCATCTTCTTCCAATAGAGCACTGTTTCATCTCCATTGAAAATCTGTTGTTTAGTGTAGCCACCTTCATTTCATCATCTAGCCACCTTAGCTATATCTTCTGGATAACTTGCTACAGCTTCTGCATCAGCACTTGCTGCTTCACCCTGCATTTTTATGTTGCTTTTTTTACTTAAAACTCATGAACCAACCTCTGCTAGCTTCAAACTTTTCTCCTGCAGCTTCCTCACCTCTCTGAGCCTTCATAAAATTGAAGAGAGTCAGGATCTTGCACTGAATCAAGCTTTGGCTTAAGGGAATGTTGTGGCTGGTTTGATCTTCTGTCCAGATCACTGAAACTTTCTCCGCATCAGCAATAAGGTTGTTTTGCTTTCTTAGCATTCCCGAGTTCACTGGAGTAGCACTTCTAATTTCCTTCAGGAACTTTTCTTTTACATTCACAACTTGGTTAACTGCTGCAAGACGCCTGGTTTTTAGCCTGTCTTGGCTTTCAATATTCCTTCCTTACTAAGCTTAATCGTTCCTAGCTTTTGATATAAAGTGAGAGACATGTAACTCTTCCTTTCACTTGAACATTTAAAAGCCATTGTAGGGTTATTAATTGGTCCAATTTCAATACTATATCTCATGAAATAGGCCTGAGGAGAGGAAGAGAGATGGGGGAATGGCCAGTCAGTGGAGCAGTCAGAGCACATGCCAACATTATCAATTAAGTCTAGCGTCTCGTACGGATGCGGTTCATGGCACCCCAAAACAATCACAATAACAGCATCAAAGATCACTGATCACCGTAACCAATACAATAACAAAAAAATTTTAAATACTGCAAGAATTACCAAAATGTGACACAGAGATACAAGGCAAGCACATGCTATTAGAAAAATAGTGCTGACAGACTTACTCAATGTAGGGTTGCCACAAATCTTCAATCTGTAAAAAATGCAGCATCTGCAAAGCACAATAAAGTGAAGCACAATAAAAGGAGGAGGTAGGGCCCGCACACAGCGGGAAGCAGAGAGAGGTGTGCACAGGTCCTGTGGAAGCACAGGGCTGGGGCGAGGGGGACTTCATGAAGACGTCCCTTGAACTGGGCTCTGAAGGATAAGTAAGTTAGGAGAATAGAGAAGTGAGGAGTTCTAGCAGACAGAGCATATGTATGTGTCCAGAGAGTAGGAAGCCATGAAACTTTAGAGTGGCACTACTTAGGTACCATGCTAAGCATTTCACATGGGTAATTTCATTTAATCTTCACAGCAAGTATTATTATCATTCCCAGGAGGAAATGGAAGGCCAAGATCATACACAGCTAGTAAGTAAATGGCAAAGCCAGGCTTTGAACCACAGCTATATTATATGGCTCCAAAGCGTATGCCCTTAACCACAATCTAATACATGTCTAGCTTCCTATGCATTGATATGATCTCATATAATTGGATGTAATTCAAATAATGTTGATTCTAGTAGAAGAGCTGGCTTTTAAAGGAACGCCATATCTCTTTCATTAAACAAATCCTAAATCCAGCTATTTCACAAATTGAGTTTGATTAAAATGAAGTATATAATTAGTATTCAGGCTGGGTCCGGTGGCTCACGCCTGTAATCCTAGCACTTTGGGAGGCCGAGGCAGGTGGATCACTTAAGGTCAGGAGTTCAAGACCAGCCTGGCCAATATGGTGAAACCCCATCTCTACTAAAAATACAAAAATTAGCCGAGAATGGTGGCACACAGGGGGCAGAGGTTGCAATGAGCCGAGATCGTGCCACTGTACTCCAGCCTGGGCAACAGAGCGAGACTCTGTCTCAAAAAAAAAAAAAAAAAGAGTTCACAGACATAATTTTCACAGTTATAGTAGATTAAATACCTATTAGTGCCGAGAGTTTTAAGCACATGATCTCAGTCCATTCTCATGAGGTCATTCTTACAGCCACATTTTCAGATGAGCTAACAAAGGCACACAGCATTTAGATAAGCTGCTCAAGGTCTCCTGGGCAGAAAGGGACAGAACCAGGATTCACACCGAGGTCACTCCTTCCACCATGCAGCAATGTCGCTACTGAGCTGAACGGTACCTAGAGATGATCTAGTGTAATCCCCAAACAATCCTACCATTTAGAGACCTGCAGGGAGGTTAAAGGACAGTTCTGACGTCCTTCAGCTAACAGCACACCAGGAGTGGATCCCGCATTTCCTATTCTCCAGGCAAGCATGTTCTATAATCATTCTGACTCATACCAGATACCCTCTTTTTGAGAGATATTAAAATATTCCCATAACTAAATTCAAAACAGACAAAACAAGAATGAGGCAAATGCCTGTGCCTATGCACTGAGATCCGCCTGAATTATGCTTTGGTGGGAGATAGGAAAAGAGATGTCTCAAATATATCCTGTGTACTACTTGCAACCAGCTAACAGAAGATAACAGGATTTCATGCATTCCTTTTGACTACCATCATTTTTTCTGCCTCCTGCCTTTCAGTAGGGCAGTTAAGGCATTAAACAGGAGCCAGCAAGCTTTCTCTGTAAAGGGCTTAATATTTCTGGCCTTGCAGGCCATAAGGTCTCTGATGCAACTGTTCAATTCTACCATTGTAGGGAGAAAGCAGCCACAGACCATATACAAACGAATGAGCATGGCTGTGTTCCAGTGAGGTTTACAGACAGAAATTTGAATTTCATATAATTTTCACATGTCACAAAATATTACTATTCTTTGATGTTTCTCAGCTATAGTACTTAGAAAGGTATGTCTTATGGGCTACACAAAAACAGGTTGTGGGCCACAGAGTCTGGCGATCCTGCATTAAACCAAAGAAGTATTAACAATACGCTCAGAAGAGAGCAGAAGACAAGCAGGGAGCAAGAGGCCTCTCCCTTGTCCATCTGGTGCTACTGGTTCAGGAAGCCTTCTTGGGCCACCCCCACTTCCACTCAGCTCAGGCGTCCCACTTCTGTGTTTTCCCTGACACTTGTGCCTACCTTTATCTTAGCACTTACCATAACATGTTGTGGTTGATTATTCAATTGTCTATATCTCCCCAACCACGAAGGCAAACACCGTTTTTTAGTTTCTGTATTCTTAGCTGACACAGATGCTCAAAAAAATATTTGGGAAGGGAGAGAAGGAAATAACAAGAAAACAAGCTCAGAATATCTTTTTTTCTTTTTTTTTTTTTTTTTTTGTAGACATGGGGTTTCGCCATGTTGCCTAAGCCCAGGCTGGTCTTAAACTCCTGAGCTCAGGTGATCGGCCCACTTCAGCCTCCCAAAGTGCTGGGATTACAGGCGTGAGCTACCACGCCTGGCCTAGAAAATATCCTTTTTATTTATTTATTTTTTAGAGACAAGGTCTCACTCTGTCACTCAGGCTGGAGTACAGTGGCACAATCATGGCTCACTGCAGCCTTGACTTCCCAGGCTCAAGTGATCCTCCCACCTCAGCCTCCCAAGGAGCTGGGACTACCAGTGCACACAACCACATCTGGCTGATATTTTCATTTTTTGCAAAGACAAGGTCTCCTTATGTTGCCTAGGGTGGTCTTGAGCTCCTGGGCTCAAGCAATCCTACTGCCTCAGCCTCCCAAAGTGCCCAGATTATAGGCATGAGCCGCAGCACCCGGCCCCTGGTTGGAAATTCTTATCTTTATACAGACACTAGGTAGCAGCTCAAGGTCTTGATAGTGGCTCAGTGGCATACACGTAACAGGTTAAATCAGTGGTTCGCCTGTGTTTAGCATCTGTTAACAATCTATGCTGTTTATGTTCCATAAATATGCACCAACCCCTTAGTCTATTCTCTTTACTTATACCTACCTCAAAGCCAGGCATCTGATTACTTGTTTAGACTAACGCAGACGAATAATCCAAATATACGTTTAAAATGACCCTCACGTGTGCCAAAAAGGCTTCAGGGTACCCTGGGGTTCTACAGAACACAAATGGAAAAAACATCCTACAAACACTAGTCTCAAAAGTGAATGACAGCTTCAAATAATTTAAAGCCACAATTACCAGATATAATAGGGAGATATGTGGAAAGTCTACCACATCATTATCACATAAAGCATCAAAGAGGAAACGAACATCTTTTTTTTTTTTCTTTTTTTTGAGATGGCATTTCACTCTTGTTGCCCAGGCTGGAGCGCAATGGCGCAATCTTGGCTCACTGCAACCTCACCTCCCAGGTTCAAGTAATTCTCCTGCCTCAGCCTCCCAAGTAGCTGGGATTACAGGGATGCGCCACTACGCCCGGCTAATTTTGTATTTTTAGTAGAGATGGGGTTTCTCCATGTTGGTCAGGCTGGTTGCGAACTCCCGAGCTCAGGTGATCCGCCTGCCTCGGCCTCCCAAAGTGCTGGGATTACAGGCATGGGCCACTGTGCCCGGCCATAACAAACATCTTTTAATCACATGTTGAGGGCTGGTCTTGTAACTCTAATGCGGGGTCCTTAACCTTTTCTTTTTCTTTCTTTTTTCTTTTTTTTTTGAGATGGAGTTTTCCTCTTGTTGCCCAGTCTAGAGTGCAGTGGTGCCATCTCAGCTCACTGCAACCTCTGCCTCCTGGGTTCAAGCGATTCTCCTGAGTCAGCCTCCTGAGTAGCTGGGATTACAGGTGCCCGCCACCATGCCTGGCTAATTTTTGTATTTTTAGGAGAGATGCGATTTCACCATGTTGGCTAGGCTGGCTTCAAACTCCTGACCTCAAGTGATCCATCCACCTAGGCCTCCCAAAGTGCTGGGATTACAGGTGTGAGCCACTGCGCCCAGCCTCCTTAACCCTTTCAATGCCAGGGTCCCTTTGGCAGTCTGGAGAAGTCAGAGGACCCCTTCTCAGAGCAATGCTTTAATGCATAATACACATAGTTTTTAAAAGGAAACAATTTATAATAATAAAGCCACAGTACTACCCCTGACACTTCCTGTCTTCTTCCCCTGCTTAGTTTTTTCTACCCAGCATTTGTCCCTACCGAATTCACTATACACTGCCCTTTATTTGTGTTATCTTATTTAGTATGTGTCTCCCCAGCTAGAATCTGGGTTGGTTTTTTTTTTTTTTTTTTTTTTTTTTGAGACGGAGTCTCACTTGGTCAACCAGGCTGGAGCACAGTGGCACGATCTTAGCTCACTGCAACCTCCACCTCCCAGGCTCAAGTGATCCTCTCACCTCAGTCTTGTGAGTAGCTGGGACCACAGACACATACCACCATGCCTGGCTAATATTTTGTATTTTTGGTAGGGATGGGATTTCAACATGTTGCCCAGGCTGGTCTTGAACTCCTGAGCTCAAGTAATCCACCTGCCTCAGCCAAAGTGCTGGGATTACAGACGTGAGCCACTGTGCCCAGCTAGAATCTAAGTTCTATGAAGGCAGAGATGTTCATCTATGTTGTTCACCACTCTATTTCCAAAAACCTAGAAAACTGCCTGGTATAGAATAGTTGCTCGTAAGTATTTGTGGGATTATTAAATGAACTTTATGTCTCATAAGAGCTGTTTTCTAGCATTAATCAAAGGCAGTTCTTCTAGGTTCTCACAACCTTAGGAAAGATAATATGTAATACTTCATATTTACAAACAGCTTTTGGTGAGCACTGGAACCCTTTTGTAGACCGTCTCATTCATCCACAGTAGACCTAATATCTAGCGACTGAGGGCAAAGAAGGGATGTGAGATGAGCAGTCAAATGCTTTCAGGCCAGAGAACAAAATCGATGACCCAGGCCCCTGCTTCTTCGCTCTGCCCTTTGCCCCTGGAGCTTTAGCTGCTTTGCCTTAGAGGACAGTCTCTCCCTCACTGAAGATACCTAATTGCACATTAGCAATAGGAAGGTTTCACTGGACCCAACCAGACTCATTCATAACAAATAGCGACACATTCCTTTGCAACAAGGTTCTAGGATTCCCAACTTCTTGCCAAGGCAATTCTTAAATAGAGGAAATGGTTTTCTTTTCAAATTCATCTTAATCACAATAAGTTAAAAGGTTAACAAGAATTTAAAACCCTCAGATACGACAGCTGCCTATATTATTTGTCCAAGAGGAAGAAAGCTTAAAGTCAAGATAACTGAAACCGCCAGAGAACATAATAATCTCTAACAACTGCAACGCCTTCGTGCTTTAAGCGTACTTGTAACAAATTGAAAAGGAAAACCAGAAACCAAAAAACGAAGGGGAGGAGGGAAGGTGAGGTTAATACCGAGGTCAGCTAATACAAAAGAAAACAGGGTCTCAGGCTGTTTCATAACTAAACATGCAGGCAAAACCTAACAGGAAGGCAATTTTGGTCCTTCTTGGGTAGCTAAGACAAATGTCAGCCTGCTCTGCAGCCCCACTATTTGCTGAAAAGCAGAGCTGAAGAAATATACTTGCCTCATGTGGGGTTTTGAAAGATTCAAATCCATCTACCTGAAATATAACTAATTCTGCTTAAACATCAGAATTTTCCATATTTGTGCATCTTCATATACAGGGCAAGGAGATGGAAAGACAAGTTTCTTGCTTGTTTTAAATATTTTGAGTGCTAATAAACCAGCAACAGCTGGTCACCAGTAGAGGCTGGTAGAAAGTTCCACAGAAATTAGTGTATTAACAGGATTTCAAACTGAAAAAGGGAGAGAGAAAAAACATTTTTCACAAATGCTTGGCTCCAGCTCCATGGGAAAACATTAACTTAAAGCACTCATTATAACCAACTGCTGATCATGTTACAACCAAAGGTCACTGTTCTAGTTATTATTATTATTTTTTTTTTGAGATGGGGTCTCGCTCTGTTACCTGGGCTGGAGTGCAGTGGCACAATCACAGCTTACTGCAGCCTTGACCTCCCAGGCTCAAGCAATCCTCTCCCACTGCAGCCTCCCAAGCAGCTGGGACCACAGCCATGAGCCAGCATGCCCAGCTAATTTTTGTCTTTTTTTTTTGTAGAGATGGGGTCTCGCTGGTCTCCAACTCCTGGGTGCAAATGATCCTCCCACCTCAGCCTACTAAAGTGCTGGGATTACAGGTGTGAGCCACCACACCTGGCTTATGGTTCTAGTTCTAATCGTTAGAGATGTATGCTTCTTTTGAATGAGGTATACAAACTGTAAGAAAATTATGTAACCACTTATAGTGCTTTTGGTTTATAATCACACCTAAAGAGAAAGCCCTGGAGACACAATGCTAATGAAGCCCGCAGTCACAGAGAACTTACATTCAACTTTTTCTTCTGAAACAAGGTTTTCAGTGTAGTTCTAACATTACAGTATCAGTGAGGCACTTCCCACCCTACTAAGCTTTTTAAAAAGGTAGAATAATGACATAACTAAATAAAAAATGAAAGACCCTAAAAACACAAATTATTTGCATTTTCTAAATTCATTTTTTGACTGTTAGAGTGAAAATTAGAAATAAATGTCCATTTAGTAGGTGAAAATTAGAAATAAATGTCCATTTAGTAGGATTAGTTAAATAAACTGTTTTCTCCATTCTATGGTATACTAAGCAGCCATTAAAAAGTATGAGATAAGCCTGTAAGTACAAAAACAGAAAAATCCCCCAGATACTTTTTTTTTTTTTTTTTTTGAGGTGGAGTCTCGCTCTGTCGCCCAGGCTGGAGTACAGCAGCGGGATCTCGGCTCACTGCAACCTCCACCTCCCCGGTTCACGCCATTCTCCTGCCTCAGCCTCCTGAGTAGCTGGGACTACAGGCGCCCGCCACCACTCTTGGCTAATTTTTTGTATTTTTGGTAGAGACGGGGTTTCACCGTGTTAGCCGGGATGGTCTCGATCTCCTGACCTCGTGATCCGCCCACCTCAGCCTCCCAAAGAGCTGGTATTACAGGTGTGAGCCACCGGACCCGGCTACCAAGATACATTTTTATGTGAAAAAAAAAACAAGCTGAACAACTCATAGTGATTCTGCTTATGTAAACAATGTCTATGTATCTGTACACATGTCCTATGTCGATGCTTAGGAAAAGATCTGGAAGAATGTCTGCCAAACTCTTAATCGTATTTTTGTCTGGGGAGGTGGAGAGACACAAGAGAGCTTCAGTGGCACTTTCACATTATACCCTATGTGTTGCTTGAGTACTTTATGTGGTCATATATCACTTGTAAAATAAAGTATTAATACAGGAAGAAAGGACTGAGTGATTCTGTGAACTAAAGGGAAGAAAAATAAAAGATGAAAATTAGACTTGATACTAAATAAAGTGTATTAATGTCAGAGCAAGAGTTTGATCACGAGACAGTCAACTATTCACCACATCTCTACACAGCTTTCAGTTCAGCTGCTGTATTAACAGGAACAGGAGGAATCCTAAACATAAAGACTATGACTTCTGAAGAGGAAGTCTGATCAAAGCATACAAGTCATCATACCTAAAGGAACTGAGAGTTTAAAATATACACTTCTTATGTCTTCTTGTCAAACTACATGTGCTGCAAACATTTTTTTTCCTTGCTTGTTACGTTGTAAAAGTGTCTGTTTGAAGACACTTAGTCTTTGAGGTGGAGACCCAACTAGCCTTGATGGTAAGTTCCAATAGCATATCTGAAGATAACCAGTAACCCTGCAATTAGATATTTTGCCAACTAGAGATCGAGGACAAGAGACCCAAAGGATGTTGGAACTGATTCAGAAACAGGAATGCAAGTACGTCTGGGACGAGTCAGCAGGTAGCTAGGAGATCTTGAAATTAAAAGAAAAGTCATCTGCCCAAGAAGTGGGTAGGTAAACAAAACAAAAGAAATCCAAAGTATATTTAAATGTCAGACACCAGTTCAACTTTGAGAAATAGTTTATATACAATAAAGTGGACCAATTTAATTGTACATTTTGATAAGTTCTGACAAATTTATACCTGTGTAATCACCACCATATTTAAGATACAGAACATTTCCATTACCCTAAAAGTTCTGTGTTCCATCCCAGTCAACCCTCTCCCATCCTGGGTTCTGGTTAGCCACTTTTCTCTTACTATAAATTAAATGTCCTTTCTAGAATTTCGTATCAATGGAATCCTAAGTATGTGCTCTTCTGTGTAAGGCTTCCTTTCACGCAGCATAATGCTTTCAAGATTCATCCATATTCCACCATGTATCAATTCATTCTTTTTATGGCCAAATCATAGCCACAGTTTATTCATTCATGTGTTAGATGGGCATTTGGGTTCTTTCCAGCTTTTGTTATTATGAACAAATCTGCTATGAATAAGCAAAGCACCAGAGGCTTTTGATAACTTTCATTTCCCCATTCAGCACTGCCCATGTACTCTCAGTTCACTACAGCTCGACCCCTGGCACTGGCCCACGCACAATGGGAAAAGCAGTCACTTATTCAACAAATAGATATAAAGGGTCTACTGGATGTCAGGAACTGTTCAGGCACTGAGAACTCAGTCATGAATGAGACAGATACAACCCCTCTTCTGTAAAACACACGAACAAAATCATGTCGGATAAGGTATGTGATAGAAAAAAAGTTTAAAGTAAAATATTAAAAAAGCAATGAGAGGCATGTGACTAACTGGGCGGCCAGGGAAGGCCTGTCCGCGCTGAGACCTGAATGACACCAAGGGGACAGCCACGTAACTTTCTGAGATCCAAGCATTCCCAAGAACTGCAAGTGGAAAGGCCCTAAGGAGAGACTGAGCCTCTCCTATCCAAGCAGCAGCAGAAGGCAGGCCATGTGGCAGGCATGCAGCGAACTAGGCGAAGCGGGTAAGAAACAGGCTGGAGAGCAGGCACAGGCCAAGCCAAACAGGATCTTGTAGGCCAGGAGAAAAAGTCTGGGTTTTACTGGAGGGTATTAAGCAGATGAGTGCAACAATCAGATCTGCATTTCAAAGAGACCACTCCATCGGCAGTGTAGAGAAGAACTGCACAGGCAGTGAAACAGATCAGTCTGGTGGCTACTGCGTAATGCAGGTGAGACAGGGTGGCGTGAACGACAGGAGAGCGAGGGAACCACGGTGGATGGGAAGGGTTCAGAATCAACAGCTCCCGCTGGTGGACTAGATGAGGCAGGCATTATAAAGAAGAATCTCAGCTGGGTGCAGTGGCTCACACCTGTAATTCCAGCACTCTGAGAGGCCAAGGCAGGCAGATCACTTGAGGCCAGGAGTTCGAGACCAGCCTGGCCAACATGGTGAAACCCCGTCTCTACAATATAAAAATTAGCTGGGCATGGTGGCGCGTGCCTGTGATCCCAGCACCTAGGGAGGCTGAGGCAGGAGAATCACTTGAACCTGGGAGGTGGAGGTTGCAGTGAGCTGAGATCACGCCACTGCACTCCAGCCTGGGCAGAGTTAGTGAGTCAAAAAAAAAAACAAAAAAAAGAAGAAGAATCTGGGACAATTCCTAGGTTTCTGGCTTAGGCAGCTAGGTGGATAATATAGTTTACTGAGGTGGGGAGAATTAGAGGAAAAATAGGTTTGGCGTTGTGGAGAGAATCAAGAGTTAGGTCCTTGTATTAAATTTGTGATGCTGATCGAATATCCAAATGCAGATGTCAAATAGGCACTTGGATACATGAGTCTGGAGTTAAGAAGAAAAGTCAGTGCCACATGTCTGATATTAGGAAATAGTACCTGAAGCTAAGAAGTGGATTATAGAGACAGTTTTGCTTTTAAAACTAGTACAGTCACGCACCGCATAACAACATGCAGTCAACAATAAACCACATATACAACAGGGGTCCCATAAGATTATAATGGAGTTGTTCTATACAGATGCAACATTTTCTATACCATATTTTTACTGTACATTTTCTATGTTTAGATCCACAAATACCACTGTGTTACAATTGCCTAAAGTATTCAGTGCTGTACAGGTTTGTAGCTTGGGAGCAATAGGCCATACCACACAGCCTAGGTGCGTAGTCGGTTACGCCATCTGGGTTTGTATAAGCATACTCAATGATGACACGTTTCTCAGAACACATTCTCATCCTTAAGTGACACATGACCCTGTATATATACCTCTAGCGGCGTACCAGGATAATACCAGTTAAACAGGTCAAGTGACTCCGAGGTCAATTTTACTTAGACTTGGGAGGGTTGGTAGGGAAGAAAGTTTTGTAGCTGAACACACATATAAAGAGTAAAATGTTGGCCGGGTGCTACAGCTCACGCCTGTAATGCCAGCACCTTGGGAGGCTGAGGCGGGAGCATCACTTGAGGTCAGAAGTTCATGGCCAGCCCGGCCAACATGGCAAAACCCTGTCTCTACTAAAATACAAAAATTAGCTGGGCGTGGTGGTGCACACCTGTAGTCCCAGGTACTCAGGAGGCTGAGGTGGGAGGATCACTTGAACTCAGGAGGCAGAGGCTGTAGTGAGCTGAGATCACATCACTGCACTCCGGCCTGGGCAACCAGAGTGAGACCCTTTCTCAAAAAAAAAAAAAAAGAAGAAAAAAAAGAAACTACAGGAAAGAGAAGGATCATAGAGAGTATCTATCAGACTTTAGAGTTCTTTGTGGAATGTGCTATGAAGACAAGACATGCCATTAAAATCAAGAGGCATTTAGCTAGGCACAGTGGCAGGTGCCTGTAGTCCCAGCTACTCAAGAAACTGAGGCGGGAGGATCCCTTGAGCCCAGGAGGGCGAGGCTGCAGTGAGCTATGATCATGCCTGTGAAAGCCACCGTACTCCAGCCTGGGTGACACAGTGAGAACTTGTCTATATATACACACACAAAAAAAATTTTTTTAAATCAGGAGGCATTTGATATGAGTGTTGGTAGTTTATCAAAGGGTCATGAAGCAATCAGGCATGTAATAAGTACTTTTTAATTATTTCAATTCCATGAATCATCAATGAGACTAAGGTAAGATATAGCTACTCCCTCAATCTCAATGCTTTCAGAGAAATCAATTATACTCTCATAAACATATCTGAGCACAGGCACCAGATCCGTTTAAAGTAAATGGCAACCAAGACAAACTTAATTTAATGTTATGTGTGTCCCGTTGAGAGGGGAAAAATAAATACTGGCATACTATGTGAAGAATTCTCTGGAGCTGTAACTTATCAAATCACTTGTGCCGTTTATATCTTAAGAACTTCACAAAATACTGCATCAGTAACTGTAATTTCATAAACAGAGTATTAATGCTGGCTGACAACCTCCCTTATCACTTATTAATGGCAAACAGTAGGCTCTAACAGGAACAGCTTTCACTTAACACCAGGAATTGCCTTTGTAGAAAGCGAGGAGATGAGGAGGGAGAACTAAAGGTTCAACCGAAACTTACTAAGGAAAAGAAATCAGAAACAAATCAAAATCAATTTTTACTTCATCATTAATAGAGTATGAACAGAAAAGTCACTGGCTGTTGAAACAACATGACAGAAAATTTGGAAGATAAAGGCTGGGGAGAGAGGCTGGAATAACTGTAGCAAAAGAATCAAAGCCAGGTAAAGATGAAGAAAAAGGGCTTAGGTTACAGTGTGAAGGAACTACCTTCTTGTTCCTTTAAAGATGGGTGATGACAATAACGATGGTGACATGACTCATATGCTGTTGTGTGGTAAACTATGCACACATTTCTTGACAGACCTGAAAGAACATATGGGACCTTCTCTTTTTCTTTTACTTTTTGTTAAAATAGAGATAGGGTCTCACTATGTTGCCCACGCTGGTCTCAAACTTCTTGGCTCAAGTGATCCACCTCAGCCTCTCAAAGTACTAGGATTACATGCGTAAGCCACCATGCCTGGCCATATGCGACCTTCTCAATGAAACCTTTCCTGACATATCCATCCATCCCCAGGTACTCACCACCCTTCTCTGAAACTGGCTCCATCTCCTCTACTGGTGGAGGGTATGGGATATCTCCTGCAGCTGGCATAAAACTTGGTACATAGTTTTGTCTTCAATAAATGCTAGTTTAAAAAGTGAATGAAGGCCATAGTGTCTGTGTGAGATATTGTACCTGAAGCATAAGGTTATTTGTTCCAGTCAAAGAGGTATCACTTGTTATGGACTGAGTTGTGTCATCCTAAAATTCTTAGTTTTGTTTTGTTTTTGGAGACATGGTCTTGCTGCTCTGTCATCCAGGCCGGAGTATAGTGGCACAAACATAGCTCATTGCAGCCCTGAACTCTTGGGCTCAAGCAATTCTCCTACCTCAGCCCCAAGTAGCTAGGACTACAGACACATCACCACGCCCAGCTAATTCATTCTTTCTTTTTTTCTTTCTTTCTCTTTTCTCTTTCTCTCTCTCTCGTCTCTTTCTTTTTGAGACAAGGCCTCTGTCACTCAGGCTAGAGTGCACTGGCACAATTATGGCTCACTGCAGCCTCAATTACCCAGGCTCTAGTAATCCTCCCACTTCAGCCTCCTAAGTAGCTTGGACTACAGGTACATACCACCCTGTCTGGTTAATTTTTTTTTTTTTTTTTTTTTTTTTTGTAGAGATAAGACCTTAATACCCAGGCTGCCAGCTTTTGTAGAGATGGGGGGGTCTTGCTATGATGCCCAGGCTGGTTTCAAACTCCTGGGCTCAAGCGATCCTCCCACTTTGGCCTCTCAAAGGTCTGAGATTGCAGGTGTGGGCAGCCGTACCTGGCCCTAAATTCCTATACTGAAGCCCTAATCCCTAAAGTGACTGTATTTGGAGATAGTGCCCTAAGGATGTAATATGGTTAAATGAGGTCAGAAGGGTGGGGCCCTAATCTGATAGGGCTGGCATCCTTATTAAAGGAAGACACAAGGGCTTACACATGCTCTCTGTGCACAGAGGAAAGGCCACGTGAAGACACACCTAGAATGCGCCCATCTGCAGCCAAGAAGAAAGGCTTCACCAGAAACCAACCCCTACTGGCACTTTAATCTTGGACTTCCAGTCTCCAGAACTGTGAGAAAATGTTTGCTTTTTAAGCCACTCATTCTATGGTATTTTGTTATGGTGGCCCGTGCAGACTAACACAACACTCAAACTAGAAAATGGGCCTTGTTGGGTTCTCTTGGCCTTGTTGGCAGCTGTCATGATGTACAAAAGGGAGCTCCTTAGTAGCAGATTATGAGATGGTGCCACATGCAGGGCATCAAGGCAAGGTCAGGACTAGTCCTATGAAGCTGGAATTAGATTTCTCCTAAGTGGGTAGATTAGGATGGGGCCTGCAAAATATGACAGCAAGCTAGATATGGCAGCTCCAAGAGTGAAACACTATTAAGCCAAACTGTTGTAATACTTGTTGCATTCTCTATGCTGGTTTCTCTACTGTTCTTAGTACTCAAAACAGTTCCTTGAACTCTCCAGCCTATCTCAGTTATGCTAAGAAAGAATCAAGAGAAGATGTTTTTGTCCTTGTTCATTAAAGGGGGAACAGAGCATCCCTGGCCAGCGTGGTATAGTGGTAACAATCATATAAGTAAAAGAATTCCAAGCAGAGGGTGAAACTCAGTGTCCCAGCCATTTCATTCATTCAACAAATATTTACCAAGCACTTACTATGTGGTTGACCCTAATCTAACCACTGGGGATAGAACAGTGAACAAAATCAGTAAAAATCATGGCCCTCATGGAGCTTTCATTCTAGCTGGAAACAGGGAGACAGTAAACAATCAGCATAGTATACAGGAAAAGGATATAGTGTGTTAGCAGTTGACAAGTGCTATGGAGAAAGGGAAGCAGGAATAATGTGGGGGGAGGGGAGCACAGGACAGGCCTCACTGGGACGGTGACACATGAGCAAACACTCTGAGGAGGAGTGAAAACGAACCATGACTCTATGTGGTAGAGGCAGTGCAGAGACCAAGGCAGATCATAATTGACATTTTCAGGAAAGAGCAAAGAAGCCTGCGTGGCTGCAAGGGAGTGACCTGGGAGGAAGTAGTAGGTGGTCAGACTGGGAGAGGGTGCTGTCCGCAGGGAGTCATTTCATGTAGACTCACAGACCACTGAATGGAGTTTGAATGAAATGAGAACAGGTACTTCATCGTCTTCCCAACTGCTAAACCTGGGAGGTACTATTCCCTTAAGGAGTAGGCTTCTCAAAGGGTAAAATCTTTAGTATTTTGTTTGTGCTGCATAATTCCTAACCCGGGCAAGAATGCTCACATGAAGCCCAGAGGCAATGGCTTGAACACCGACTGTAGATATCCTGGAAATGTAGTTTGGTATAAGAAACACAAAAACCTATTTAGCAGCAAACTCACCACACAACCTTGGGAAAGGTATAAAGAACAAAAGGTTTGCATGTGGAGAAACTGAGGTACAAAGACAAGATTTATCTCCTTTTTTTTTTCTCTGAGACAGGGTCTCGCTTTGTCATCCAGGTTGCAGTGCAGTGGTGTGATCCTGGCTTACTTCAGCCTCAACCTCTTGGGCTCAAGCGATCCTCCCACCTCAGCCTACCTCTTCACCTCCACCCAGTAGCTGGGATTACAGGCACGCACCACCACGCCTGGCTAACTTTTTTATTATTTTTTTTATTTTTTTGAGATGGAATCTCATTCTGTCACCCAGGCTGAAGTGCAGTGGCACAATCTCAGCTCACTGCAACCTCCCCAGGTTCAAGTGATTCTCATGTCTCAGCCTTCCAGGTAGCTGGGATTACAGGCACGTGTCACCATGCCTGGCTAATTTTTGTATTTTTAGTAGAGACGGGGTTTCACCATGTTGGCCAGGCTGGTCTTGAACTCCTGACCTCAAGTGATCTGCCCACCTCAGCCTCCCAAAGTGCTGCGATTACAGGCGTGAGCCACTGCACTCGGCCATTTTTGTATTTTTTATTTTTCATTTTTTATACGTTCTCCCTCTGTCGCCCAGGTTGGTCTTGAACTCCTGGGCTCATGCGATCCTCCCGCCTCGGCCTCCCAAAGTGCTGGGATTACAGGTGTGAGCCACAGCGGTGGGCCTCAGCTACATTTTTAAAGGCAGGCTGAAAGTGAAATGAGAAGAAAACCAAATGACTACTCCAAATGACTTGCATCTACTAGAAAACGTCGCCTTTACATGACACTGTGGAAACGCTAACCAGAATAAGAGGAAAGGAGGAATGATGCTTTGAGAAAACTCAAACATAAGACATTCTCACCCAGGCCACTCCTTTCTACCCTGCCTTTATAGGTTTCATCTCAAATAAAAAGGCTTTTATCTAAATGTAAGCTTGTAAACCCAATTCAGGTTCCAGCCAAAGATGCTTATAGGCATACTCCTCCCAGAAAGTATACCGTAGCTGTGTATCTCAGGATAAAGTGGAATATCTATCCATAAAGCCTATTCTCCTTACCAATGCTGACATTCAATACCATCTCTAATTTCTGATTATTGTGTTATTTGTGATCCACATTAAAGATTCTATTTCTGTACACAGTGCAGAGAAGGGCATGGAAAGTTTATACATATTTAAAATCGCTACTGAAAAGATGAGTAAGCAATAATATTAAAGAAAATTTTGGAGAGAAAAACCACCAAAAATTCCACTGTCTTAAAATGATTTCATTTTCACATTATCTTCCAGTCTTTGTCCATATTCATTCATATTTTAGGGAGGCAGTGTGCATAAGATTTTGACCTACCATAAACATTTCTCCTCATTTCTATAGTTATCATAATTACTAGTTTGTTTGTTTGTTTGTTTGTTTGTTTGTTTTGAAACAGAGTTTCGCTCTTATTGCCCAGGATGGAGTGCAATGGCACAATCTCAGCTCACTGCAACCTCTGCCTCCCCGGTTCAAGCAACTTTTCCGCCTCAGCCTCTGGAGTAGCTGGGATTATGGGCATGCACCACCATGCCTGGCTAATTTTGTATTTTTAGTAGAGACGGGGTTTCTCCATGTTGGTAAGGCTGATCTCGAACTCCCTACCTCAGATGATCTGCCCACCTCGGCCTCCCAAAGTGTTGGGATTACAGGAGTGAGCCACCGCGCCCAGACCATAATTACTAGTTTTAATTGCTGCTTACTACTCCATTGTACTAATGAAACAATTTTCTGAACTTTGGGGAAAAATTATAACAGATTTACATAATAACATAATTGCCACCTACAAATATATCATCCTTGTTCCCCCAAGAAACTCCAAATGTGTGTAATACAGAAGAGAAGCAAAAAGACTAAAATATTTGCTTACTTATTCAACAATTACTTACTGAATCCCTACTAAATGCCTGGCATTGATCCAGGCCCTGCCAATAGAGTAGTGAGGAAAAGACAAAAACCTCTGATTTCATAGACCTTAGTTCACAATATAAAATCAAATAATAATCAAACAGAGGCAGAGAGATTCTTAGACTTACTTTCTCAGGCTATAAAATGAATGATAAAGACAGAGCAAAACAAAGTCCACTGTTTCTGACTCCTGTATACCCCTATATATCACAAAGACATGGCTGTTTCTAATCTATATACTCTACTCAACTCCTCTGAGAGCAAGCACTAAATCCAGGGCCCAGTTTCTTCTAGATCAGAGGTTGGCAAACTTTTTCTATAAAGGGCCAGATAGTAGTAAGTATTTGAGGCTTTACAGGTCATAGAGTCTCTGCTGCAACTGCTTGACTCTGCCCATTGTGGGGTGAAAGCAGCCATACACAACAATACATCAACAAGTGGGTGTGGTTGTATTCCAGTAAAACTTTATTTACAAACACAGACTGAGAACAGGATTTGGGCTACAAACCATAGTTTGTCAACCCTGTTCTATAGGGTTCAAAATGACTACTATTAACCAGAAATAGAAGGAAGATATACATGCTGTCCTCAACTGGAAAATTCCATTAAGTTTACCTCTGCCATCACTGATATTTGCAATTTCCTTTCCGCCCAATGCCACAGCCCTAAATCAGACTTTTATTACCTTTCACTTACACACGGTCCCTGATTTTCCATGTGTTATTCTCTCTATCTGAATTCCCTTCCTCCCATTCACCATCTATTAAAATCTTCTCTTTGTAAATTCCAACTAAAGTGACTGCAAATCAAATAAAATTAAGGACTTACTATTAATTATTTTAAGAGAGTTAATGGTATTGTGGTTATGTATTTTTTAAAGTGTTCTTATCTTTTGAAGATACACATTGAAATTATTACAAAAGAAATGTGATGATATCTGGGATTTGCTTCAAGATAATCTGGGGGTGGGAGTGGAGGCAGGGGATGGGGGCACAGATAAAACAGCACTGCCCCCGAGCTGATAATAAAGCAGGGTGGTGAGTACATAGGGATTCATCACACACCTTTCTCTATTTTTGTATATTTAAAAAATTTTCCAGCTGGGCACAGTGGTTCATGCCTGTAATCCCAGCACTTTGGGAGGCTGAGGCGGATGGATCACTTGAAGTCAAGAGTTTGAGACCAGCCTGGCCAACATGGTGAAATCCCATCTCTACTTAACAAAACACAAAAATCGGCTGGGCGTGGTGGTGCACACCTGCAATCCCAGCTACTGGGGAGCCTGAGGTAAGAGAAACATTTGAACCCGGGAGGTGGAGGCTGCAGTGAGCTGAGATCGTGCCACTGCACTCCAGCCCCAGATTCTGCCTCAAAAAAAAAAAAAAAAAAAAATCCAAACAAAAAACTGAAAAGAAAAATTCCAGGTCAAATGCCAGATTCTAAAGGAACGAATGCCCTTTTCTCCTAAACTACCTCACATGTAACTCTAGTTGTTACTTATTTCAATCTGCTCTGTCTTGCAGTGAGCTGTATATACCAAGATGGGGAGCTCTCTAAAGACAGGCCTGAGTCACACACATCCTTGCAGCTTTCTCCATGTACTTTACATATAATTGACACCCCACGTTCTGTTGAACTTATCTGAAAAAAGACCAAACCAAACAGACTACAGGAAAAACCAACAAGAGGAATACCTTTCACTCACTTCCCCTAATCAAAATTAAATCTTAAGGACGTTTATCATTTCAACTGTGCCATTTATATAAAACTCACAGGTTGGCCAGGCTTGGTGGCTCATGCCTGTAATCCCAGCACTTTCAGAGGCCAAGGCAGACGGATCACTTCAGGTCAGGAGTTCCAGACCAGCCTGGCCAACATGGTAAAACCCATTCTCTACTAAAAATACAAAAATTAGCTGGGTGTGGTGGCACGCGCATTTAATCCCAGCTACTCGGGAAGCTGAGGCAGGAGAATGGCTTGAACCTGGGAGGTGGAGGTTGCAGTGAGCTGAGATCGTGCCACTGCACTCCAGCCCGGGACACAGAGTAAGATCTGTCTCCAAAATAAATAAAATGAAATAAATAAAAATAAATAAAACTCACAGGTCATCTCACTCTGAGCTTCAATAATCCAACTTACAAGGAGAAAATAACAACCATTTCCCTCAACTTTCCTACAGCTGGTGGGGCATGGGGAGAGCAATATTTTTATTCCTAAAAAGATGACATTATTATTTTACACTGATTTCAAGGCCACCAGTATTTTTAATAATAATAGTAAACTTGGCTGGGCACAGTGATTCAGGCCTGTAATCTCAGCATTTTAGGAGGCCAAGGTAGACAGATCACTTGAGGTCACGAGTTCCAGACCAGCCTGGCCAACATGGTGAAACCCCTTCTCTACTAAAAATAGAAAAATTAGCCTGGCGTGGTGGTACGAGCCTGTACTCCCAGCTGCTTGGGAGGCTGAGGCAGGAGACTCACTTCAACCTGGGAGGCGGAGGTTGCAGTGAGCCGAGATTGCACCACTGCACTCTAGCCTGGGTGCGAGAGTGAGACCCGTCTCAAAATAAAAAATAAAATAATAATAATAATAATAATAGTAAACCCGATGGAAGCAGAGTGGTTATCAGGGTCAGAATCACGTGTCTGTCCTGTTCATTCTGCATCCCTTTTGTAGCTGTACTGCGGATCTCCTCTGTAACATAAAAGGGACAAATAAATCCTTCTTCAGCCATTCAATTGAACTAATTATTACACGTGGCCTAGGTTGGTTTGATTTGGAGAAGAGATCAAGGATGTTCCCGCATCGGGTAGCTCTGGTTTGAAATTTTAAATGCCTTCAATGCCTCAGAAAGACTAGCAAACTCACATTGTTATATTTAGCAAAAGATTCCTTCAGCCCACACCATATAAAATGAAAATAAAAACTCTCCTTCTAAAAAACTGACAGCTTTTTAAAGATCAGAACTTAATGCATCAAGTATAAATACACTGGACCCTGGTCTGGAATGAAAATATTTCAGTCACTGTCTGGGCCCACCACTAACAGCAAGTGATGCTAAGCGAGACAGAGCTCTCCCTGCAGTAACCGTCTCCCTTTATAGCTTTGTCTATCAACTCCAGTCCTATCCTTGGACTCACTCCCTGCTCCTATGTATTCAACTGCCTGGTAGGTAATTTTAGTGCATACAAAAAAATACTCATTTCCCCGCTAAAACCAACCAACACACCTCCCCACCACCATTTTCCCAACTTCCCACCCACTTCGATGACACATCAGGTTGAAGACCCCAGGAATACCTAGTACTCCTCCTCTTTCTCATTCCTGACTACCCTTTCTTTGAAGCCTGTCCCTCTCTATTTCTATCCCCTCATGATCAAATAACCACATCAGAAAACAGAGTGTGTGCAGCATCTAAAAAGAAAAAATTAGAATGAAACCTCTTGATTTATAGGGATTTCTCCAAGGTGTTCAGAAAAACAGGATGCAAAAATTAGTTTCAATGTGATTCTATTTTTTAAAAACAATATTCCCAACCCACTGTATATATGTGTATATATATTTCTGTATCACACAAGAATGAAGAAAGCATGAACGGATGCATACATGAGTTAGCTGGCAGCAGGGTTCTGCAAAAAGAGAAAGTAAAGAGAAAAGGAAATGGGGCAAGCATACCTATATACCAGTAGATGTAAGTGTTTAAAACTTTTAAACAAAATGAATTAAAAATACTGAACAAATGCAACTGTACAAATGAATCTTCCATTCTTCCAGAAAATAGTATATTTTTAAATTCTGTGCCAGTCTTAAAACATATCTATAAATTCTTTAACAGTCCTCTCACGAAAAAGTGGAAACAAATTACCCTCCCTCTGAATATGGCTGGCTTTAGTGACTTCCTTCTAACCGGCAGAATGCAGTAGAAATGAGGCCGTGTGACTCTCCAGGCTGGAGGAGGCCAGGCACTGAGGCTTCCGCTGGCTCGCTCTTGCTTGTGTGATGCCTGCCCTTGGAACCCAGCCACCGTACTGTGAGGAAGCCAAGCAGCCACATGGAAAGGCCACTACAGGTGTTCCAGCCACAGTTCTCACAGAGGTCCCAGCTAATAGCTGATATCAGCCGCCAGACATCACATGGGTGAGGGAGCCTGCACAAGATTCTAGCCTCCGCCCCTGGACGCTCCAACTTTGAACCAGCCCACCTCACTTGAGTGCCGCAGAGAGAATTGAGTATTGCCCAAAGTGCAGTGTGTATGCAAAATAGTTCTGCCCTTATTTTAAGTGATAACTTTTGGAGAGGCTTTTTTACACAACAGTAGATAATGGAACAAATACTACTTATGATTTTGCAGAGTAAATCGGCTTCTCGCTTTCCACCTCTATTGTCTTATGAGTCACTGTTATGAAGTTTACACGTCTGTTTTCCTGCTTCCACCTACTAGTGCTCAAGGACACAGGGTGCTGAGGCGGGGGTGTGAGGGCACGTGCAGATGTGGTAGACAGAAGGCAAGGTCAGGGTAGTTGAAAGATCAGTTACAAGGAGCAAATAAGTAAATATACTGAGAATAGTGAAAGCCAGGTTTCTTCCAAGTGGTACTTACAAACATGCAAAGGGCTTAGGCTGGAGAGAACCCTAAAAATGTTACATTGGAATTTAACAGATCGGTCTGAATACATGGTTTTTAAGATATATAAAGAAAAAGGCAGGCCTGGTGGCCCACGCCTGTAATCCCAGCACTTTGGGAGGCTGAGGCAGGCAGATCACCTGAGGTCAGGAGTTCGAGACCAGCCTGACCAACGTGGCGAGACCATGTCTCTACTAAAAATACAAAATTAGCTGGGTGTGCTGGCGGATGCCTGTAATCCCAGCTACTCGGGGGCTGAGGCAGGAGAATTGCTTGAACCCAGGAGGCGGAGGTTGCAGTGAGACGAGGTTGCAGTGAGCCAAGGTTGCGGTGAACCGAGATTGCGCCACCGCACTCCAGCCTGGGCAACAAGAGCAAAACTCCATCTCAAAAAACAAAAACAGATATAGGCCAGACACGGTGGCTCATGCCTATAATCCCAGCATTTTAGGAGGCCAAGGTGGGTAGACCACTTGAGCTCAGGAGTTCAAGACCAGCCTGAATAACATGGCAAAATCCCAACTCTACAAAAAATACAAAAATTAGCTGGGTGTGGTGGCACATGTCTGTGGTCCCAGCTACTCGGGAGGCTGAGGTGGGAGGATGACTTGAGCCCAGGAGGCGGAGGTTGCAGTGAGCTGATATTGAGCGACTGTACTCCAGCCTAGGCGACAGAGCCAGACCCTGCCCTCAAAACCCCTCCCAAAAAGAAAACGATATAGAAAGTGATAGGCTGGGCACGGTGGCTTATGCCTGTAATCCCAGCACTTTGGGAGGCCGAGGTAGATGGATCACAAGGTCGGGAGATCAAGACCATCCTGGCTAACGCAGTGAAACCCCATCTCTACTAAAAATACAAAAAAATTAGCCGAGTGTGGTGGCGGGCGCCTGTAGTCCCAGCTACTCGGGAGGCTGAGGCAGGAGAATGGAGTGAACCTGGGAGGCAGAGCTTGTAGTGACTAGAGATCGTGCCATTGCACTGCAGCCTGGGTGACAGAGCAACACTCTGTCTCAAAAATAAATAAATAAATAAATAACTATTAGCCAGGTGTGGTGGCGTGCCCCTGTAGTACCAGCTACTCGGGAGGCTGAGGCAGGAGAACTACTTGAGCCCTGGAGGCAGAGGTTGCAGTGAGCCGAGATTGTGCCACTGCACTCCAGCTTGGGCTACAGAGTGAGACTCCGTCGAAAAGGGAAGGGAAAAGAGAAAAAAGAAAAGGAAAAGAAAAGAAAAGAAAAACAATGGCATTACAATAAGAAAAACAGAGATACCTGGAAGACACCAACATGAGCAGGTGATGAGGGCCAACAACAGCAGTAACAGGGCTGGTTAACAGAACGTGCCCCTTGATGTGATGTGCTGAGACTATTACAGCATCATTTTTGTGATACTTTTGTCAAGAAATCATGACCTGAATTTGGTCATAAGGAAATACTACAAGATCCGCCTTGCCAATCATCCTACAGGACATCTAACGGTTGTGGACAAGAATGACTGGGATGACAAAGGATGATCCCAGACTAGAGGGTGTGAAGAGACGCTGACAGCTAGGTGCAATGCACACTCCTCCCTGGGATTCTGGGACAAAACAGAAATGAGACATACTTGGGGCAGCAAAATGTGAATGGGGTCAATAGATTGGACAATAGGGTTTTATCACTGCAAACTGCCTGACTTAAAGGAGTATGTAGTGGTTATTTGGGAGTGCCCTTAACTGGGGGAAAATAAACACTGAAATATTTAAGGGTGCTAGGATAGCATGTGCATAACATGGTCTCAAATGACCCAGAAAAAACTGATTTAGAGAGAGAAATAGCACAATAGAGTAAATGCAGTAAAACGTGAACAGTTTGGAAATCTGCATGAGGTGAGAGGAATGTGCAAGTTCCTCCCCATCACAGACTAGAAGAAAACTCTATCATATACACACAAACATACAACACACATTCATGCAGAGACACACACACACACATCTGATAAAGAACTTAACCTGTCATATATAAAGAACTTCTACAAATAAATTATAAAAAGAAAAACATATCAATTATTATTATTATTATTTTTATTATTTTTGAGACGGAATCTCACTCTGTAGCCCAAGCTGGAGTGTGGTGGAGTGATCTGGGCTCACTGAAACTTCTATCTCCCGAGCTCAAGTGATTCTCATGCCTTAGCCTCCTGAGTAGCTGGGACTACAGGCACCCACCACCATGCCCGGCTAATTTTTTGTATCTTAGTAGAGACGATGTTTCACCATGTTGCCAGGGTGGTCTCGAACTCCTGAGCTCAGGCAATCCACCCACCTTGGCCTCCCAAAGTGCCAGGATTACAGGTGTAAACCACCATGCCCAGCATACCTATTTTTAAAATAGGAAAAAGACTCGAACAGATACTTTGCAAAAGAAGGTATCCAAATGTCCAATTAGCAGGTATTCAATGTCATCAGGGAATTGCAAATTAAAGCCTCAGAGTTTCCATTTCATGCCCACTAACATGGCTAAAATTTAAAAGACAGGCACTAAATGTCGGTGGAGATATAGGGCAACAGGAACTATATTGCTAGTATTAGTTATCTACTGTAGCATAATAATACTAGCAAAGCTTAGCAGCAGCTTAAACTAATGCATATTTATTATCTCACAGATCCTATAGGTCAAAAGCCCAGGCACAGCTTAGCTGGGTCCTCTATAAGGTGCCATCAAGGTGTTGGCTGAGACTACGGTCTCATCTGAGAACTGAGTGGGATAGGATCTGTTTCCAAGCACACATGGTTGTTGGCAATACTCAGTTCCTTGTGGGCTGCTGGACTGAGGGCCACAGTCTCTTGCTGGCTGTGGGTTTGAAGCTGCCCTGAGCTCCCTGCCACAGGGCCCTCTCCATAGGCAGCTCACAACACAGCACCAAAGCCAGCAAGGGAGAGAGTCTCCTCACAAGATGAGCATTACAATCTGACTGGGAATAATCAGGTATGCATGACCATACACGTCCTGTCACCTCTGCCATATTCTATCAGTGAGGAGTCAGTCACAGGTCCCACCTGCACCCAAGGGCACAGGACTACTAGGCCATAAATACCAGGAGACAGGGATCATGGGGGCCACTTCAGAATCTGTCTGCCTCAGTTAGTGGGAATGTAAACTGATACAAACGCTTTGAAAAATTGGCAGTTTCTTACAAAGTTTAAACATACACCTACTCTAAGACACACCATTCCACTCCAACATATGTACCCCCAAAGAAATGAAAATGGGGCTGGGCGTGGTAGCTCATGCCTGTAATCCCAGCACTTTGGGAGTGTGAGGCAAGAGGATTCCATGAAGCCAGGAGTTCAAAACCGGCATGGGCAACAAAGCGAGACTGTCTCTACATTAAAAAAAAAAAAAAAAAGAGAGACAGGGAGAAATGAAAATGTATGTCTGTAAAAACACTTGTATAAGAATGTTCATAGCAGCTGGGCGCGGTGGCTCAGGCCTATAATCCCAGCGCTTTGGGAGGCCGAGGCAGGCAGATCACCTGAGGTCAGGAGTTTGAGACCAGCCTGACCAACATGGAGAAACCCCATCTCTACAAAATACAAAAAATTAGCCGGGCATGGTGGTGCATGCCTGTAATCCCAGCTACTAGGGAGGTTGAGGCAGAAGAATCGCTTGAACCCGGGAGGCGGAGGTTGCAGTGAGCCAAGATCGCGCCATTGCACTCCAGCCTGGGCAACAAGAGTGAAACTCCCGACTCAAAAAAAAAAAAAAGTTCATAGCAACTTTATTCATAAAAGCCAAAAGCCGTAAAGAACCTATATGTCCATCAACAGGAGAATGGATATGCAAATTATATGTTTCAATGAAATACTTGGAAATAAAAAAAATGAACTACTAGCTGGGCGCAGTGGCTCAAGCCTCTAATCCCAGCACTTTGGGAGGCTGAGGCAGGTGGATCACTTGAGCTTGGGAAGTTAAGGCTGCAGTGAGCCATGATTGCATCACTGTACTCCAGCCTTGGTGACATAGCAAAACACCTTATCTCAAAAAAAAAAAGAAAAGAAATAAAAGGTAAAAAGGTAAAAAGAAAACCAGGCATGGTGGCTCACTTGAGGTCAGGAGTTCAAGACCAGCCTGGGCAACTGGCAAAACACTCTGTCTCTACTAAAAATAAAAAAAGTAGCTGAGCATGAGAGCATGCCTGTAATCACAGTTACTTGGAAAGCTGAGACAGAAGAATTCCTTCAACCCAGGAGATGGAGGTTGCAGTGAACTGAGATCACACCACCATTGCATTCCAGCCTGGGCAACAGAGTGAGACTCTGTCACCAAAATTAAAAAAAAAAAAAAAAGAAGAAATTACAAACTTACTGGGAAAATATGGGTGCTGATGAAAAAGCCAAACAGTCTTCGACAGCTGGAATTCACCAGATAATACCTAAAGATTGTTTTCTAAATAAGTCTGTAGAACTACTTGACTCTCTAAAATATATGTATAACTTTGATTAAAAATAAAAGCAATAATGAGGCCAGGCGTGGTGGCTCACGCCTGTAACCCCAGCACTTTGGGAGGCCAAGGCAGGTGGATCACTTGAGGTCAGGAGTTCGAGACCATCCTGGCCAACATGGTGAAACTCCGTCTCTACTAAAAATACAAAAATTAGCCAGGCATAGGAGCACGTGCCTGTAACCCCTGCTATTCAGGACGCTGAGGCAGGAGAATCACTTGAACCCAGGAGGTTGAGTTTGTAGTGAGCGGAGATCACATCACTGTACTCCAGACTGGGCAACAGAGTAAGTCTCCATCTCAAAACAACAATGAGAAAAAAAACTACTGGGGAATTTGGACTACCAAAAAATAAAACCAGGCTGGGCGTGGTGGCTCACGCCTGTAATCCTAGCACTTTGGGAGGCCGAGGTGGGTGGACTGCTTGAGCTCAGGAGTTCGAGACCAGGCTGGACCACTTGGTGAAACCCCGTCTCTACTAAAAATGCAAAAATCAGCTTGGTGTGGTGGCACACACCTGTAACCCTAGAGACTGGGGAGGCTGAGGCCTGAGAATCACTTTAACTCGGGAGGCGGAGGTTACAGTGATCTGAGATCCACCACTGCACTCCTGCCTGGGCTGGAGTCAGAGTCTGTCTCAAAAAATAAATAAATAAAACAAACCAGGGAGGAAAGTAATCAAATGCTGAAACTTCAAATGAAACAAAAACACAATTAAAAGGAGCATTTGTCTTTTATAAGAATCTGTATGCTAAATGTAATGCTAATTAAAGAGACTAAGATTTACTGGGGTGGAGAAGTCATATTGAAATTCAATATTTTATTTGTATTAGGAATATGCCTAACACTAAATTTTATTAATAATAAAATGAAATAAATGTTAAATTGTAAATAAAATAAAAATAAATATTAAAATTGTAAAAACTGTATCCCTTCTTCTTCACAACTTACATTCCAAGTTCTCATTATCTTTTTATCCACTAACAGGCCAAGGATTTCTCAATCCATTGGCTGGAAAGTCAGGGTTATCGTGAATTTACATGGAAGAAAATCTAATTATAATAATGTATCACCTATATTCATCTGATACCTTTCACTGAGGAACATAAAACTCTTTAGTGATTCTATCTTTCTCCTCAGAGCATTTCTAAGCAGTAAGACAATGAAGGGTCTGGAAAGTGAGTGGTTTGCCTACTTTCATTTACAAAATCAGAATTAAGACATAGGAATCCCAACAGATCAGTGCTCTTGTTGCCTTCCTACATACACACACTTTTAGAAAACAGGTGCCACTTTTAAGCAGGGCACAGTGGCTGATGCCTGTGATCCCAGCACTTTGGGAGGCTGAAGCAGGAGGATCGCTTGAGTCCAGGAGTTCACCAGGCTGGGCAACAGTGGGACCTTGTCTCTAAAAAAAATAAACAAAATTAGCTGGGTGTGGCAGCATGGGCCTGTAGTCCCAGCTACCTCCGAGGCTGAGATAGGAGGATTGCTTGGGCCCGGGAGGTTCAGGCTGCAGTGAGCTGAGATCATGCCACTGCGCTCCAGCATGGGCAACAGAGCAAGACCCTATCTGAAAAAAACAAAGAAGGGAAAGAAGAGAAAAGAGAGAAGAGAAGAGAAGAGCAGAGAAGAGAAGAGAAGAAAAGAGCCAAGCCAAGCCAAGTCAAGTCAAGCCAAGCCACTTTCTATAAGTTATGGCTAAAGTGTCCATGTTCGAAGAACCCCAACCTGGATGGATCCAAACTATTTAGAAGGTTTCCTCTTGGTAATTATGCCCACAGTCTCGGCAAAGAAGAGTTAACAAATATGTGAATTTATACCAATGGCATTTCTTTTTTCCTTTTTTTTTTTTTTTTTTTTTTTTGAGACGGAGTCTCGCTCTGTCCTCCAGGCTGGAGTACAGTGGCGCAATCTTGGCTCACTGCAAGCTCCGCCTCCCAGGTTCACGCCATTCTCCTGCCTCAGCCTCTCGAGTAGCTGGGACTACAGTGCCTGCCACCACACCTGGCTAATTTTTTGTATTTTTAGTAGAGATGGAGTTTCACCGTGTTAGCCAGGATGGTCTCGATCTCCTAACCTTGTGATCTGCCCATCTCGGCCTCCCAAAGTGCTGGGATTACAGACGTGAGCCACCGCGCCCGGCCACCAATGGCATTTCTAGTGCTCTGAGATACAAAGCATTTATAAGTTGTCTCATCTGTTCTTCCCAAGAACTCTGAGTAGTCAGCTAGATAGTTATATTTACTTATTTCTATTTCGAGGAGAAGATTGAGCCTCAAAAGGTCATAGACCCCAAATCACAGAGTTTCTAATTGTTAAAAGAAGGATTTAATTCTTCTGGTTCCAAGTCCGGCGTTCAATCCACTCTACCAGGAAGCTTGTAAACAGAAGTCTGTAAAGATTAATCATTTGCTAATTTTTAAAGTCTAGGTTGTATTAATAAATGGCAACACTTGAAACTGTTGACTTATTTTAGGTCTCTTCCTAAAACAAACAAGCAAAAAAATCACACACACTTGGGGACATTCAAGCATGCTTACATTTATGGACTATAATAACTGTCATAATAACAGCAAAATGTCTTTAACAGTTGAGTCTCAAAAGAATGACAGTGGTGGTAATGTCTCTGGGGTTGTCACAAAGATTGAGAATTCACCGACATTCAGTGGTTGGAAAAATAAGAATGCCAAACATCCTACAACCCACAGTTGTGGGAACCTTCGAGTCCTGCACAATTAAGAAATGACTAGCTTCCCACATGATTTTCAACATTCATGTAAGTGAAAACATTCTGCCCAGGGACAGAATGAGGTTTTTGTAGGGCCCACAGCTTAAAAAAGAGTCCTCTATAAGAAAAAGCATACAAAATTACAATTATAAAATTAGCTTTAGGGTTTAAAAATATCAAATATATAGGAATACATCTAAAGAAAGGTGCAGAATACTTCTATGCTAAAATATGCAAAACCATGACCTAAATAAAGGGACATATGTCTATGAATTAAAAGATTCAATTTTAAAGATTTCAATTCTCTGCAAATCAATCCATAGATCAATGCAATCCTGAATAAAATTTCTCCCCCAAGAGAAGTTTTTAAGGAAACTGAAAAGCTGATTCTAAAATTTCTAAGGAAATGCAAAAGGCAAAGACTCCTTAAGGCAATTATGAAGAAGCACAAAGCGGGAAGACACACTACGTAACAGGCCTATTATAAAGATACAGTCACTGAAACAGGGCAGCATTGATGCAAGGATGGACAGACTGAACGATGGTACAGAATAGAAAGCCTAAAATTAGAACTACATGTAAAATATCATGGGACTTATGATCAAGGTGATAATGCAGTGCAGAGGGAAAAGGATGACCTTGTAAATAAATGGTACAGGGTTGAGTATCCATATCAGAGGAAATGTGACTTAATCCATACCTCACATCACATACAAATATCAATTTCAGATGGACTGGAACTCTAAATGTTGAAGGCAAACAATAAAACTTTTAGAAGAAAACAGTAGAGGATATCTTCATGATCTTACAGTAGGCAGAGATTTCTTAAATAGAAAATAAAAGGTACTAAACAAAGGAAAAAACTGATAAATTGAATTATAAGATTAAGAATTTCTGTTCATCGAAAGACACCACTAAAAGAATAAAAAGGTTGCTTGATGATATCATGTCATAAGAATAAATAAATAAAGAGTAAAAAAGGAACACACAGAGTATGAGAAGATATTTTTGAGAAAAACAACTCCTAAAGGTAAATAAGAAACAGAGAGACAACCAAAATAGATAAATGTGCAACCAACCTGAACAGACAGTTCATAAAAGAGGATACACACATGGCCAACAAATACATGAAAAGGTGCTCAGCATCATCGGGGAAATGCAAATTAAAGCCATAGGAGAAACCATTTTACTCCAGCCTGATTCTTTGCCTTGAAAAAGGCAAAAACAAAAAACAAAAAACGGTTGTTGGTGGAGATGTGCAGCAACAGGAACTTTCATATATTGCTCAGCTGAATATACTGTCCATATACCCCACAACCCGGCAATCTGACTCCCTGGTATATACTCCAGAGAAATGAGTGCTTTGGTCTACCAATAGACATGTACACGAATGCCCACAGTAGCACTACTCAGCACAGCCCAAACTGGAAATCTCCCATATAGCCATCAACAGCAGACTGTTTACACAAACTGCGATATACTCACACCATGGAATACAGTACTACATAGCAACAAGATTACATTCACTACAACTCCATGCAACAAGGTGGATGCATCAGATAAACATAATGTTGAGCAGCAGAAGTTAGATACAAGTGTTCTTAGCTGGGCTCATCCCTGTAATCCCAGCACTGCGGGAGGCCAAGGCAGGTGGATCCCCTGAGGTCAGGCATTCAAGACCAGCCTGGCCAACATGATGAAACCCTTCCTCTACTAAAAATACAAAAAATTAGCGAGGCATGGTGGCGCATGCCTGTAATCCCAGCTACATGGGAATGCTGAGGCAGGAGAATCACTTGAACCTGGGAGGCAGAGGTTGCAGTGAGCCAAGATCGTGCCATTGCACTCCAGCCTGAGCGACAGAGCAAGACTCTGTCTCAAAAAAACAAACAAAAAAAAAAAACAAGTGTTTTGTACTTCATCCACTGTATGAAGTACAAAAGCAGGCAAAACTAATGCATGATGCTGGAAATTAGGAAACTAGTTATCATTGGTGGAGTGGGGGGGTGGTATTAGAAGGGGGCATGGTAATGTTCTGGGGAGTTGGTAATGTTGTTTCTTGATGTGAGTGCTGGTTATATATGTTCGGTTTATGAAAATGTATCAAGTTGGGCTTATTATATATGTCCTTTTCTGAGAGTACATTACATTTCAAACAAAAGGTTTTTTGTTTATTTCCATGATACAGCCTCAGAAGGCCCTGAAAACGTGCTCAAAAGGTGTTTGGGGCCGGCCCCACGCCTGTAATCCCAGCACTTTGGGAGGCAGAGGTGGGTGGATCACTCACTTGAGGTCAGGAGTTCGAAATCAGCCTGACCAACTTGGTGAAACCCCATTTCCACAAAAAAATTAAAACATTGGCCAGGCATGGTGGTGTGTACCTGTAATCCCAGATACTCAGGAGGCTGAGGCATGAAAATCACTTGAGCCTGGGAGGCGGAGGTTGCCATGAGCTGAGATCACACCACTACACTCCAGCCTGGCGGACAGAATGAGACCCTGTCTCAAGGGAAAAGAAAAAAGGTGTTTTTGCTTTGTTTTTCTAATTAGGGCCCTGGAAGTAGCCTGTGCATGTACAGGGCCCTAAAACTTAAGCTTCATCAGGTTCATAACAAATCGGCCTTTGGCCCTGCCAGACACATCATCTAAGTAAAAAGCAGTTTATAACTATCTTAGCCTAGACCTAAAGAGATCTTACAAAGAAATCATAAGCATTTTTTCACCACTAAATATACACTAAATTTTCCAGGAATGTAACTACTATGTAAATAAGGGAAAGATTATAATTTGTTTTGTGTAGAACTTTATGAAGATTTATTTACCATTTTAGAAAATCATATCGCCAATGGCACTGGTACATATCTGAGTCACCAACACAATACACCTGTATTGGCCTCTATTTATAGGTGTCATATTCACACAGATAAAGCCACGTGTACCCGCAAGCACCTAATGGCTCCAGTTTCCAATGTGCTGTGAGCATTTACATTTGTCTTCTGAGAATTTACACAGAAATACATATTTTATTACCATAATGTTTTATTACCATAATGTTCCTTTTCTTTCATATTACAGTTAAGACTTTGTAGACAGGTCAGTAGATTTTATCTGGGAATTTTATTTCAGGATATTAAAGGGAGTCATAGGGTATGACAGGCTTGAGAACTAGTTACAAACCATCAGTCTATTGTTAAGAACTGTAAAGAGAATTCTAATTCCTAAACTTGGTAACTATTCTTTTACACTACTCACCTCATCAAAATCACAAGTTGAATAATACACTTAACTAAAATGTAAAAGAACGAACGAAAGAAACAAATGAAAATCCAGCTGTCATTTTCAAGAGTAATTATCTAAGCATATCTATCATAAATTTGATCTAGACATAATGAGCAGAACGAGAGGGAAATAGGAGTTCAAACTGCAAACTCTGAGTCCTTCGCCTTTATAAAACAGTAAGATCCAGTTTGGCAATCTTGAGCAAAGGGCTCCATTATTTTTCTGTTCTCTTTCAAAAATAGCTCCACCTTCAAGATTACACAAATTAGATCATTCTGCAGCAGGATTCCTCCTCACAGAGCAGCTCCTAGAAGTGCAGACAGGCTGTCTGATACAGCAAACCAGTCTTTTAAAAAAGAAAAAACTCTTACATTAGAAAAGAAAAAAATATCAAAAAAGAAAAAAACATGATGTTTTGGACTTTTCTATTTCGCTGGGCTAGTGACAAAGGCTATGGGGCTACAGTTATTAATGGCTTCTGCAATCTACCTCTTTGGAAACCATCAAATAAATAAGGATTGCAGAGGGGACACCAGACAGCAAACACAATAGCAGAGTACTTAGGGATATTGAGACTCAGCCATTCCCACAGCATCACTGTGGCCTAAAACATAAGAAGAACTCATCCAGGTTTTTAAAACAATCAGGTGCCAACCTATGGATTATTCTATCACCCAGTACATTCCCAAGAAATTTTATTTCCAATTAATTACAAATGGCAAAAGTGGAAACAAAAAAACTTCCTCAAGAGCTCTGTTACACAGATCTCGTTCTCACAGAACGTAGCTAAGATAAAGAGATGACAATAATTATTTTTAAAGAAAACAAACAGAAAACTGACACAAAGAAGTTAAATGAAATATTGGTGTCATCCTTGAATCCTTTTGTTCTGTCACACCTCAAATCCAATCCATAGGCAAATCTTTCAGGCTTGACAATATGCCCAGACTCCCATCACTTTCTCATCTCCACCTCCACCATCCTAGTCCAAGCCAGCATCAGCTCCCACCTAGATCATCACAGCAGCCCCCCGACCGGACTCCCTGCTTCCACACACAGTGGTCAGGGGTTCTTTTAGGGTGGAAGTGACCATCATGCCTCTTCGCTGGCTCAAAAGCCCCAGTGACTTCCCATCTCACTCATGGTCAAAGCCAGAGTCCTACAATGGCCTGTGAGATCACCCCTTCTACCTCTCTGACTTTATCCATTACTCTCTTTAATTCACCTGGCTCCAGCCAAATTGGCCTCCTGGATGCTCTGGAACCTGCCAGTACTTCTTGTTCCCTCTACTGGGGGGCCTCATCCCATAAAATTCACCCAACTTACCTAAATGTGTGTTCCATGTGGCTGGCTCGCTTTCTGAGGTCTTTCTAGACCACCTTGTTTAAAACTGTGACCTCTTTCCTCTGCCCACTTATCCCCATCCAACTTTATTCTTCCCGTCCAACACACCCTAATATTTGCTCACTCACTCATCACTGCCTGCTGCCCACCCTGTCCCCAGAAGGTAAGCTCCGCAAGAGCTGGAATTTCTGTCTGTTTTGTTCACTGCTCTCTCCTCAGTATCCAAGCAGTGACTGGTCTGTAATGTGTGCTCAATAAGTATTTTTCAACTAAATGAGGAAACAGTAGAGGTATGTGCAGGAAGAGTTACAAAGACTTATCCAAACCCACATGGTGGGGTAAAACCAAGTGAGAAATCAAACTTTAATGTCAAAGCATTTCTGGCACATGGTTTTAAAGAGACTATAGCAATTTGCTGGCTTTTTTTCCTCCATATTTATTATAATTGGCAGAAACACCTAAATGACAAACAAGAAAACAGAGCCACAGTCCTAAACAGTCATTCTTCTATAGCTGTTCTCTTAAGTGGATTTAAATACAATGAAGCCTCTCCACACTTGATACAAGGCATTCATTTATCAGTGTGGCTGCCTTAGAATCAGGCCCTTCTGGAGCCTAAGTAAATATATCACTTGGCCCAAGTCCAAAGCATACCAAACTAAGATCTTCTGCCAGATCTTAGATTTGGGAGACCATGACCTATTTCCAGCCCAAGCTTGCTTCCCCAGTGAGATGATACTTTCCTTTTTCTCCATGGAGGGAAAAGTCAACCAAAGGGATTAATGGCCAGTGTTTAATAATTATGGCCATTCCTTTTACACTTTTTTTAAAAGGAGAGATAGGACTATCTACAAGTAATAAAAACAAAGCGATAATGACATTACATGCATTTAATGAACAATTCTCCCCACTAACGGCAAGGGCATAAACAATTTATTGCATATCTTGGTGGCAGAGAGGAAATACAATTAAATCCATTAATAGCCACAGGAGTTTTTATGTTCCCAGAGTACCTTGGTTTCCAGAGTTGCTTATTCATTTTCATCCACAGCAAAAACGGTGCATGGGAGAGATGACAGAATGCTGTCAACTACTTTCTACATATTTTAGCTCTGAGGACATAATTTCATAAACAATAGACTTAAGGCGTATTACACTGCCCCATTCCATAGCCTGTGATTTAAAGTACCAAACAAAAACCTGCTTGTGAAGACAACGTAAAAGGTGGCTAATATGAGAGCTGCTGCAGTATAAATATTATACCATCATATTCATAGTTTCACTGACACTCCTCAAAGATGTGAAGGTCATGATTTCTATGAACATAGATGCTCAGACATGTTTTTTATTTTATTTTATTTTATCTTATCTTATTTTATATTTTTTGAGACAGAGTTTCACTCTTGCTGCCCAGGCTGGAGTGCAATGGCATGATCTTGGCTCACTGCAAACTCTGCCTCTCAGGTTCAAGCGATTCTCCTGTCTCAGCCTCCCAAGCAGCTGAGATTACAGGTGACCGCCACACGCCGGCTAATTTTTTTGTATTTTTAGTAGAGATGGAGTTTCACCATGTTGGCCAGGTAACTCCTGACCTCAGGTAATCCACCCACCTCGGCCTCCCAAAGTGCTGGGATTACAGGCGTGAGCCACAGTGCCCGGCCTGATGTGCAAACATTTTACAAACAAACATTTTATCTATCTTCATAACAAATGAGGTGTTCTTTTTTTTTTTTTTTTTAAGGTGGCCAGACATAGTGGCTCACACCTGTAATCCCAATACTTTGCGAAGCTGAGGTGGGAGGATCACTTGAGGCCAGGGCAACATGGCAAAACCCCGTCTCTACAAATAATTTAAAAATTAGCCGGGTGTGGTGATGTGGACCTGTACTTGGAAGACTGAGGTTAGAGGATCACTTGAGTCCAGGAATTCGAGGCTGCAGTGAGCTATGATTGCACCACTGCACTCCAGCCTGGAGGACAGAGTAAGACTGTCTCAAAAACAAACAAACAAACAAACAAACAAAACCCAAAAAACTAAAGAAAGCAGTTGTGCCCCACGTACCAGTCTACACTCTTCATTAAGCCCTGATGTTTACCACGAGAATCCATTCATCATTAAGATCCAGATTCAAGGAAATGTCAATCTGTGTTTTATACATTCTTAAAGAAGAACCAGAAACAAGTAAATATAATTGTAGATTTCCAATCAAAATGGAAAAATAAAGTCCTGATGCTTATTAAAGTTGAAAATTAACATACACCCAAAGATCTACATGTTTCAGAAGAGACCACAAATGTATTATCAGGTTTCTCCTGTAAAAGTAGAATGTAGTTTTTCTATGATTTGAGACACAAAAAGGAAAACTTAGAAGACAAGAGAAAAAAAAATTAACTACATTTAAACCCTCATTTTCCTAGGAGTTGCTCAGTTTTCATTGGTGACAAATGGCAAGCTGTAAACCGGTTCAGTTGCTCTTCTGGCTGCCAAACCAGGGCTAAAGAAGTCAGCAGGTAAAATAGGGAAGCTGTCAAGTCAAGCTGGCTCAAAACAAAGCTGTGGTTTGCAGGCGGGGCCTGTACCATCTCTTCCGTTCATATAAGCTGGCAGGATGTAGAAACAGGATCCCGACCCAGCCACTGCTTCAGAGAACCAAAATATTTTGCTTTGACTTTGTAGTCTAATAAGCTTGGGGTTTGGCAGGATCTGTGCCTCAGGTGAACCCAAGACCTTGTGATGGTCCCACTGAGGAAATCTGAATATTACCCTAATTCTAGAAAGAAAGCATGTTTGTTTTGTTTTGGTTGAAAGCGGGGCAGGGAAGACAGAGAAATTAGGTTGACAAGAAAAATAGCAACAGTAATAGCTAATATTAAGTGCTTTCTATGTTGCCACACACATGATTAACATGTGTTAATAACAAAATTAACCTTATTTAATTCTGATGATAATCCTGTGAGATAGGGACTTTTTTTTTTTTTTTTTTTTGAGACAGGGTCTTGATCTGTCGCTCAGATTGGAGTGCAGTAGTGCGGACACAGCTCACTGCATTCTTGACTTCCTGAGCTCACACGATCCTCCAGCCTCAGCCTCCCAAGTAGCTGGGACCACAGACATGTGCCACCAAGCCCAGTTAATTTTTTTTTCTATTATTTGTACAGACGGGGTCTCCCTATGTTGGTCTCGAACTCCTGGGCTCAAGCAATCCTTCCACCTCAGCCTCCCAAATTGTTGGGGTTATAAGTGTAAGCCACCACACTCAGCAGGAACAATTATTATGCCTATTTACAGATGAAAAAAGTTGAAGCATTATACAGGTTAAAAACTTGTCCAGAGTCACTCAAATAGTAAAATCTGACCTGACTGGCTCCAGAACCCACACTCACAGCCACTATGCCACACAGCCTCTCACTGTCTATGATGGAAATTGAGCAACGTTCTGTAATTCCAGCTGGCAAAGAATAAGGCATTAAATATTATTTGTCAGCTATGAGAACCAGACAGGGCTTGGGGGATCAAGTTTAAACACAGAAACGGCTCTGGTGTCCGGCAATCATGAGTCATGAGACAAATCCCAGCCCCGCCCACTTTTAAACTGTGTAGTCTTAAAAAATTGCCTTCACCTCACAGGGCCTCAATTTTCCCTTCTGAGAAAAGGGATCGTAGCACTTGGCTCTGGCAGTTTTGTGGCACACAGTAAATGCTCAGGTCATCAGCTTCACTGCAGCGAGCATCAGCGCAACTGTCGCCTTACCAGAGGCCCTCCCTGACCAAGACAGCCTTTCCCCCCACACTCAGTTCCCCACCACACTATTCTTTGTGACCCTACTCGCTATCTGACCATTTTTCACAGATATAACAATATAATTGTTTCTCATCTGTCACCCCCACCAGAAAGCACACTCTTGGAGAGAATGGACTTTGTCAGCCTGTCTGCTGCTGCTTCTCCAGAGCCTAGATCAGTGCTTGGCACACAGAAACACTCAGTAAATATTTGGTGAATGGATGAATTGTGCATAACAGATAGTCATTCAATAAACATTATAAAACACTATAGGAAAATCAGTGTCATTGATTTGACAAATATAGTTATTGAGCATCTATAAAGTAACTAAATAAAGGAACAAGATTCTTTCCGGTAATGGCGAGTAGGTGTGAAGTAGCTTTATAAACTCCCAGAAGGGGTTGGGCAGGTGAGGACAGCCTTCCAAGGTAGAAGGTCAGTGAAGAGCTGAATGATACCCAGGAGCCAGTCTCAGTGATCCAAGGATCCAGGGAAAGAGTATCATAGGTAGAGGGAACAGCAAGTGCAAAAGCCCTAAGGCGAGGGTGACCCACCGCAGGAGCAAGGGGAGAATGCAAAGGTGTGGTCAAAGACATGGGAAGGGGCTGCATCGTTTAGCATCTCCTGAACCATGAAAAGGGGATCTTTTTTAAGTATGACGGAAAGTTATTGGATGGTGTCTCTTATCTTCAACCACTAGAATGCAGACTTCATGAGATCAAGGATTTTGCTTGCGGCACATGTCAGCTGGTCTATAAGCTTTTGCTGAATGAATGAACTGGAAGATTATAGAGGGGGTGTGACAAGTTCTGATTTTCATTTTAAAATATCACTCTGAACTGCCACTAGTGGTTACTTTCTGGGAAGGACTAGGATGGCAGAGGTTGGGAGGGATTACAATGCAATGTGTTTGAGAGGTTCCATGAAACAGAAAACAGAAGGGAAAAGCTGCTCCCTAAACCCTGAAGCCATTTGGTGTTTGTAAAAAAGAGGCAGGAAAAGGTTAGTGAGGAGGGATCAGTAAATGATGACTGATGCCCCAAGCCTTGTGTTCTAAACTTTTTTTTTTTACCCAGACCTTTTCCCAGCAATAAACCATTAAAAAAAAAAAAAAAAAAAAAAAAAAAAAAACCTGCTACAAAGAATGTCTCACCTACCAAGAGGAACAAAAGAAAACTCACAGACAGATACAGAAGTGCACATACTCACACACAAACACACACAATGTTTCAGAAAAACAACTGAAAAGAGGCTGGGCGGTGGCTCATGCCAGTAATCTGCTGAGGCGGGCTTGAGGTCAGGAGTTCAAGACTAGCCTGGCCATCATGGTGAAAGCCTGTCTCTACTAAAAATACAAAAATTAGTCGGGCATGGTGACATGCACCTGTAATCCCAGCTACTTGGGAGGCTGAGGCAGGAGAATCACTTGAACCCGGGAGACAGAGGTTGCAGTGAGCCAAGATCGTGCCACTGCACTCCAGCCTGGGCAAGAGAGCAAGACTCTGTCTCAAAAAGAAAAAAGAAAAAGAAAAGAAAACAGCTGAAAAGAAAAAACGCCTTCCTATATCTCAGCACAATAACCAGTCTAGTCTGGGTGCGGTGGCTTACGCCTGTAATCCCAACACTATGGGAGGCTGAGGCGGGAGGATTGCTTGAGCCCAGGAGTTTGATATCAGCTTGGGCAGCATAGTGGGAACTTGTCTCTGCAAAAAATTAAAAAGTTAGCAGGGCATGTTGGCATGTGCCTGTGGTTCCAGCTACTTGGGAGTCTAAGGAGGGAGGATCACTTGAACCCAGGAGGTTGAGGCTGCAGAGTGAGCTGTGTTCATGCCACTGCATTCCAGTTTGGGCATCAGAGTGAGAGCCTATCTCAAAATCAAAAACAAAATAACCAGTCTAAAATCCCTCAGAGACAATTAATATGCCAGCCATACCCAAAATGTTAGCTGGGGGAAATCCTATTCAAAATAAGGTTTTGAGAGGTAGTTTGGAAAACTAGTTTAGAAAGAAATCACATAACCGCTAACGTGTCCAAAAGATGTGTCATTTGGAGGAGTTACACAGACTACAAAGAGGGGAACAGGTGTTACAGTAGGGAACAAATTTAAGGCACCACTCCTTTCACATCTACCTATATTTATACCAGGTCACTCAAAAACATACACAGCAAATTACCCACGGCACAATTTCTAAGATGCATACAGTTCTAAAAAGTGTTTTTGCCAAAATGGCCTGTGGATACCACTGTATTTACAAAACTAAAAGTACTGAAAATGCTGAAAGGATGAAGGGAGCACAGGTTGATCTGAGAGTTGACATAGATCATTACTCACAAGGAGAAAAGAGGAAGAACGACATTTGAGATTCAGAAAAATTGTTGAAGCTAGCACTAAACTCAAATATTCCAACCTTTGTTGTACCTTAAAAACCTTACAGTTCACGCCATTCTCCTGCCTCAGCCTCCCCAGTAGCTGGGACTACAGGCGCCCGCCACTGCGCCCAGCTAATTTTTTGTATTTTTAGTAGAGACGGGGTTTCACCATGGTCTCGATTTCCCGACCTCGTGATCCGCCCGCCTCGGCCTCCCAAAGTGCTGGGATTACAGGCGTGAGCCACTGCGCCCGGCCCAGATCGCGCCACTGCACTCCAGCCTGGGCGACAGAGCGAGACTCAGTCTCAAAAAAAAAAAAAACCACGAAATCTTACAGTTGGCCAGGCATGGTTGCTTACACCTGTAATCCCAGCACCGTGGGAGGCTGAGGTAGGCGAATCACCTGAGGTCAGGAGTTCAAGACCAGCCTGGCCAACATGGTGAAACCCCGTCTCTACTAAAAATACAAAATTATCCATGCATGGTGGTGCATGCCTGGAATCCCAGCTACTTGGGAGGCTGAGGCAGGAGAATTGCTTGAACCTGGGAGGCGGAGGTTGCAGTGAGCTGAGGCTGCGCCTTTACACTTCAGCCTAGGTGACAAGAGCAAAACTCTGTCTCAAAAAAAACCTTACAGTTTAAAAGGATCTGCACAAAATTAAATAAACAAACCTGCCATCAACACTATTTTATCACCTATGCCTCGCCATCTACCTCAACACAAGGAAAGTAATGATTTAGAACATTCTCTATTCAACCATTTTTGTTTGAGACAGGGTCTTACTCTGTTGCCCAGGCTAGTGTACAGGGGCGAGATCATGGCTCATTGAAGCCTCGACCTCTAGAGCTCAAGTGCTCTTCCCACCTCAACCTCCTGAGTAGCTGGGACCACAGGCGCACACCACCATACCTGGCTAATTTTGTTTATTTTTTGTGGAGACGGGGTTGCCATGTTGTCTAGGCTGGTCTCGAACTCCTGGGCTCAAGTGATCCTTCCGCCTCAGCCTCCCAAAGTGCTGGGATGATAGGCGTAAGCCACCATGCCCAGCCTTGGAATGTTTTAACAAACTATTTTCTAGAAGTGTTCTAGATGTGTTTCATTGGTTAACTGTCTGTTCTACTGCGATTCCCAAGGTCAAGAGGCAGGGTGCAGGTCTGCCTAAGTGGCGATCCCTGAGCTGTGACCAAAGCCATTCTCTGGTTTTTAATGAGATAACAGGGAACACAGGTCCAGTCAACTGCCCTGTGAACGTCTATAAGGTGTAACACTCTAGAGCTGGTGCATATCTTGGTCTCTAGAACCTTTGGAAGCTGGTTATTCCTCTATCTAGGTCCACAAAGAAGACCCTGTCAGTGCTCGCCAACCTAAGAGCCGGCCCACCTTGCTTGATGGCCCTCTGAAAGAAGTTCTAAGTCCAACTCCAAACTCTGACTTTCCTCAAGAGCCCTCAATATCACCCCAAGCCCTATGCTGGAAGAAGACCAACGCTGGCAAATCATTCCCACAGCTACGCTAGATTCCCACAGAATTTCCAGAATGTGACAACATGGGTGCAAGCCAGGCCAACACCAAATTTCAGAGGACCCACCATATAGATGCATGCTGGCATCTACATCAACACCTTCAAGTCAGGGCCAGTCCAGGTGCAGTGACTCACATCTGTAATCCCAGCACTTTGGGAGGCCGAGGCCGGCGGATCACTTGAGGTCAGAAGTTCGAAACCAGCCTGGCCAACATGGGGAAACCCCGTCTCTACTAAAAATACAAAAATGTGCTGGGCGTGGTGGCGCGCACCTATAGTCCCAGCTACCTGAGAGGCTGAGGCTCAAGAATCCTGGGAGGCGGAGGTTGCAGTGAGCTGAGATCGCACCATTGCACTCCAGCCTGGGCGACAGAACAAGACTCTGTCTCGAAAAAAAAAAAAAAAAGTCCAGATCCAAACTGGACAAGCCTCCTGAACTGAGGTAGTGAAAAGACGCAGCTCAAACATTTTCTGACGCATACCCGCCCTCATTCCAGCACTGACAACAACAGTGACAACTTACTGGCTTAGCTAAGAAATTGGAAAACTAGTTTAGAAAGAAATCACATAACCGCTAAGGTGTCCAAAAGATCTGTAAATCAATACATGTAAAATGGACTCTGTGAAAGTCATTATCTTTCTAACTCAAGTAATCCGAGCTTCCACAGGGACGATGGATACTATTACCCTGATAGAGATGATATTCTATTACAACACTCACAATGTGAAATTCAAATCTCCTAAGGTACAAACATGCTTTTAAGACTTAATGTGGCTGAGTGCAGTGGCTCACATCTGTAATTCCAGCACTTTGGGAGGCCAAGGCAGGTGGATCATGAGGTCAGGAGATCAAGACCATCCTGGCTAACATGGTAAAACCCCGTCTCTACTAAAAATATAAAAAATTAGCCGGGCGTGGTGGCGGGCACCTGTAGTCCTAGCTACTTGTGAGGCTGACACAGGAGAATGGCGTGAACCCGGGAGGTGGAGCTTACAGTGAGCTGAGATTGCGCCACTGCATTCCAGCAGGGGGAAAGAGCGAGACTCCTTCTCAAAAAAAAAAAAAAAAAAAAAAAAGACTTTTAATGCTAGGGTAGTAATAGAAATTTCATCAGGTCTTTCTTATTTGATCAACGACATTTACTTTATACCTATAATTTAAGAAGTGCTTTCTCCCACGCTTCTATAGATCCAATTTTATATATATTTCATCCACATCTAAGAATGGATGGTAAGTAAAAGTATTCCCATAAAGATGAAAAAACTAAGGCATGGGCCAGGCACAGTGGTTCACGCCTGTATCCCAGTACTTTGGGAGACTGAGGCAGGAGGATCACTTGAGCCCAGGAGTTCGAGACCAGCCTGGACAACACAGCAAGACCCCATCTCTACAAAAAATCTTAAAATCAGCCTGGCACGGTGGCAAGTGCCTATGGTCCCAGCTACTCGGGAAGCTGAGGTGAGAGGAATGCTTGAGCCCAGGAGGTCTAGGTTGCAATGAGCCATGATTGTGTACTGCACTCCAACCTGAGTAACAAAGCAAGACTGTGTCTCAAAAAAACAAAACAAAGGCCAGGTGCGGTGGCTCACGCCTGTAATCCCAGCACTTTGGGAGGCCAAGGCGGGCGGATCATGAGCTCAGGAGATCGAGACCATCCTGGCTAAGACGGTAAAACCCCGTCTGTACAAAAAAATACAAAAAATTAGCCAGGCGTGGTGGCAGGCGCCTGTAGTCCCAGCTACTCGGGAGGCTGAGACAGGAGAATGGAGCGAACCTGGGAGGCAGAGCTTGCAGTGAGCTGAGATTGCATCACTGCACTCCAGCCTGGGTGACAGAGCGAGACTCCGTCTCAAAAAAAAAAAAAAAAAAAAAAACCACACGAAAAAATAAATTAATAAAATTAAACTAATGCATGGAAGAGTTTGTCCTAGTATATAGTAAGAAGATAGAGTAGTATATCTTGGCTTGTATAGTGCTTCTGTGGTTAAAGGGGCAACTGCCCCCAAGTGTTTTCAAGAAAGTAACACTTCTGCTGCAGGCCAGTCATGCCAACTCAACTATGGCCACCTTCTGTGGCTCCAACGCTTTTGTCCATTAAGGCTTGACCTCAGCACCCACTTAAAAAAACATGTGGCCTAAGGAGAAATGTGACTGATAACTGCCGAACTCCTACCCTAAGTTCACATACACATAAGGGTATGCAAATGGGCTTTGGATATGGTTTGTGAGTGATACAGCAGAGCACATTTCATCTCTTAATAATCACTTTTATGCCACTGAGGAAATTTTGAATGCTTGTAAAATTTAGTAATTTTTCTGCCTCTCCTACTTACAGCAACACAAAAAAAGAAAAGAACATCAGGGAAACCTCACCATACAAAGGCAGAAGGGAAGGGATCAACAATGAGGCTCTAAAACCCTTCCTTTAACATCAAGCAGCATGCCACCTGGTCCCCATAACCCTGCACCATGGTCCATGCCATACTGGATCATAGTAGAGAAAGTACTACTTAGCATGAAGGGAAAACAATGCTAACTTCTAAAGCTTGAATTTCATAAAAGGTAAAGGAACTATAGCAAAACTACCTTTTTGTAACAGAATCTTAAAAGCCAACTGTATTTCACAGTGATTACCTCTGGAAAGTGAGAAGACGGATGGACTGGGGGCTTTTTCCTTTGTGCTTTCCATCTTTCCATACTGCTCAAATTTCTAATCATGGACATATATTAATCATTTTGTCTTTAAAAAAAAAATGCTGGTAAAAGGCTGGGCACAGTGGCTTACACCTGTAATCTCAGCACTTTGGGAGTCCGAGGTAGGAGGATAGCTTGAAGCAAGGAGGTCAAGACCAGCCTGGGCAACATAGTGAGACCCTGTTTAAAAAACAAAAAAAATAGCCAGGTGTGGTGGCACGTGCCTATAGTCCCAGCTACTTGGGAGGCTGAGGCTGGAGGATTGCTGAGCCCAGGAGTTGGAAGCTGCAGTGAGCTATGACTGCACCACTGCACTGTAGCCTGGATGACAGAGCAAGACTCCATCTAAAGAAAAAAAACGAAAAATGCTGGTGAAAAATGTGATCAACAGAACAATTTCGTTCTTTTAAAACCAGCTGTGAGTAAGCTATTCATCTATATAAAGTTTTTCAAAAGTACTATGTATTCTGGGGGAATTTAACAGATGTTAAATAAGAGCAGACACTTACCTGAGGAACAACTATACTGCTCTTCATTTAAATATCTAATACAGGAAATGGTATTTTTTTCAAAAGAAAATTACATTTTGACAGGCATCAAGAAAAGCAGCAGGACCTTCCTAACACTGTACTGTTCGAGCCCCTCTTCTCTGCCCTAAGAGACCAAATCCCACGACATTCTTATGCACACCTAACCTTAGATCCACAATCACGTTTACATTTCTAAAGGGCATGTATCTCATATATTTGTGTCCCATTTGAGTTACATGAGACAAGAATGTTAATCCCTCCACAGAGTGCTGCACGTTGCCAATATATTCTAAACAACATGAACAAGGACACCCAGGAGACCTCAAATTAACCAGACAACTCTAATAATTGGAAAGACCAATGGCAGGCCATTTTCTCCCCACAGGGTGTTATTCCGGCCTGCAAAATGCTCAAAGAGCACACGTGTTCCACAAGGAGTGAGGAGGTACAAGGGCGATGGATGGAAAACAAGGTCAGAGCAGGACAGTGGACAAGCTCAAGGACTGGTCAGTAAACCGACATAACTGCACACTCCCAGAATGCAAAAATAAGTCCACCTAAGCCTCTCACAGCAAGTTAGCATAATAATTATACATTTGATCAGGATGCCTGGCTGTTTCTTGGGCTAATAATTTATTACGTGGACTTTGCAGTGACCAAGAGACCTAGGGGCAGACCAAACATCAACAGCAATGATTTTATTCACACCCCTCTGCTGCAGCTCCTTGCCAGTTGGCTCCCGCCTTTTCAACCTAACAAGATGGAGAAGGCAGCTGCCCAAACGTCACCAAACACAGGCATGGAAGTGAAGGAGGAATGGGAAAGGCTGGACTCACGTAGGAAGGAACACGGTGTTTCTACGTGTGAAAGAGGTGGGTTAGGATACTTCAGCGATAGATGGGCCTGTATAGAAAGAGACAGGCCTGCTTAGGATCAAGAGAGGAACACCATCACATACTCAACTCTCACTTGAGCTTGGTGTTGTGCTATGGGATATGGCCACAGCAAACTAAACTAATGTGGCTCCTGATTTCCCTAGAGAAAGGACAGAGAAAAAAAAACAATGTGTAAATCTGTTAAGTGATGTAGAAACAGAGTGGAAGGAGCCTGTGGAAACAATCTACCTTTGCCTAGTGGCGTCCCAGATCTATACCCTGCGAGCGGCAATCCCACCCCTCCATATGAATACAACCTAAAGAAACTTCTGCACAAGAGCACTAGGAGTCCTGGGGGGAAATGTGTGCATTACTGTGGGTGTTAAACAGGAAACAACCTACATATTCATCAAGAGAATTACGGTATATTCATTCACACAACAGAATACTACCCTTCATGAAAATATTTAAACTGTGGCTACCATACCACATGGATGATTCTCACAAACCTAATGCTGATTTTAAAAAAAATAAAAAAACCAATCAAGTCACAGAACACATACAGGGTGACACCATTTATACAAACTTCAAGAACATTCAGAACTATAAAATATAGAGAGATGCATTATGCGGTAAAACTAATTTTTTTCTAAAAAGGGAAATGATAAACACAATTCAAAATAGTGTTTACCTTTGTAGAAGGAAGAGGAGAGATGGTCAGGAAGGGGCACCCTGAGAGCTTCAACAGAAGTGATAATGCTCTGTTCGTTAAGCTGAGCGAAACAGAAAGATGTACTCTCATCATTCCTATCTGGGATATATATATAAAATAATATTATCCAGAATAAAGGTGGGGAAAGGAAGACAGTTGAGGGGGGAGCCCAGCAATGCTCTCTAACTCTGACTTACACATCCGTCTGCCTAACCAACAGTGAGGAGAGAGCCCAAGACTTCAAGGCAACAGAATCAACTCAGCTACAAGATGACAAAAAAGAACACCTCCAGGCACTTTTCTGGGCTTTCTGGGTGAAACCAGCTCCACACACCTTCTTATTCAAGTGGCAAACTGTAAGACACAGCACACTGTCCCCAGAGTTGGAGACAGACTGCCTTGCCAATACAGAAACAGAAAATATTCCCAAACTCAGGCCTAGTTTGCCAATGGAAGGAAAGTCCCCAGATGGTTCCAACAGACAGAGAGGAATGGATTGAATTTAGGAACAAGGCAGTAATTTCATAGAGTCCTGCAGAGCTGGGAGATTCTGGGACCAGTTGTAGTGGGGGAGGGGAGGTAAAGATACACTTGAGGACACATCAAATAGGGCCCCAAAACTAAGAGCCTAGGGCTTGGGACAGAACGTGTGTAATATGAAGTTCAAATGAACATGTGTGCCGAAGGCTAATGAGAAGCCCCTAGGGTGATTATATGAGCTTTACCTGCAAGAGGTGACAATCGAGTTTGGCACATGCTGAGTCTATTGGGAAATAATAATATCAAGAGATCTATACCACATCCATGTATGTACAGCCCCCGGCGCCAGCGAGGCAGGAGAGTGACTTACTCGGGTAAACTGACTGCCAGGAAGGCCGGATTCGGTCAGCCCAACCGGAGAAAGCCCGGGGGCGAGGCCAGAAGGTCCCTCGGGGAGGACAGAAGGGTGGTCCCGGCCCCAGGCAGAAGGTGGGGCTGCCAGGAGAGGGCGGGTGCCCGTGGCAGGAGTCCCGGGAGGCCTGGCTGGAGCCAGGCCGGGCCACGGGACAGTCGGGGAGATGGAGGGCGGGGACCCCTTGGGCGCTGGGGCGGGGAGGGCTGGGCCCCGGCGGCCACCCCGCTCCCACGGCGCTCCGCCGCACCCTCCCGCGCTCACCTAGGCACGCAGCTGGACGAGCTCCGGTCCACCTCCCAGGTGGCGTACAGGTTCATCTGCACCGGGGCGGGGGTGCGGCCTGGCCCCGGGCCGCCGGGAGGCGCGGAGCCCGAGGCCACCGCCACGGCCATGGAGGTGGAGGTAGACGAGGACGAGGAGGAGGCAGCCGCCGCCGAGGTGGACGAGGACGACGAGGTGGCCTGGGCCAGCTTGGGGGGCGTCGGCTGCTGCGGCGGCTGCTGCTGCTGCTGCGGCGGCGGCTGCTGAGGGGACTGGGCGACCCCGGATCCCCGCTGGCTGCTGCCGCCCCCGGCGCCTCCGGGACCACCGCCCGCCCCTCCGCGTTCCGCCATGGCCCGGCTAGGCGGGGGTTACGGAGGCCGAGGCGACGCCGATCTGGCTCCCAGGCTTCCCCCGCGGCGGCGGCAGCGGCGGAGGCTCGGCAGCCTCCTCAGCCCGCCTGCCTGAGCGCGAGCCGCCAGCGAGCTGCACGCACGCGCGGGGCTTCTGAGCGCGCGGGCCTCGCGCTCGACCGCCGCTGCCTGTTGCGGCTCGCGCAGCCGACACGGGTGGGCGTGTCCGGGAGGGGGCGGGGAGCCCGGCCCGCGCGGCCCCACCCAGCGCCGAGGGGCCGGGCCGGGCCGGGCGCGCTCGCGCCCTGCGTGTAGCGGCGCGCGCCCCTCGCTCCCGCGGAGTAGAAGGGGTGGTCTGTGGCCAGCGCGCGCCCACGGGTCCTGCCCTCAAATCCGCTGCCCGTCTGCCCCCGCTCCTCCCCTCCCCGCCCCGCCAGCGGAAACCCGGCTTTTCCGGGACTCTGTCCCTGCAGGGTGGGGGCTGCCGCAGGAGCGCGCCTCGGCCTCTCGGGTCTTCGGAGCCAATGCGGAACCCGCCGCCAGCGGTGGGGGTCTGCCCGGGGAAGCCGGCTCTCCGCCTGCCAACCTAGCTCTGCCTTGCGGCCCCGTCAGAGAGGTCGGCGGAGACCCGGGGCCCGCCGCCACCGCGGGTGCCTGTGATCCGGGAAGTTCCCGCCCCGAGGGCAAGCGGGGGCTCAGGGACCTGGAGTCCAGAAGGTTCTTCGCATAAGTGAATTCTCAAACTACCCCGGGGCCCATCTGGAGCCAACCTTCCTCTTCTTTCCCTACCCCCCAAATCCCTCTAGAGTGCCAGTGCTTTGTTGCTTACCAAATTTCTAAAATTCCATTCCTCCTAAGGCCTAGCTCAGCTGCCACGTCCTATCTGGATCACCCCCCCACGCCCCCGAACCCCGAGACCATCTTGAACCCTCCAGCAAGTGAGCGCCTCCACTGGTGCACTTAAACACCAACAGTAGTACAACAGCAGCGCATGACTCCCCTCCCCACAGGCTGGCAAATGCCCATGGGAGCCAGTGATCCAGCCTACTCTAGTCTGTCAGAAAGGCTGCTCAGGACCAGGGGATTACAACCTGGAGAAACTAAGTCCCTCCATCCCACACACAAACCCCAAACCCCAGCGACTAGTGTTGCTTGAACCCAAGGGTTCACATGGACTCAAGACAATTTAGCTTTTGAGCTATGTTATCGCACAGGTAAGGACTTGAACTTCTGGTCACAAGGTCAGTTGGGAAGGCCTGCCCTGGCCTACTTCCCAAGCCCACTGTTACTTCCTCCGCCGTGCTAGGGCGCTAATCTGGCTATTTTTACTCCCCAAGGATAAAGTAGTAAGGTCAAACCAGACCTAGAGGTCACTTCCCCCAAGCCTTCCTACAAAGCAGGGCAGTGGTGAAACACAGATTTCAGCCGGGGTTGGCGTCACCACCAGTCAAATACGCCGTCTGATCCCAGTTTATGTTCGTGGTTACTGGGGCAGCCCAGTGATTGTAGAAAGAGGCTATTTTAGTCCTTTTGCAAGAAGGGGCTAAAAGGAGATGAGGGAGGATCAGGAGTGTTAAATATTCATCTCTTTCCTTGGGAAACAGCTTTATTTACAAAACAGGTCTAAAATAAGAACATGAAATGACAAGTCCTTGGGAAATGCGGGAGAGGTGGCTCTTGTGTGAAGGCCAGGCATCCAGACGTAGGGCCAAAAAAAGGGCCAGTGTGAGGGGACCTAAAACTTGAACTCCTTATATTTCTTGCTGCCCCCACGGCTGTCCTGGGGCTGAGCTTTCCGTTTCTTTTGCTGTATAGGGAGAAAGAGACACAGGTTACAACAGGTTGAACCACCCCCGGACCCTCAAAACAAGGGTGGGCAGCCTGACATAGACATAGAAGTCTGTGGGAAAGGTGCTGAATCTGGATTCTCTTCGAGCTCCCTCTCAGACTTGGCTGAGTTCCTCCCCCTCATCGTCCTTAAAGAGGGCAGCCCACTGGAGGATTTCTAAGACTTCCAAATCTGAGGAAGCACGGGACAGCAAGCAGAGGCCACTCTCACTCTCACCACTAGAGGGCACCACGCCACTGAAAACGGCAGGCCAGGGTCCCTGGCTTTCACCCAGCCCAGCGGCCCTGGAAGCGCCTACCTTCTGTTTGGCAGCATGCTCAGCCACCATGTCGCTGAAGTCCTCCTTCTCTACTTGAGCCTGCTGCTCCCGCACATGCTCCTCATACTTCTGGGTCATGGCCATAGGATCCAGCTCCAACTCTTCAGGCGCCAGCGCCACTTCCACACCTTGCAGCTCAGGAGCCGGGCCCTTCCGGCTCATAACCTGGAAAGGAGATCAGGGCCTTGTCATCTCCAAAGAGTCAGAGAAGCCCTAGCTTCTGCTGCTTTTCTCAGCCTCCAAAAGCAGTATCCTCCAAGTACTCACCGTGGACATGTCATAAATGTGGGTTGATCCCATCATGGCTCCCCCAACAGTGGCTGTTCTCTTCTCTGGCAACACGGTGAAGAGCTGAGGTGTCTCACTTCTGCGAAGGACAATGGGATCAGACCCAAAAAGGAAGGGACAAAAGGGTCTCCAGAAGTGGAAACAAAAGATACAGGTGGCACCTCCACTCAGCGCCTTGGAGAGCTTCTGAGCTCCCCAAGGATGCAGCCTCTGCAGTTCTGCCCATGACAGAAAAGAATTGGGTCGGGGTGGGGGGAGGGGGCAGAGTGCTGACTCCAGGGAACACAGATGGAGCTAAGGGGCCCCCTGAATCAAGTCAGGGGATCACAGACCAGGACTCCCACATGCACATAAGGGTCAAAAGGTCAGAGAGGCTCAAAGTTTCCAAAATAACTTTGGTACAGAGAAGCTTGCAAGAGAGAGCAGGTGACAACAGTTCCCACCCGAAGAATGTCATGCCTGGAGTTCTCATGTACATAATTCACACTTCCAGGCCTTCCAACGCAAGAGCCATCCACAGCCAGTTTCACCACCAATTTCGAGGATTACACTAGGAACAAGAGCAAATCTACCACTGTCACCCCAGACTATGCCCATCATCTCCACCTCTCCCACTGGAAGAGGTGACAATCTATTCTCCACACAGGAGCCAGAGAAAATGCCTTAAAACGGATGTCGGGTCCTGTCAGACCTTTGCTCAAAACCCTCTGAGGCTTCTGATCATTATCTGAATAAAATCCAAACTCCTTAACATGAACTAAAGGGTTCATAGCCTGGTCCCTTACCCAAGCCCTCCTCACTATACTCTGTCCACAGTACCCTTCTTTATTTTTCTTCCTTGAATATGCAAAGCTTGAGACTTCTACTTCTTGACAAGGAGCAAGAGGAACCAGATACACCCTCCTGCCTGAAACAACCAAAAAATGGGCAAAATATATGAAACAGTGGTTTTCAAGACACTACACATGGAGCAACAAAGCACAGTGATTCCTGCGAGACAGGAAACAAATGCGATGAGCCCTTCAACTGCCCCAGCATACTGCACCTGAGAGTTTGCAGGCCACAGAACAGAGGGGAGACTCATGGAGAGCCCTGAGGACTCCAAGAGTTGGGAGGATGAAACTGAAAGTCCAGGGAGATCAAGGCAGCTAGAGTTCACACGATAGAGTACTGGAGAAAAGAGCAGAGAGAGAACTCAAGAGACCTACAGAAGGTCCTCAAGTATGCAGGGGAGTACTAAGCAGCACATGCCTACCAAGGACAGGGAAAGAAGCACCCTAAAGGATTCGTAACAGCACCTGCTGCTCACTCAGAACTGGGAATAGTGCCACTCCCACTAGCCAGACAGAAAAACCTCCTAATTCACAGGGTGGTGGGTAGAGTACACAGGTACTTGTGCCTCACAGTGGGGAGGACTGCTTCAGTCCTGCCTCAAGAACCCCAAAAGCAAGACCTGAAAGGATCAAACTATCTCCATATAACTATATTCCTGAATGAGCTGAAGAAAAGGTACAGGAATACAAAAATATCCTGGACCCAACAAGGTAAATTTCACAAAGCCTAGCATTCAATAAAAAATTACCAGGCACTGGACAGGCCTGGTGGCTCACACCTGTAATCCCAGCACTTTGGGAAGCTGAGGCAGGATGATTGCTTGAGCCCAGAAGTTCAAGACCAGCCTGGGCAACACAGTGAGAACCTCTCTCAAAAAAAGAAAGGAAAAGAAAACAAAATTACCAGGCATGCAAAAGAGTAGGAAAATACAATCCATAATGAGGAAAATGAATCAACTAATGGCAGTCAATCCAGAAATGGCACAGATGTTAGAGTTAGCAGACAATACATTAAAATGTTGTTATAGCCAGGTATGGTGGCTCATGCCTGTAATCCCAGCACTTTGGGAGGCTGAGGCAGGTGGATCACCTGAGGTTAGGAGTTCAAGAACAGCCTGGTCAACATGGTAAAACCCTGTCTCTACTAAAAATAGAAAAAAATTAGCTGGGTGGGGTGGCACACGCCTGTAGTCCCAGCTACTTGGGAGGCTGCGGCACAAGAATTGCTGGAACCTGCGCGGCAGAGGTTGCAGTAAGCCGAGATCACGCCGTTGCACTCCAGCGTAGGCAACAGGGCAAGACTCCATCATAAAATAAAATAAAATAACATAAAATAAAAATAAAATATTGTTATAACTGCATTCCACATGTTCAAAAAGAGAGAAAAAATAGATTTAAAAGACTCAAAATCAAGGAATAGATTTAAAAGACCCGAAATCAAACTTCTAGAAAGGAGAATTATATTGTATGGGATTACTGTTAGATCAGAAATTACAGAAGAAAATAATAGTAAACTTGAACACATAGCAATAGAAATTTTCTAAAGTGAAATACAAAGAGAGAAGAATTTCTTTAAAAATGAAGAGCATCAGTGAGCTCTTCATTTATTTTTTCATTTATTATTTCATTAATAGAGGAATAATTTGAGTTCCCAAAGAGAAGGGAACAGAGAAAATATTTGCAGAAATCATGACCAAAATTTTCCCCAAATTAATAAAAACTAAAAACCCAGATCTAAGATGCTTAAAAAACCCCAAGCAAAGAAACATTCAGAAACTACACCAAGGCACATTGTAGTCAAATTGTTAGAACTAGCGATAAAATCTTAAAAACAACCAAATAAAAATGACACATTATGTACACAGGAACAAAGGTAAGAATGACAGCAGCTTTCTCACTGGAAACAATGCAAGAAAGAAGACACTGGAGCAACATCTTAAAAGTACTGAAAGAAGGCTGATGCAGTGGCTCACGCCTGTAATCCCAACAAGCTGGGAGGCCGAGGCAGGCGCATCACTTGAAGCCAGGAGCTCGAGACCAGCCTGGCCAACATGGCAAAATCCCATCCCTACTAAAAATATAAAAATTAGTTGGGTGTGGTGGCATGCACATGTAATCTCAGCTACTCAGGAGGCTGAAACAGGAGAATCGCTTGAACCCAGGAGGTGGAGGTTACAGTGAGCCGAGATCACACCACTACACTCCAGCCTGGGTGACATAGCGAGATTCCATCTCGAAGAAGAAAAAAAAAAGTATTGAAAGAAAAAAAAATTGTCAACCTAGAATCCTATACCTGGCAAAGATCTTTCAAAAATGAAGGCCAAATAAAGAATTTTTAAGACTACTCAAGCAGAACGAATTCAAAACCAACAGACCCACAATACAAGAAATTTTTTTTAATATTTTGTAGAAATGGGGTCTCACTATGTTGCCCAGGCTGGTCTCAAATTCCTGGACTCTAGCAATCCTACCACCTCAGCCTTCTCCCAAAGTACTGAGATTACAGGCATAAGCCACCATGCCCCCTAACTTAAGAAACGTTAAAGGAAGCCCTTCAGGCAGAGGAAAAGCGGTATCAGATAGAAACCTGAATATACACAAAGAAGAAATGAAAGAAACAAAAATGGTAACTACATGGCTTCATGCATGATTCTTATTTAAACCTCCCTAAAAGATAACAGGCCATTTAAACAAAAATAATAACTATATAGCATAGGATTTATAACATATGTAAAAGTGAATATATGACAATATAGTGCAAAAATTGGGAGGAGAGAAATGAAGTATACTATAATGGCTCTTAATACTATCTGGAAGCAGTGTAACATCAAGAGAAGGTAGATCCTGATAAAGACATGATCTATAAACCCCAGAACAACCACTAAAATAACAAAGCAAAAACTTAACAGCTAATTAACCAACACTGGAGATAAAATGAAATCATAAAAATTGTTCAAGTAATCCAAAAGAAGGTAGAAAAACAAGAAAAAGGGAACAAAGAGCAGAATGGATAAAGAGAGGGTCATTTCATGATAAAGGGGTCAATTCATGAAGCCCTAATGACACTATACATTCAACTACTTAAAAATGGAGCTTCAAAATACTAGCCCATCCCTGTCTCAGGGCCTTTGCGCTTGCTTGCACTTACTGTTACTTCTGACCCAGATGATCCCGTGGCTGGCGCTTTTTCACTCGGGTCTCAGTTCAAGCACCACCTCCCCAATGAGGCCTTCCCAAAGGCCTCCCTGCCACCCCATCCCATTACCCACTTTCCTCTGCTTCAACATCCTTATCTACATCTGAAAGTATCTTGTTCTGTGATTACCAGTTTACCTCAACTGCTGACTCCTCACTGCCTAGAGTAGTGCCTGGCAGAGAGTTGGTTCAATAATTGTTTAAAAAGGGATGAGGGAGAAAGGAACGACAGTCAGCCAGCCAGCCAAAGGGAAGTGAAGGTCCTCCCCTCTCAGCCCTGTCTGGTACCCTTACCCGTCCATCGCCTCCTCAATCTTCTTCTTCCTCAGCTCAATGAGTTCAGGGGTCTCCATTCCAGCAGGCACTGATGAGAAGCCTCCAGGAGTGATGAGGCCACTGTGAAGAGAGGAACAAGCTCTGGAGTAAAGAGAAGGCCCCCAAAGATAGGCCACTTCCAAGCGGCATTCTCTGCTTCCCCCACCTGTCTGCAGGGGTAATAAAGCCTGTCTCATCTGGTTTGTCTTCATCACTTTCTTCCTCTTCCTCTTCTTCTGAGGATTCTTCATCAGACGGTTCCAGTTCCCCCCAAGGGGTCCGATCAATCTCTTCTTCCTCAGTCTTGGTCTGAAAGAGATCACTTAATCATTCAACAAATGTTTTCTAAGTACCTATTATGTGCCAGGCTGTTTTAAGCTGAAGGGGTGAAAGAGTCAACACACAGACAATAATTCCTACCTACCTAGAGCTCAAATTCTAGTGAGGAGCTTACATTAACATCTCAGGAAAACGTATGCCCTTTTCCAGGCTCTGCTGTGTCAGAACACACAACTCCCTGATAATGAAGCTATAAACCAACAATCTAACCTTCATGACATTAAGTAAAACCAAGATCGCCAGTACACGGCCCATACCTGAAATTCAGCAGCATTGGTTCCAAACACGTCCCCATAGAGCGGTTTCCCAGTCTCATCTACTGGAGGTTTACCCCAGCCACCAGCATGGTACCCAAAGGAACAGCTCTGCAAGACAGTGGGCATAATCAGTTCACTCCTTAGCTTCAAAAGAAATTCTGAAGCCCTAGAGAAAAGGCACACTCAAAAGTACAGAGCTGATACTTGGGAACTCTGGAAATTATGTCTGCAGAATAAAATTTAATGTTATGAAGCATTAGAAACCAAAATTAATAACTAAAATCTGGAGGCAACAGGATAAGGAGACAGGAGGCAGAAAGTATGTTAATAACTTCTGTCATGGCAGAGTCTTTGCTGTCTGAAACCAAAATATGTAGGTTGAAAACATGACTTCAATCTCTTATTGAGTTTTCCTAACTTTGGAAAGCTAGCTTGTTCAGAATCTATTTATCTTAAGGGGCAGAAATTTCTATCTAAAGTTTAACAATACTACTTTTTTTACTTTAATGACTCTTATCTGTCAATTTTTTTAATGCTTATTTTAAAATAAGAATAAATTTGAAGACATTCTTGAGATAAAATTATTTCTGAGAGATAGACTGAAATGAAACTAAAAAAAAATTATTTTTCTTTTTTTTTTTTTTTTTAAGTAGAGGTGCGGTTTCACTATGTTGCCCAGGCTAGTCTTAAACCCCTGGCCCCAAGGGATCCTCCCACCTCAGCCTCTCAAAGTGCTGGGATTACAGGTGTTGAGACACCACATCTAGCTGAGATAAAATTATTTCTCTCTGGTCATTCTTAATATTCAGAGACATATCTGGAAACACATTCACCAAATAGTGAATTTGGCTATTTCTGAGTGGTAAAATTGTGACTTGCTTTCATCTTTGTATTTGTCAATTCTGACTGAATATTTTATGATAAGCATGTCAGTTTTTTTAAAAAACAAAAACCATTACTTGTTTTTCTACACATACACATGGTATATGACAAATATTATGTGTCAATAAAATATTTTTTAAGTAAATAAAGAGACACACGGTGGAGTTAGAGAAGGAAAACAAACAAACAAAAAATTACCTTCCAGTTCAAAAGCAGAAACGGCCAAGAATGAACGAAAGGACAATGCTCACCTCAGGGATGGGCGAGTTCAGCCCAGGGATTTTCAGGTTGGGATACGATGGGGGTGGTCCGTATCGCTGCATGGCAATCAGCCATGGGGGAGGGACCTTGTGGGCATTCTGCAGGAAAAAGAGAACAGGATACCATCTGCCAAACCCTATCCCTGTCTCTGCCTTCCGCTCCAATCCCCACCCTCTTCGCTGCTTCCCCAGACAGCTAACTGATACTCACTGGTCCTACTGGCATCCCCAAGGAAATCCTTAGTTCATCAGACAGATCTCCTGGCTTCTTCTCCTTCAGTCGTGTCTCAAACTCCTTCCCCTAAGGGAAAAGCAGAGCATGCTACATTGTAGACCCAGACACTCAGTGGGAGCACAATCCTAACCCACATCAGATATAAAACCCCAGTGAGGGCTACCTGGCTCCCACTCTGATTCTCATCACTTCTTTCCCTGGCCAAAGTGGGGGAAGGAATAAGAACCAGGCCAGACTCACAGTGCTGTCAATAACCCACTATGAGAACACGGCCAACGTTAGGACCTGCCTCCTCATCTGTAAAATGAGGGCACTCGACAGGATGATCTGCAAAATTCTTCCACCTCATAAATTCCATGACATCATGGTGACTACAAGTTCAAGGATCAGAAAAAAATACCAATTTCTCTACCACCCCCAATATTAAAAGTTTCCTAAAAGCATCTGCCCCTTGGCCCCTCCATCCCTAAACCACCTACCACAAACGATTATCATTTCTAAGACAGGATACGAAGAGTCTATCAGGGAAAGAAGCCACCAGGTCTGCATCTCTCCTCCAAACAGAACCTCATTTTTAAATTCCATCTCATCTGAGGGTAGTCAATGGGCAATTCTAAGGCTGAAGAACTATGGTAGTTGCTTCAAAAGCCCTCCTTGGCCAGGTGCGGTGGTTCATGCCTATAAACCCAGCACTTTGGGAGGCTGAGGCGGGTGGATCACTTGAGCTCAGGAGTTCGAGACTAGCCTGGGCAACATAGCGAAACCATCTCTACCAAAGATACAAAAAATTAGCCAGGTGTGGTGTGCCTGTGGTCCCAGCTACTCGGGGGGCTGAGATGGGAGGACTGCTTGAGCCCACAAGGCAGAGGTTACAGTGAGCCGAGATCACACCACTGCACTCCAGCCTGGGTAACAGGGTGAGACTCCATGTTTTTTTTAAAAAGAAAAAAAACCCTAGACAGTCTCAACCCCAAGGCCCAGCCTGACCTCTCCCAGCCCCCTCCCGAACCTCATAGTACAGGTCCCCATGGATGGTCAGCTTTGGCTTGGTCTGCCACTTGAAGAAGGCATCATGCAGTTTCTGGTAGTCGATGTCAATTTTGCCCATCTTAGGCCGAACTTTCTCTCGCATTTTTGACTTCATGGTCTTCTGTTCTTCCTGTGGAGAATGGCAGAAGACAAGCCTTAACAAGTACTCACCAAATTCATGTAGCGAATCCAGCTCCCAACTCCAAAAGAGATCATGGGAAGCCTCAATTATCTCACCCTGAAAGTCACCAAAATCCTTCCTGCTCAAACCTTTCAAAATTACATAATCCATACCAAACAAAACAGACTATACAATATCAGCCTCAGCTGTGTATTTTTAAACCATCTCATCAAGAGGTGAATCTCGTCAGTTCTCTGGAAAGCAGATATCCCCGTGTTCTTTTCTACCTCCTGAATTCAAAGCATTTAACTAAAAGCTTTAAAATTAAGAAGTTACACAACCACCATGAATCTCTAGCCACAAAGTACATCTGAGAAAGGAGTCACCAGGTGAGCTGGCAAAGTGAAGGCAGAGGGGAGGAAGAGCAGAGGAGGAAAACAAAAGGATAATTAGACAAGTAACAAGTAGGTGGTAGGTGGGTTTCAAACCAGATTCCCATTTTGAAGCACACTGCTGTGAAGGATGGGGACACCCGAGGGCAGGTCTGAGCCCTGCCAGGCCCTCACCTTCTCCTGCAGGGCCTCACGCATCTCCTGGATGCCTGTGCGTTTGATGAAGTCTGGCAGCTCGAAGGGGGGCTTCTCAATGCCCCGTTTGCCCTGCAGGTATTTGCGCTTAAAACACCAGTGGCGTGGCACAGGCACAGAGTTCCGAGTGGCCTTGAGGTGAACCAAGAGCTTAGGGTCCTGCGCTGTCACATCGTGCATCTCCACGACATCGGGCCGAGCCACCAGCTGGAAAACACATAATAATGCATGTTCTTGAGAGCCCTAACTTCTCAGTTCTGAAGCTCTTCTTCCTCAAAGGACCCAAACCCACATCACCCACACCTCCTTCAAAGAACTCCTTTTCACCTCCCTGGCTTCCCAGGTGGTCTCCCAGCTGGGCTCCAGGGCCTGCAGGATCCTCTCAGGTCTTACCTGCTTGAGTTCAGCCACAGTGAAGCGGTTCATTCGGCGCAACTTCTTCTTGGACAGCTTGGGGGCTTCTGGCTTCTTTTCCTAGAACAGAACAATCAGCTCTTTTAAGCAGGACTCAGATGTGAATGAAACCACCCAACCCACCCCAACCTTAAGCCACCAAAGCTCTGCAAGAGTTCACCATGGTCCCTCTCTGGATGCATCTCAGCCACCTGTGCCCAGAGTCCCTGCTTCCCACCAGGAGGGCTGGGCCTGACCTGCTCGTCATCACTGCTGTCATCATCACTGTCCTTGTGCTCCTCTTCAAATCCCTTCTTCTTGGGGGCTGCAGAGTTCTCCAGTTTGTCGAGTTTTTCTGGCTCCTTCTCCTTCTCCTTCTTCACATCATCAGTGAGCTGAGGAGGCAGACAAGGTGAAACCCCTGCCCTCTGAGCCCCTTTCCCAGTTCCTAAGGCCAGCACTAAAAAGATGCCTGTTCACCGCTGCCTCTCACCCACCTCTGAGCCCCTTCCCTGTTTGGCACTGCCCCTTCCTAGGGTGCTCTCCTTGTACCTTAAAAGCCTCAAAGATCCTCTTAAAGAAGATAAAGTTGGGCTCGTAAATTTCAGGTTCTTCAGTCACATACTCAATCTCAACATCAGCTGCTGGGGAGTCAGAGCCACGGGACCGGGTTGAGTCTTTCTCCCGGTCCCCAGAGCTCTCAGAGGACACCCCTCGCACCCGCTGGGGCTTTTTCTTCTTCTTTCGGTTCCTACGCTTCCGGTTTTTCTGTCAAGAGGAAAACCAGCTGGGTCAGAGAATCCAAGCACTGTGCCAGCACCCCCACCCCTAAACTCCTCCCCCACTCTCCCCCACAGTTCAACAGTCAGGCTTTTCCCAAGGAGGCCATCTCATGAAGTAGCTGCAAAGGGGCCTTGGAGTCAGACTCCAAAGTTCTGCCATTCACAAGCTGTGTGCCTTTGGGTAAATTACTGTGCGTCTCAGAACCTCTGCTTTTTCAGCTGTAAAATGTAGGCATGCATAGTATTTGGAACTCAAAGCAATTAAATGAAAAATATCTGTAAGATGCTGAGGGCGGAAACTGGCACAAAATAGAAGCTATTACTTACTGAACACTTACAAATTGTGTTATTTCCGTACCCAAGTCCCATCTCCTGCGTTTCCTTCCAGACTCAGCTCCAATCCCTACCTCCTTTTTAGATACGGACACTGTGTCTTCCTCAGTCTCTGACGCTGACTGGCCCAGGGACGAGCGAGCATCTGTTTCCATTTCCTCTTCCTCTGTAAGGAAGAAGGTGGTGATGACTCTTCACGGTGCCACTGCCCTGCACTTGTTCACAGTAACCTGCTTTTACCAAGAGCCAGGGCAAGGGACAGAGGAATGAGGACTCAGCTCAGCCTCTCCAGGTTCTACGGCTACAGCATCAAAACGCCTGGCACTCACCCTGCTGAGAATTCATCTCTTCCTGGCGGCTCTCCTTCAGCTGCAGGATCTTCTCCAAAGCCTGGGGGATCTTGGGGCCCACAGAGGGGTCATCCATCTGCCAGAGACAACCAGTCAGAGAAGGCAAATCACAGTGCCCTTTTTCTTTTTTTTTGAGACGGAGTTTTGCTCTTGTTGCCCAGGCTGGAGTGCAATGGCGCGATCTCGGCTCACCACAACCTCCGCCTCCCAGGTTCAAGCAATTCTCCTGCCTCAGCCTCCCAAGTAGCTGGGATTACAGGCATGCACCACCATGCCCGGCTAATTTTGTATTTTTAGTAGAGACGGGGTTTCTCCATGTTGAGGCTGGTCTGGAACTCCTGACCTCAGGTCATCCGCCCGCCTCGGCCTCCCAAAGTGCTGGGATTACAGGTGTGAGCCACCATGCCCGGCCCACAGTGCCCTTTTTCCACCAACTTCCACCTCTTGGACTAGAAAGGCTGCTGCCCAAGTGATGTAAGCAGCAGAGAGTGGGCAACACCAACTGGGCTCAGTGAGGTTTAGTGTTCCTCAGAGGGACCCCAAGACTCTGCCTCAGTAATGTCTCCCCAGTCCCTCTGCCATACCCTTAGTTTAAATAAGCAGGGCTCCCCACTACCCCCAGGAACTTAAGTCCCCCCATCTTCTCACAGAACCGCTCTCTAAAAATCCAAAAACAGTCCCCTCCTAAACTACCACTCTCTTACCCCTAGGAATAAATCATCAGTCTCACCTCTCTGTTCTCATCTCCAGGGGGCGGTGGGGGACCACGAGGCCGCGCAACAGGGGCTCCCATGGGCAAAACTGTAGGAGTGGGGCCCACTGGGCCCACTGGAGCGGCTACTGAGAGATGGGAAAAAGAAATCCAATGTCAGAAGAGGCAAAACACTCACGTAAAAAATTACCTCTCTTGCTGAAAGGGTGATGGTAAACCTGCAGGGGAGGAGGGCATGTGGTGTGGCTTTTGGAATGCTGGTAATGTTTTGGATCATGGTCCAGGTGCTGGTTGTACGGGTGTGTTCAGTGTGTAAAAAACCATTAAACTATATATTTACTATATATGCCCTTTTTAAATGTGATAAGATACTTTAAAAGTCTTTTTAAAAATGTCTAAATCACCTTCTTTGCCCTTCCCCTCGGTTCCAGGGTCTCACCTCGAGGACCCAGAGGCGTGCGCACACCAATTTGGCCCATGTCTTGTGGGGGCCGAGGGACTGGGGTGCCCATCTTGGCAATCTCCTGCTGTCGTTCCTGCTCCAGTAACACAGCTGCCTACGGGAGGGAAGTGGGAGTAGACACTGCCTGAAAACGCGTTTGGCAGGCAGCCCCTGGCAAATGCATTCTTTCAGCCGGGTAATGGGCCCAAGGAGAACAATTACGAACCACTTGGGTGCTGACATCCCCTCCACCCCCACACTTCCAGGCTACTAATCCAAATGGAGGAGCCCTCTCATCACAACGGAAAATCCCTAGAAATAACACCAAGGAAAACCCCAGGAAACTTCTGGTTCCTAGCAGAGAATTTCATATTCAGCCAAACAGTGCCTTCTACTTTTCAGAGAGTTTTCTTCCCCAAAAGATTAAATTATACAGAAGAAACTTTTGAGCTCTTTTATCTACCCCTCAAGATCCAGCACAACCTGGGCAAAGACAGTACTTTATCCACAGGTCCAGACTTGTGGCTTTTTTTTTTTTTTTTAGACAGGGTCTGGCTCTGTTGCCTAGGCTGGAGTGCAGTGGCATGATCTCAGCTCACTGCAACCTCTGCCTCCCCGGCTCAAGCCATCATCCCACCTCAGCCTCCCAAGTAGTTGGGACTACAGGCATGCGCCGCCACACCTGGCTAATTTTTCTATTTCTGAGAGAGACAGGATTTCATAATGTTGGCCAAGCTGGTCTCGAACTCCTGAGCTCAAGCGATCCGCCCACCTCAGCCTCCCAAAGTGCTAGGATTACAGGTGTGAGCCACGGCACCCAGCTCATACTTGTTGCTTTTTAACACTTACTTTTTAATACTCCTGAGTAACCCACTGGGTAATGACTGATGCAATGCACCTCTGGGGCCAAACATCTTATATAACATTCCCAGACTTATAGTCCTATTCTGTCTAAATCCAATACAAATAACTCAATTACCCAGAGTCCTATCTAGAATGATGTCATGTAAGGCGAGCAGAGGTCAGCACGCTCTTTTTGTAATAGGTCAGAAGGTAAATATTTTAGGCTTTATGGGTTGCTGTACAGACTCTGGTACATATTTTTGGTCTGGGTTTTCTTATAACCCTTAAAAAATTTTGGAGTTATTTTTAGTTCACAGGCCATATACATGCAGGCCACAGGTCACAGTTTGTCAATTCCTGAACTTCAAGAAAAACTGAAAGCTTTGGAAGATGCTAGAACTTAGTTGAGAATAAAGTAGCCTCCAGGGAAAACTTGAATGGTGCACTCTAAGCACTATAAATGACAGCCAACAGACTGGACCACGAGGTCAAAGGTTAGGGGGAGGGGTATTACCCGCTTCTGCTGCTCCAAGAGCTCATGTTCCTTCAGCGAGTGATCTCCCTGCTTAAAAAAGAAAACAAGTTCATACCGGCGCCAATACCCAACAGGCCAATCTGTCACAACTCTTGTTTCTTGACATCTGCTTCCAGTCAAGGGCCCATGTTCCAATCTTTAGTCCCGACCTTCCCAGAAGCCTTAGTTCTAGGACCCAGCTTTCTCTAAGACTCCACTGCCCCTTCAGGGACGTAATGAGGCCAAGGCCAGGGCTTCCACCTGCCCTACCTGCTTGGCACGCTCCTCCTGCTGCATCAGCAATGCCGCCTGCTGCTGAGCCAACTTCAGTCGCTCCTCCTCTGACAGTGCCACTGGCTCACCCACACGGAGAGGAGGCGGGGGCCCCAAATTTGGTGGGTGAGCCATAGGAAAGCCAAGGCCAAGGCCTGGTGGAGGTGGTGGGGGTGGCGGAGGAGGCTGCAGAGGGGGGAGTCCCAAAGGTGGTGGTGGCATGGGAATTCCAGGGAGCTGTGGAGAAAATATGATCATAAAACTAGGAAGCATTTATCTACTCATTCTGCAAATATCTGGGGGATCTACTTTGAGTCAGGAGCTGGAATTCTAAGTCAAATGAAACATAGTTACCACTCCGTGAGAGAGAATGCTCCACAGCCCTATAAAGATATGAGAATGTTAACTTCTGGCACCAACCAAAGGAAGCTATCCACTCTCTCCAGAAAGATATCCTGAATACAGATTCTGCATACAATTCTAGGAGACTCAAAGACGCCTCTGAGGCCATCTAGGGACTCCTCATCCTACACACAGAGATCAGTAGATGCCAGGTCAGAGCCACCGCTTTAGAGAAAATGAGGCAAATCCTGGATCAGAAGGAACATGGGAATTGAGAGGACTTAAATAAACAGGAACCACTGTATCACGGCAATGCAAACCCCAATGACTACTAAACGCAAGGGGTACGAAATCAAATCAGGGAGCCCTCAATGTCACACAAAAGAACATGGGAACTGTGCCTGGGGCAGGCAAAGAAGAGGGTGATTGCTTCCAGCTGGGTAGGGACAAGTCAGGCTTCCTTGTATTCAAGCTGTATTTTTTTTTTTTTTTGAGACAAGAGTCTCGCTCTGTCACCCAGGCTGGAGTGCAATGGCGCAATCTCAGCTCACTGCAACCTCTGCTTTCCACGTGCAAGCAATTCTCATGCCTCAGCCTCCCAAGTAGCTGGGATTACAGGCACCTGCCATCACGCCTGGCTAATTTTTGTATTTTTAATAGAGACAAGGTTTCACCATGTTGGCCAGGTTGGTCTCGAACTCATGACCTCAAGTGATCGCCCGCCTCAGCCTCGCAAAGCGCTGGGATTACAGGCATGAGCCACCATGCCCTGCCCCTCTCTCTCTCTTTTTTTTTTTTTTTCTGAGACAGTCTCACTTTATTGCCCAGGCTGGAGTGCAGTGGCTTGATCTCGGCTCACTGCACCATCCGCCTCCTGGGTTCAAGTGATTCTCCTGCCTCAGCCTCCCAAGTAGCTGAGATTACAGACATGAGCCACCACGCCCTGCCTCTTTTTTTTTTCCCTATTTTTTTGTTTAATTTTATTTTATTGTAAGTTCTGGGGTACATGTGCAGTATGTGCAGGTTTGTCACATAGGTAAATGTGTGCCATGGTGGTTTGCTGCACCTATCAACCCACTGCCTAAGTATTAAGCCTGGCATGCATTAGCTATTTTTTCTGACACTCTCCCAGCCCCTGCCCCATCACTCCCCCTTTTATTTTTTTAAAGAAGCAAAGTCTCATTCTGTCACCCAGGATGGAGTACATGGAGTACAGTGGCGCAACCAGAGCTGACTGCAGCCTCGAACCCCAGGGTTCAAGCAATCCTCGAGCCTCTTTATAGGGACTTTATAGGCGCGTGCCACCGTGCCCAGCTAATTTTTAAAATTTTTTTGTAGTAACAGAGTCTCACTATGTTGCCCAGGCTGGTCTCGAACTCCTGGCTTCAAGCAATCCTCCCATCTAAGCATCCCGAAGTGGTGGGATTACAGGCATGCGCCACTGCACCTGGCCACAAGCTGCTTCTGGAGAAGCAGACAGTGGAAAAGGAGGCAAGTATCAGCATCAAAGAGAGAACTGAATAGCTCACAATTCTGTCATGGCAGTACCTCCCTGCCCAACACTGCAGGTGAGAGGAAGGGCTACCCTGAACGTATGGAATCTTTTTTTTTCCCCACTCAGGTCAGGCGAGTAATGTGCAAGGGTGTCACATCTCACACATGCACGTGAACACCCAATCATCATGCTCATGAACTACAAAAGGATCAGCAGATGGAATCTTAAAAAATGGAAGAACCTCCCTACCTGTGCTGACATGGGAGGTGGAGCGGCTTTGTCCCCATCTTCCCCTCTCAAAACCGGCCGATTCAGCACGATGCCAGTCTGCAAAAGAGAAAGGACTCTAGGTCAGTCCAAAACTAGCTGTTTCACTAAACGACGTTCGCTCCCAATTCATTCAACAAAACGTACCCAGTGTCCGTCTGCCAGCGCTCTGGCTGGGCACTGAAGAGGACCAAGATGGATACAAGAAATTACAACTAAGCTGGCAAAGGCAAGAACAAGCCAAAAAGGGCAAGCCTCCGCCTTGCTGTGCCGAGATAAAGAAAGAATGAAGACCGAGCCGTGATGGGGTATATAAGGTCTCCTGGAGAGAAACTTGGCCTATCCTGACGTCCCGCCGCCAACACCTACCTGGCGGGTGTAGGTCTGCAGCCGCTCCACCAGCTCCTCGCGATTACCTGCAGGGCAAAGTACACGATCAATGGGGCAGGCCAGCCCGGCCAGGTCGGGCCCCAGCGGCCCGCCTCCGCCCCTCGCGCCCGGGTCTCCCGGGTAACCAGGCTCCGCTTCTCCGCAGGCCCGTAAAGGCCCCTCGACTTCCCGTGTTCCTCACCCTGGATCGGAGCTCCGATCTCTGCCAACTTGGCCTGAAGCTCCTGGGCAGCCCAGGCGCCATAGTGGCCTGGAGGTGGCGGCGGCGGCAGCTGCAATTCCGCTTTGGGAGGCTCGGGATGCTCCGTCGCCATCTTAGCCGCAGGAAGGCGCGCGACCAACCCGGAAGCTCGGGCCAGCCTCAAGTCCCACTTTCCGGAACTTCCGGCGGCGCCGTAAGCCACGTCCTCTCTGGCTGGGAGGCGACGCTCACTGAGGCCCACCCGCTGCCGTGCGCTGGGCGACGAGATTCGCCGCAGACGCACCTTTCTCCAGTGGCCCCTCGGCGGTCTGGTCGCGAGGCCTCCTGGTAGTTGTAGTGCGCAGGTCTCGGTCTCTGCGGGCCCTGCGCCCGGCGACGGCCCCGAAGGCCGGCGGCGGGCCGGAGGGCGGGGCTACGAGGAGGGCTGGCACTGCCCGGAGGGAGTGTTTTCTGCTCCTCACCTGCGGGAGCGAAGGCTCTCAAGCTTTCCGACCCGGCTCCCCGGTCAGAGCCTCGGACGCTTACGCTCCCAGGGAGTCCCGAGAGACTCATTTCCCCGGCGGCCCCGCGTTGCGGGCGCCAAGCGGGAGGCTGGAGTCGATGCCTGGGATAAAACAGTGTCTGATTGTCTGCCCGCCCACCCCCGGGCCAGGCCCGGATGAATGGGCTGAAAGGGGATCCGAGCCGGGAGAGCAGCGGGCCTGCCCGGGCTGAGCTCCAGCTGCCGACCTGGGGGAAGGGCGACACTAAAGCCCCCTTTTCCACCTTCCAGGCCGGCTCAAATGTCGTCTTCTCCACTAAGCCTCCTCCCGCTTTCCTTTCCTTTCTTAGAGCTCCCATAATACATTCGAATCTCCACCGTTTAAGTCTTTCTTGCCCTTTCTTCCTACCTCCATCCCAAAAATGCGAGCAGGGACTTGATCTTTTTCAGTCTCGCATCGCCTGGCGTTCAAGAGGCGCCCAATAAATGATTACTGGAAAAAAAGGAACAATGTTTCTGGTGACAGCATTTGTGTCTTTTTTAGTCTCGAAAATAAACTCAGGCCCTTTTCCCTTGGCCGCACCTGCACTGGGGGCCCCACCTTGCCTCCCACTCCCCACCCCAAAAACCCGTGGCCTTTGGAGACAGAGGCAGAGACTGGCAGGGATTCTTGCCTGCCTAGCTTCCACCTCTCCCTGTCCCACACCATCAATTCAGTTTCTCTCCCCACCTCTGCCACTAGCTCTGCCCTCTCACTGACAGCTAGGCTCACTGTGTTTTTATGTGTGTTGAGAAAGGGAGTGGGGAGACTTAAGTGAAATGGTCACATTTTCCCCCTACACATCCCCTTCAGATCTTTTCTCCAGCTCCATTTTGCCAACTTCCCCCAGTGGAGAAGCTAGGAACAGGGAAAAAAAAGAATGGGGCACCAGGTCCGGGGAAGGTGAGGTTTGGGAGAGACAGGGAAAAGGACCGGGTTGAGAAAGGTTGGCTCACATCCTAGCACTGGGTGGGAAGTCCTCTTTCTCCTACCCAAACCTTGACCTTTCCCCTTTCCATCAATATCACTATGGCAGGCTCCTGCAGCCACTCCCAGAGGAGAAGCCAAACCCGGAAAGGACAGTAACGAAGACAGAACAACGGCGCCCTTCCCTCCAGCTTGTCAGCCCGCTCAGGCAGAACCTTTCTAGCCCAAAGGAAGGCTCTTCTGCCCCCTATAACTGGAGAGCCCAGGGAAGGTCATCTGAGGCTGAAGGCCCCAAGGCACATGCCTTGTGTAGGTGCTAGGGAAGGGGTCGGGGTCTCTGAGGCAGGATAAACTAAAGGCTGATGGTGGAGTCTCATTTTATTTATTTATTTATTTATTTATTTATTTATTTTTTATTTTTTTTTTTTGAGACAGAGTCTCGCTCAGTTGCCCAGGCTGGAGTGCAGTGGCTCTATCTCTGCTCACTGCAAGCTCCGCCTCCTGGGTTCACACCATTCTCCTGCCTCAGCCTCCCAAGTAGCTGGGACTACAGGCACCTGCCACCACGCCCAGCTAATTTTTTTGAATTTTTTTTTAGTAGAGACGGGGTTTCACCGTGTTAGCCAGGATGGTCTCAATCTCCTGACCTCGTGATCCGCCCGCCTCGGCCTTCCAAAGTGCTGGGATTACAGGTGTGAGCCACCGCACCCGGCCTGGAGTCTCATTTTATAACAGCCCTGGGAAGGAGGCAAGGTCTCAAGATCCCCCTCCCCCACGATTTTGTACACAGTGGAAGATTGATGGGCAGAGAAGGTGACATGCCCAAGGGGCCGAACTGGGGCCACCAGCAGTCCTTCTGACTCCGAGAGTCCCTATTTCCTCCTTCTCAACCATAACAAGGACCCTCACACTATTTCCTATGTGGTCCTAGAAGGGCATATACAGCCCCTTCCAGTCCCACCTTTGGGTGGCTACCCAGCTCCAGGATCCTTGCTTTACCAGGCCCAGAGCAAAATAGAAAGCAGGTGTGCAGGCCAGCCACAGAACCCAGTGTGGGGCTCTTGATGTCTGGCATGGCTTTGGGAGGTGCTGCTGCCCAGCTCCCAGGTGATGGGAACTGAGGACTAAGAAGTTCACATGGAGCCTTCGTGTGTATTATCTCTGCTACCTCAGAACAGCTTCCCATTTTAGAGCTGGAAGCAATAGGGCTCAGGGAGTTGCCTCTTGACTCTGGGATTTAAGAGCAAACCAGGATTGAACTTGGGTTCTTTGATGCCTGGTGGCAGGTGCCTAGGCAGGGGTCCCAGCCTCACTATAGCTCTGGTCAGGAGTGAGTGGGTCTGGAGTCCTAGTGAGGAAGAATGGGTGAGCAGCCAGAAGCTACATCAGAGGGTACGGGGGACACACTGGAAGGGAAGGGGGTGTGTGGGCAGAGATGGGACCAGACAAGGCTGGAGCACTGCTTCTCTGCTGGAGGAGGACAGAGAGGATGTGGGTACCTGCAAGTGTACCTGCGTCTTGCTCACCCAGAAGCCCAAGTATGACCGGTGGTGCCCCAGAATACCCAGCAATGCAGGAGTATCCAGACACCTTCCCGGCCTCAGTTTCCCTGCCTGAGTGAGAGAAGGGAGCTGGCCACATTAGTGTCCAACTCTGCAAGGTTGCCAGAGTAAGACAACTGCATCTGAAGATGCCACCCAGAGACTGTTCACGGCAGCCAGCGGGCAAGCCAGGGAACCCCCCCCACCCAGCCCGTCCCCCTTCCTTTCCCCTCTCTCCTACTTGCTCGAGGCCTGGCCCCGCCCCTCGCCTTCCTCCGGTGTGCGATGGGGGGCGGGGGGCGGGGGGCGGGCAGAGCCGGGAGGAGCGAGCCTAGCGGACGCCGCCACCTGATCCCATCCAGGCGCTGAGAGGCAAGCCACCGGCACTCGGCGCGCAGAGCCCCGGGCACCCTCGGACCCCGTGCGGATTTCGAGACAAGGGTCCAGAGATAGCGGCGGCCGCCCCCAACCCGGGCGAGAGGCAAAGCCCAGGCGCGCGGTGTGAGTACTGCAGTGGCCAGCATGGGGTTGGGGGGGTGGGAGTGGACCAGACCAGGATGGGGGCCGAGAGGCGGGCGGACGAGTGTCTTGGGGGCCTAGTGCCTGGAAAGCATGAGGAGGGGGGCGCTCTACCCCTGGAAAGTGGGAGAAGATAGGGTGAGCGGGCCAATCTGGCCTATCCCCTATGGTGATCAGATCCCACTGGCAGGATCCCTGGGGGATGCTGGGATGAAATTGAGGGAGTGGGAGGTATGGTGCGGGTGGGCAGTAATGGAGACAGGAGGATGGAGGGATTTCCGAGGCAGGGATGACGCGGGGGTGGACGAGAGAGAGAGGAGGCTGGGGGGGCCAGGGGCAGACCTGGTGCAAGCTGGTGGGTGGGGGAGGAGGAAAAAGAGGGAGGTGGAAAGATTTGCTCTCCCGGGCCAGTACTTTACAGACCCCCTCAGCCCTTCGCCCCTTCCTCTGGAGCACCCTGGGTCAGGGTCCCTCAACACTGGGCTGTCCCATCACTCAAGTCAGGACAGGATGGAGTCTCCAGGCCATCCAGCAGTCAGGTCCAAGTGGTCCAGTCCAGGGCACCCCTTCCTCTGAGTGCATCGGTTTCAGCTCTAGAGCTCAGAGGAGACGGAGGAGAAAGGGCTCCTTTAGGAGGGTGGGCACCCAGGCCCATTTTCAAAGCTCTGGTCGGCTCTACTATTTCTTTGGTTCCCTGGAGAAAAGCTAGCAATTTGCAAAACTGGGCAGCAGCGTGAGGTAGATTGTTCTGACTAAAATTAGCACTGACATTCTGATGAGTGGCATCCTGACCTGCCTGGGATAGCTGGGAGAACTCTCTCTCCATGGAGAAGACACCAGGCACAATGGGGAGTTGTGTGAAGCATCTGAGGGCAGGAGCCAGGGCCACTGCTCTAAAGCGTGGCTCCAGCGGCACCACCATGCACCCCACACAAGCCAGAAAATCCGATGGAAACCCAGCCCAGTGGCCCCCTCCCTGAGAGGCACTGCCTTGGCCCCATCTCCAAAACAGGCATCTTGGAGTCATATTGCCAAAGGAAGGCAGGCCTCCCACAATGTCCAAGCAGCACCCTCTCTCAGGACCTGGAATGTTTAGCCTGGCCAAGTGCCCACCCAGAGGAGACAGGGTTACTGCTTCCAAATACCTGAAGGTCTGTCATGGAGAAAAATGTTCTGTGTACTCTAGGAGGGCAGCAATACCAAGAGTGCAGAATGGGAGGTGGAAGGGGCAGGCCGAAGCAGGTGCTACCACTGGCAGTCCCGGAAAGAACCTGAACAGCTCTAAGTTGCTCGGAAATGGACCAGGCTGTATCGGGAGGTGATGAACACCCTGTTATTGACAGTGGCCATACAGAAGCTGGTGCCCACCTTCAGGGGCTGGTGTCCAGGGAATTCCTGCACTGAGGATGCCCTGTCCCCTGTCCTTAAGCAGGCCTCAGACTGGGGCCTGGCTAGCTCCCCAGAGCTCAGCCATGTGGGGAAGTGGGGAAAGGCCCGGGAGTGGGACGGAGGGGGATACCAGGCACCTGTCACTCTCTCTGTGCGGCCAGTAGAAGCTCTGCCCCCGGGAAAGGTCCCCCATAGCTAGGCTTGACTTCCTTGGCTGACCCTGAATCCTCTGAGAAACAGGGTGGTTTCTGCAAGTTTAGCAAAAGTGGATGTAGACTCCCCTCTTCCCATCTTGGGACACTTCTGTCTAACCACCAAGTTCTCTAAGCAGCAGGAGCGACAGAGGAAAAAGGTGTGTATCCTTAGAGGGCCAAGGGCTCTCACTTCCTCCTGCAAGCAGCCCCAGCCAGGCAAGGCTAGCCCTTCTCTGCACCAGCAATCCTTGAAGAGACAGGGAGGGCCTTAGACTTCCTCTGTTGTGCCCTTGGTTGCCCTCTGTGGCTAGACCCTTTACCCTTGGCTCCAGCCGGATTAAGTCTGTCTGCAGGCAGGTGGAGGGAAGCAGCGATAAGGCCTAGAGAGAATGGGAGGCATAAGCAGAACATCTTTCCACCCAAACAGGTTTAAATGTAATCCAGGATTAAGGGAGCAGGGTCAAGAAGAGAGACTGGAAGCCAAGCCCAGGGCTCCCAGAAAAGGTGATGATCAAAAGGTTTTTCACATTACCTCACCCCTCCTGGGACCCAGGTGTCCTAGTTCCACATGCACATGCCCATCAGGTTCCAGGCTCCCCTTCCCCCGTGGAGAAGGATACGTGTGAGGGCTGAAGCTAAACTTGAACCTGGAGACTGAGGCCCCACCCTAGCTTGGGGACAGGCATCACTGCTGAAGTGGAGCTGCCCAGGATTGGGCTGCCCTTAAGCCAAGGCATTCCTGTGGGGAAAGGAGACTTGTACGAGACCAAGCCCTCCTCCCTTCTCTTACTCCTGGGCTTACCTGGGATGGAAGCGCACCTTCTCCTGGAGATCCTCAGTAGGGCAACGAGCAGGAGCCACCTCTTACCCGACCCTCACCCCGCCCAGGCTGCCATCCCATTGCTTTGGTCAGGCACTTTTCCCTTCAGTCAGCTGATGGGGCCGCCTGGGTTTCAGGTGTCTGGGGATGGAATCCAGATAGGGCTCCAGGATTTCAAGACCTTCCTTTCCCTCATGAATTTCTCAGTCTTGGGCCCTCAGGGCAGGAGCCCAAATAGGAGCGCTCAGGACTCAGAAGCATGCAGAATTGCCAGAGTCTAGGGCAAGGTTGGGGAAATCAGTTCTCTACAGAAATAGCATATACAGTGTCTAAGGGCATGGACTTTGGAGCCAGAAACAGCAGGTATGAATCTCATTTCTACTGTTACCAGCTGTGTAGCTATGGACAAGTGATATAATCTCTTAGAGCCTCAGTTTCCTTATCTGTACAGTGGGAATAATACCTAGGTCAGGGCTGTGGTGAGGACTAAATTGGATTAAGTATGTAATAATATAGTACATAGAGTAAGCCTGCAGTGTCGACTCAAAGCCATATCGATCCAAGGAGGTGAAGGCCTGATCAGTGTTTCTGAGGAGCTCGGTTTCTCTGGGGAGTCAGGACCAACCCTGGGCTAAAGCAATTGGGCAAGGAGTCCCGGGGGAGAGGAAACTTTGAGTTGAGACCTCTATGTTCTGAGCCAAGCCCTGGCGCTGAAGCCACTCCACTGGGGAGACATGTACAAATGACCATGAGACAAAGACGAGTTAGGAGCAGGCAGAGAGACAGAGACAGGGCTGAGGAGTGGGAGTGGCTACAGCCTGAAGGGCTGGCTACACCCCAGACCCTGTAATTCCACCCAAGACTAGGTTATCTGGAGCAGCGAGGAGATAGGGTCTTGGTAACGGGAGGTAGGAATCCGATCTGCCCTGGCCTCTCTGCTTACCCCACCTCTTGGAGCTCTTTGCATCAGACCTGCTGGGGGCCAGATCCCATCTCCTCTGCCCACTGCAAACCCGTCTGCCTTCTTCTGCCAGGCTTCTCAGGAACACTGGCCCTGCTACCAGAGCCGCAGGATCCCCCATGAGTGCCTGTGAAGGGAGTCCTGGATAGTGAGGCCCTGGCTGGTCCAGGGGTAGGTACTCCGCCATGCCACCCATCCTCCAGCGCCTGCAGCAGGCCACCAAGATGATGAGCCGCCGGAAAATCCTGCTGCTGGTGCTAGGGTGCAGCACCGTAAGCCTTCTCATCCACCAGGGAGCGCAGCAAAGCTGGTAAGGGGGCGTGGCCCCGGCGAGGGGGCGGGGCCCCAGGGGGGCCAGAGCTCCCCTCCCCATTCTTCCATCTGTCAGAAGGGTCCCGCTAGGCTTTGCTCCTTCCCTCTATTCTGAAAGTGCTTTCCCTTTAGGGCCACACGGCCTCCCTGGACAGGGACTGCTCTTCAATGAAAGGATTGAGTGACTTGCTCAAAGTTACAGAATCAGCTGAGATCCGAATCCAGCTCAACTCCCCACAGCATGCAGCTAAGCATTTCACCAGTGGAAACAACTTCTCAGGACTTCCCTAGTGCTGGGCAAGGCCAAGTCCCCTCACTTCTCTGAGCCCCAGTTTTCTCATCTATAAAGTGAGACATGATATGTGTGACACAGCCAGTCACCCTCATACAGGATACCATGTGATTCATGGGAACCCCGAACCTATTCCTGACTCACTGTGTGAACCCAACAAATCCCTGCACCTCTCGGGGACTTCATGTTCCCATTTTCTACACTGTCTTCCCCTGAGAATGGTGTGAATGCGCCCAGCCCCCCTTGCCAGATAATTTGGTTTGAAATCCCAAACACCCATGTTTTAAGAATGAAGCAACACAAATGAAAGCTTCACGAGGGCTAAGATTGTTTTTGTATATTACTGTATTTCTTGAACCTAGCATAACCTGGCACATAGTGGACACCCAAAAAATATTTGATGACTGAATGAATGAGGCTCTAGAGGCCTCAAGGGAAACATAACAATGGGTTGCTGCAAAGCCCAGTGCCAACCATCTACAAAGTGAGGAGCCAGTTAAAGGGTAAAAATGAGAAAGAGCAAAAGGATTTAGTGACTATGTGAGTCATCTCCAGACTTTGTGTAAGTGATTGTTCTCCTTTTGGGCCTCAGTTTCTACATATACAAAGTGGGATTCCTCAAAGATCTCCAGGGGTCTTTGTCCCTTATTTATTACTGCATAAACAAATTATCTTAAAGCTTAGCAGCTGAAAACACAAACATCTGTTATTGTGGGTCAGGAAGCCAGGTGTGGCTTACTGGTAACTTCTGGACCAAGGTCTTTCATGGGGTTGCAACCAAGGTGTTTGCTGGTGATGCAGCCTCATCCCAAGGCTTGATTGGAAGGGATCAGCCTTCCAAGCTCACTCACGTGGTTTTGACAGGCTTCAGGTCTTCAAGCGGGCTGGTGGACTGAGGGCCTTAGATCCTTGTGGGCTTTTCCCACTTAGTGGTAGCTCCCTATAGGGCTGTCTACCATATGGCAGCTTGCTTCCCCCACCATCTGTCATCCCGGATTGAGTGGAAGACACCAAGATACTAGCCAGCCAGTCTTTCTATGATGAAACTTAAGAAGTGACATCCCATCATTTCTGCCCTCTTCTCTTCTTTAGATGCAATGATATGTCCAGCCTAACTCAGGTGAGGGGAATACTTAAGGGCGTGACTATCAGGAGGCCAGCAGGGATCACAGGGGGCATCTTAGAGGCTACCAAGCATCGCCCTCGACCTTTCCATGAGTGCAGCCCAAGCGAGGCCGCGCTGTGGGGCATCCCACAGTCCTTGGGTAAGGGCAGGGGTCAAGCGGCAGCCCCCTCACACCCTCCTCTCCGCACACCCCCTGGGCCCGGCAGGTACCCCAAGCTGTTCCCCCTGAGCTGCCCTCCTCTGCGGAACTCACCGCCACGCCCCAAGCACATGACCGTGGCCTTCCTGAAGACTCACAAGACGGCAGGCACGACGGTGCAGAACATCCTGTTCCGCTTCGCCGAGCGCCACAACCTGACGGTGGCCCTGCCGCACCCGAGCTGCGAGCACCAGTTCTGCTACCCACGCAACTTCTCGGCGCACTTCGTGCACCCGGCCACGCGGCCGCCGCACGTGCTGGCCAGCCACCTGCGCTTCGACCGTGCGGAGCTGGAGCGCCTCATGCCGCCCGGCACCGTCTATGTCACCATCTTGCGCGAGCCGGCCGCCATGTTCGAGTCGCTCTTCAGCTACTACAACCAGTACTGCCCGGCCTTCCGGCGCGTGCCCAACGCCTCCCTCGAGGCCTTCCTGCGCGCGCCCGAGGCCTACTACCGCGCCGGCGAGCACTTCGCCATGTTCGCACACAACACGCTGGCCTACGACCTGGGCGGAGACAATGAGCGTAGCCCGCGCGACGACGCCGCCTACCTGGCGGGCCTCATCCGCCAGGTGGAGGAGGTTTTCTCGCTCGTCATGATCGCCGAGTACTTCGACGAGTCGCTAGTGCTGCTGCGGCGCCTGCTGGCCTGGGACCTGGACGACGTGCTCTACGCCAAGCTCAACGCGCGCGCCGCCAGCTCGCGTCTGGGTGCCATCCCCGCGGCAATGGCGCGGGCGGCGCGCACCTGGAACGCCCTGGACGCCGGCCTCTACGACCACTTCAATGCCACCTTCTGGCGCCGCGTAGCGCGCGCGGGCCGCGCGTGCGTGGAGCGCGAGGCGCGCGAGCTGCGCGAGGCCCGCCAGCGCCTATTGCGGCGCTGCTTTGGGGACGAGCCAGTGCTGCGGCCTGCCGCGCAGATCCGCACCAAGCAGCTGCAGCCGTGGCAGCCCAGCCGCAAGGTGGACATTATGGGCTACGACCTGCCCGGCGGCGGCGCCGGCCCGGCCACCGAGGCCTGCCTCAAGCTGGCCATGCCCGAGGTCCAGTACTCGAACTACCTGCTGCGCAAGCAGAAGCGCCGGGGCGGTGCGCGCGCTCGGCCCGAGCCCGTCCTGGACAATCCCCCGCCTCGGCCCATCCGAGTGCTGCCTCGCGGCCCTCAAGGTCCCTGAGCTCTGCAGGCCTCCAGGAGTATGGGTCCTGCCCTGCCCTCCCAGGAGTCCAGCCAGGGGCTGCCTCCATGTCCCGCCCCATGAGAGCCCTTTCTTTTCAAGGGGCTTGAGTCCCTCGCTGAACTTTGGGGTACGCCTCCCTACCTGAGCCCCCGCTCCCGATCGTGGGCTGAACCCCGCCTTCGGGCACGGCGCTGATAGGCTGGATCCAGCGCTGGGCCACCCTCTCCTTCCCAGCTGGTTGGTGATTTTGACGAGAGGCCTGAGGGCTGTCCAGAACTGCTCACCCTGCCTTTTTCTGGGGGCTGAGTCCCCCCAACCTGTCTTTTCCAAGTGGATAAGCCCAGGCCCCGCGGAGAGAGGCTGAGCCCTAGGGAAAGGCTGCTGCTCTTGCTCTCCCTCCCAGGGCTTGAGGCTCCCTATGCTTTTCTGTCTTCCAGGTTCTACCCTCCCCACAGACCTAAGCTGCCCCCAGTATTTCAGAACCAAGAGTTCTTGGGTTGGGATTTTTGTTTGGTTGGTTTTTCTTTTTTTTAATAAAACATCTTTAAAATGTGCGAGTTGTATGTCAGTCATAGAAGCCGGATTCCCCACATTTGAGGATGAAACGGATGCCCAGGAGGAGCTGTGGCTGGAGCCATGAGAATGGGGGCCTGGACTCAAGTTCCCCGCCCCCCCCCCCCCCCCCGGCATGGGCCCACAACCCTCCTCAACCGCTTGACTGACTGGGCCACCAACACAGACTGGCCACCTCAGCCCCACTCACTTTCCACATCGTTCTTTTTCACAAAATTCTGCGACATTTACTGAGCATCATTTCTGTAACTTGGGGATACAGGTGAACCAGATAGATAGGGCCTTATTTTCATGGAGCTTATGGGGAAAGATTGGAACAGGAGCAAGGCAGGTAAGCAAAGAGGAAGGACTGGAGGGGTTAGAGCAAAACACCTCCTTGGGTGGAAGGAGTATCATTTTCAGTTAAGAGCTGCCTAACTCAGAATTTGACCTCCCCCTGTGAATCAGTGACTTCACTAATCGCCTGCTTTCTTCACAAGAAGACAACTTGGATTCAGATGAAGACCAGTCCCTTTCTGCAATTTCCTTTAACACAGCAAGATAGCCAGCACTTCCAGGTGAAATCTCCCTTAAGACTAGCAGAGAATCGGAACTTTTCTGTTGCTTTCTTCAGAGCTATATCGACATATCTGGACAAGTGATAAAAACAATAGCTATTATGCTCTACGGTGTGCCAGCCACCGTTTAGGGGCTTTATGTATATTAGCTTTGGAGATGGGTGCCGTTTTCCAGGTGAGGGAACTGAAACTTGGGGGAAATTAAGTCAGGGTCACACAGCCAGAAAGTGGCCACTAGGATCTCAACCAAGACAGTGCGGCTTCAGAGTCTGTGCTCACAAGTGCTGTCTGTAGTGCCATTCAAATAAAAAAGGTCACATGCCACAAGCTAGGCTGATTCCCAGCACCTTCCCCCAAAAGAATGTAAAGGGAAGAACCAGGACACTGCTATCAGCAACTCTTTATCCAGTTTTTCATGGAGACAACGGTTGACCTGTTTGGACAATGGACATTACAGTGATTGATTGGCAGGATGCATGACACGCTGGGCTTGAAAGGGGACTGTTTGTATGGCACCCCACTTTTTACCAGCAGAGCTCTGAAAAAGGCAAATAATTAGAATCATGCAAAAGCATAATTAAGTTTATGACATTAGGCAACAGTAAAGAATTGTACCAGACTCAAAGTGATCTATCCAAAAACAGATGTCCTCTGGCCCCCAGCCAATAAGGTGCTTGCCATTGTCTCCATCTGCACCCCCAGCCCTAGCCTCTGGTCATACCTCTGCCAGGAACATCCTTCACCTTGCCCTCAGTTGGCCTGGAAAATTCAGACGTGCCTTTAATTCTACTTTTTTTTTTTTTCTGGACAGTCTCACTCTGTCACCGAGTCTGGAGTGCAGTGGTGCAATCTCGGCTCACTGCAACCTCCACCTCCTGGGTTCAAGTGATTCTTCTGCCTCAGCCTCCTAAGTAGCTGGGATTACAGGTGTCTGCCACCACGCCTGGCTAATTTTTAGTAGAGACGGGGATTGGCCATGTTGGACAGGCTGGTCTCGAACTCCTGACCTCAGGTGATCTGCCCACCTCGGCCTCCTAAAGTGCTGGAATTACAGGCGTGAGCCACCATGCCCGGCCAAGTCTACTTTGATAAGTGTCCTAGTTCATTATGTGTTGCCATAAAGGACTGACTGCGGCTGGGTAAAGAAAAAGGTTTATTTGACTCAATCCTGATGACTAGAAAGTTCAGGATTGGTATCTATATCTGGCGAGGGTCTCAGGCTGCTTCCGCTTGGGACCCCAAGTATGCAGAGACCACAGGGTGAGAGAGGAAGCAAGGGGGTCAGAGGAGGTGCCAGGTCTTTTTAACAACCAGCTCTTGGAACTAAGAGTGAAAAAACTCACTTATCCCCCAGGAAGGTCATTAATCTTTTCATGAGGAATCCATACCCATGAGCCAAACACCTCCCCCCATTAGGCCCATCTCCAATATTGGGGATCAAATGTCAACATGAGGTTTAAGGGACAAACAGCCAAACCACTGCAATAGGCCTCCCCTGGCCTCCCTGGCTCTCAGGCAGGCGGGCCCTCCTTTAAAAACCTTGCCCCGCTTCAGCAGAGAGCACAACTCTGGCCTCAGAAAAATCTGGAATCAGGGGCAAATGGAATCATCAGGCACTAGGAGAGGGTTCTCTGTTTGACTCAGGGGCAAGGGCAAATCCTAAAGCTGAGCAGGGGCTCTGGAACTCTTTGGTGGGAATATCTCCAGCTTCAGCCACAACCCAGGGGAACAGGCCTCAGCCCCTAGGACTCCTGCAAAGAGTCTCCTTCCACCAACAAACACTTGGTGCTGCCTACCTCTGTGCCTATTCCGAACAGTCCCAGAGCTTTGGCAGTGAGTGAAACGTGGTCCCTGCCTTGAGGAGCTCACCCTAAGGTCTAGAGAAGATGTGGAGGCAGCAAACCTGGCCAACAATGACTCGATGGGGATGATCTTGCCTAGTGATTAAACACTGGGGCTCTGGAGTTCAAACCCTGGCTCTGCCATCTACCAGTTACATACTTTGAACTTAGCCTTTGAGCCTCACTTTCCACACCTGTGAAATAAACAGGCCCCTAGTACAGAGCCTGGCACACAGAGGTTCTCCCAAGATGGCATCTCTGGTTTCATCAGGACTCCTCCGGGGTCAACACCTTTCATGTTACAGATGTTATAGTTTGACACATCTATTACAAGAGTTTTTCAGCAGATGGAAGAAAGAATTTTGAGGAAGGAGTGACTTCTTCTACTTTCCCCACAGCCATGGTATGGGCTATGAGCAGCCTTGATTTTTTTTTTTTTTTTTGAGACAGGATCTCACTCTGTTGCCCAGGCTGGAGTGCAGTGGCATGATCATAGCTCACGGCAGCCTCAAACTCAAGCGATCCTCCCATCTCAGTCTCCCAAGTAGCTGGGACTATAGGCTCATGCCACCATACCCAGCTAATTATTTACTTTTTTGTAGAGACAGGGTTCTCAGTATGTTGCTCAGGCTGGTCTCAAACTACTGGACTCAAGTGATCCTCCTGCCTTGGCCTCCCAAAGTGCAGAGATTGCAGGTGTGACCTATCGCACTCAGTCCAGCCTTGATTTTCATGAATGTAGGAAGCATAAAGTGTGTAAGGAGCAAAGAGGAGGACAGGAATGCCTGCCTGAGGTCAGGAGAGGCTCTCTGGAGAAGAGATGTCCCAAATGAGAACAGGGATGGAGGAAGGGGCTCCAGACAGAGGGAACAATACATATTTTAATATGAAAAAGCCTGGGGCCCGTGAGACAGGGATGCTGGGGCATCTGGTTGGGGGGAAATATGCCAGTGCCAGATTATGAAAGGCCTTGAATGTCAGGCTTAGAAGTTCAGATTGAGGCCGGGCACGGTGGCTCATGCCTGTAATCCCAGCACTTTGGGAGGCCGAGGCGGGCAGATCATTTGAGATCAGATCACTGCTCAGGGCTGAGGAGCAGCAGGAGGCGGGAGGGAAGGGAGCTGAGGGATGGACATCTTGTCAGTTTTTTCTTTTTTTCTCTCTTTCCTTTTTTTTTTTTTTTGGAGACCTAGTCTTACTGTGTCATCCAGGCTTGCGTGCAGTAGTGAGATCTCACCTCACTGCAACCTCTACCCCCCAGGTTCAAGTGATTCTCCTGCCTCAGCCACCCGAGTAACTGGGATTACAGGTGTGAGCCACCATGCCTGGCTAATTTTTGTATTTTTAGTAAAGACGGAGTTTCACCATGTTGGCCAGGCTGGTCTCAAACTCCTGACCTCAAGGGATCCTCCCGCCTCAGCCTCCCAAATTGCTAGGATTACAGGCGTGAGCCACTGCACTCAGCCTTGTCATTCTTTTCTTTGAATAAATGTGACTTTTGAGGCAAAAAAAAAAAAAAAAAAGGAACAATGAACATTTAAGACACTTTTTTTCTTTGGGTGGGGGTGGGCTCTTGCCCCAGATGCCATCTGTTATCTCAAAAAAACATTTATCCATTTCTCCTGATCCCAGTTGAATTCCTCTGAGAATGATTCAAAAGGCCATACTATGTCAGTCAGTCTTATTTGCTGGGCCAAATCAGGAGGGAGATTTTAAAATAATTTTTCTAAAAGTTGGGATTGTTTTGCATGGGATGCTGGCATAAGTGGAATGGCCAGAGACGACCAGCAGGGGAGGCCAGGCTGTCCCCAGAGCTGAGGAAGTCACTGTCTCTGTCCATCTGCAGCCGTGGCATGTAAGGACAGCTCTCTTGTAGGTGATGGGGAGCCACTGAGGTAAGCAGGAGAAAGGACTTTAGTAACAAGCTGCATGGCCAGGTGCAGTGGCTCATGCCTGTAATCCCAGCACTTTGGGAGGTCAAGTGGGGGTGGATCACTTGAAATCAGGAGTTTGAGACCAGGCTGGCCAACATGGTGAAACCCCATCTCTACTAAAACACAAAATTAGCTGGGTGTGGTTGCACGCGCCTGTAATCCCAGCTACTCAGGCAGCTAAGGCAGGAGAATGCCTTGAACCCAGGAAGCAGAGGTTGCAGAGAGCCGAGATCGCGCCACTGCACTCCAGCCTGGGTGACAGAGTGAGACTCCATCCAAAAAAAAAGCTGCAAATGCTACTGAGAGAAGGCACGTTAATAAGAACAATGATACTAACTTTTACTGAGCACTTACTCTATTAGGCTGTTTTTGCATTGCTATGAAGAAATACCTGAGTCTGGGTAATTAAAGAAAATAGGTTTTATTGGGGCTGGGTGCAGTGGCTCACGCCTGTGATCCCAGCATTTTGGGAGGCCGAGGCGGGTGGATCACGAGGTCAGGAGATCGAGACCATCCTGGCTAACATGGTGAAACCCCGTCTCTATTAAAAATACAAAAAAAATTAGCCAGGTGTGGTGGCGGGCACCTGTAGTCCCAGCTACTCGGGAGGCTGAGGCAGGAGAATGCCGTGAACCCAGGAGGCAGACCTTGCAGTGAGCTGAGATCAGCCACTGTACTCCAGCTTGGGCTACAAAGTGGAAAAAAAAAAAAAAAAGAAAATAGTTTTGATTGGCTCCCAGTTCTGCAGGCTGTACAGGCGTGGTGCTGGCATCTGCTCAGCTTCTGGGGAGGCCTCAGTAAGCTTACAGTTGTGGTGAAAGGTGAAGTGGAAGCAAGCTTATCACATGACAAGAGCAGGAACAAGGTCAATGCCCTCTGAGGGGAGGTGCCACACACTTTCAAACAACCAGATCACTGTGAACTCACAGCAAGAACTCGCTGATCACCAAGGGGATGGCACCAAGCCATTAATGAGGGATCCACCCCATGATCCAAACATCTCCCACCAGGCCCCACCTCCAGCACTGGAGATCACATTTCAACATGAGATCTGGGCGAGTGGGGGGACACACAGCTAAACCATATCACTTACTATATGCTAGGTCAGTGGTCCCCAACATTTTTGGCACCAGGGACTGGCTTTGTGGAAGAGAATTTGTCCATGGTGTGAGGGGTTAAGGGGGATGGTTTCGGGATGAAACTGTTCCACCTCAGATCACCAGGCATTAGATTTTCATAAGGTGTGCAGAACCTAAATCCCCTGCACATGCAGTTCACAATAGAGGGTTCATGCTCCTAAGAGAATCTAATGGTGATCTGACAGGAGGCAGAGCTCAGGTGGTAATGTCCATGGCCTAGGGGTTGGGGACCCCTGTGCTAGGTGCTCTTCTCTACACTTTATGCATTTTAACTTGATTTTTTTTTTTTTTTTTTTTGAGATGGAGTTTCGCTTTGCCGCCCAGGCTGGAGTGCAGTGGCGTGATCTCGGCTCACTGCAACTTCTGCCGCTCAGGTTCAAGTGATTCTCCTGCCTGAGCCTCCCGAATAGCTGGGATTACAGGCACCCACCACCACACCTGGCTAACTTTTGCATTTTTAGTAGACACAGAGTTTCACCATATTGGCCAGGCTGGTCTCAAACTCCTGGCCTCAAGCGATCCACCTACCTTGGCCCCTCAAAGTGCTGGGATTACAGACATGAGCCACCAGGCCCAGCCAACTTACTTGATTTTTACAACACCCTAAGAGGTAGCTGTTACTCTTCTCTCCCTGTTTTATTTATTTTAGAGACAAGGTCTCACTTGTCACCCACATGACAAGTCTCAGCTACTCGGAGGGGACAGTGGTGCAGTTGTGGCTCACTGCAGCCGCAAACTCCCAGGCTCAAGCAATCCTCCCTCAGACTCCTGAGTAGCTGGGATTACAGGCAGGTACCACTAAACACCCAGCTATATCCCCTCTTGTAGAAGAGGAAACTGAGATACAAAAAGTTGAAGTGCCCAGGCTCATACAGCTGGGAGAAGCTGAGCTAGGACAGAAACCACACTGCTCAGGCTCCAAAGCCCAGGTCCTCCCACCACAATACATTACCCGACCCCGTGAAACACCCTCCCAGCCATCCCTGCAGCCTCCTTATTAAAGAGCCTCATTATAAAAGCCTCCTGGGAGCAGGTTTGAGTGGGAGGAAGAGGCAGAGAGCCCAAGTTCTTTAGGAGCCCAAAGTGAGGTGGGGCAAAGAGAGAGAAGCCGGTGCTCTGCCAACACCACCGGGCAGCTTCCCAGAATGGGCCAGAGGCGTGGAGAGGGGCTGTGGGGCAGAGGTGCCTGAAGAAAGGGGCTAGACAGTCAGTTCCAGCCAGAGAAGGGCATAGAGAAGAGGAAGGGGAGCCTCTTTCTCAACCTCGTAGATTCTAGATTAGCTCCTCTGGCCCAGGAGGGCTACAGAAATCTGAGGATCTCTGCCAGCCAATCCTCTTCTCCCCAGCAAGAGTTCCCCTGGTGCCCTCCAGTCGGCAAAGGACAGGACAGGATCACCCTCTGCCACGCCCATCCTCCACCTTCATCCTGATCTCCTGGGATTGCTACAACACCCAGGCAACAGAGGGCGAAGGAGTCAGGCTGTCATACCCCATTACAAATGGGAAGACTCAGGCCGGGCACAGTGGCTCACGCCTGTAATCCCAGAACTTTGGGAGGCCGAGGCAGGTGGATCACTTCAAGTCAGGAGTTTGAGACCAGCCTGGCCAACGTGGTGAAACCCTGTCACTACTAAAAATACAAAAATTAGCTGGGCATGGTGGCGCACACCTGTAATCCCAGCTATTCGCAAGGCTGGAGCAGGATTGTTTGAACCTGGGAGGCAGAAGTTGCAGTGAGGTGAGATCGTGCCACTGCACTCCAGTGCACTCCAGCCTGGGCAACAGAGTGAGACTCCATCTCAATAAGAAAAAAAAAAAGCAAAAACAAAAACAAAAACAAATGGGAACACTGAGACCTAGAGAGGGAATGTGGCTCCCAGAGGTGGCCCAGAGCCAGGGCAGAGCCCTGAGAGTGAGGACACTCCCATGAGCTGGGGCCACAGGGGCAGGACCCTGAGTCCTGTATCCCAACTCTGTCTCCAGCCCAGGGCTCCCTGCTTGGGTGTCCCCCAGCTTGATCAAACCCACTATTCTCACAACAAAACATCTCATCTTCTACGCAAACTGGCTCCATCTCCAGTCTGTCAGTTTCCATGACTGAAACCCCCCAATCAAGTTGATGCTTGAGCCCAAACCTTGGCACCTCCCAATGCCTCCTTCCCCCTTCCCCCAGTGCCACCTGTCACCATGTCTGTAGATTCTGACTCCTGCATTACTGTGACTCTGCACACCTCTTTCCCTACAACATCTGCCTTAGTCCAACAATTTGCCTCAGAGGTTCCCCACACCAAACATGCTTCCCACTCTATATTCAGGGTGATCCTTGTTAAAGCAATATGATCCTTTCACTCCCCTGTTTGAAACCACCTCTCCCCACGCCAACCTAATCTGACCCCCAAAACCTTCCACCTACATCTCCCATTGCCCCCTACACCATCATATTCCAGCCACACTGGATTACATTCCATTCCCTGAACACAATGGTATGCCAGGTCAGCCTCTTATTGGCTCTTGAAAGCTGAATTGTGGCCGGGCGCAGTGGCTCCCGCCTGTAATCCCAGCACTTTGGGAGGTGGGGGTGGGCGGATCACAAGGTCAGGAGATTGAGACCATCCTGGCTAACACAATGAAATCCCGTCTCTACTAAAAATACAAAAAATTAGCCAGGTGCGGTGGCGGGCACCTGGAGTCCCAGCTACTGGGGAGGCTGAGGCAGGAGAATGGCATGAACCTAGGAGGCGGAGCTTGCAGTGAGCCGAGATCACACCACTGCACTCCAGCCTGGGTGACAGAGCAAGATTCCAACTCAGAAAAAAAAAAAAAAAAAAAAGAAAGCTGAATTGTGCAAGGCAGTTGTTGGACACAACCATTATTAAAAATTAAATTGTAGGCCAGGCACGGTGGCTCACGCCTGTAATCCCAGCACTTTGGGAGGCCGAGGCGGGCGGATCACGAGGTCAGGAGATCAAGACCATCCTGGCTAACACAGTGAAAACCCGTCTCTACTAAAAAAAATACAAAACATTAGCCGGGCGAGGTGGCGGGCGCCTGTAGTCCCAGCTACGTGAGAGGCTGAGGCAGGAGAATGGCGTGAACCCCGGGGGGGTGCAGAGCCTGCAGTGAGCCGAGATCGCACCACTGCACTCCAGCCTGGGCAACAGCAAGACTCTGTCTCAAAAAAAAAAAAAAAAATTAAATTGTAATTGGGCACGGTGGCTCACGTCTGTAATCCCAGCATTTTGGGAGGTCGAGGCAGGTGGATCACTTGAGATCAGGAGTTTGAGACTAGCCTGGCCAACATGGTGAAATCCCATCTCTACTAAAAATAGAAAACTTAGCTGGGCGTGGTGGCATGTGCCTGTAATTACAGCTACTCAGGAGGCTGAGGCAGGAGAATTGCCTGAACCTGGGAAGTGGAGGTTACAGCGAGCCGAGATCGTACCACTGCACGCCAGGCTGGGCGACAGAGCAAGACTCTGGCACAAAAAGAAAAAAAAAATTAAATTGTATAAGATTACAATTAAATAAATTGTATTAATAATAAAGACATTAGGCCGGGCTCAGTGGCTCACACATGTAATTCCAGCACTTTAGGAGGCTGAGGTGGGCAGATCACAAGGTCAGGAGTTCGAGACCAGCCTCACCAACATGATGAAGCCCCGTCTCTACTGAAAATACAAAAATTAGCCAGGCGTGGTGGTGTGCACCTATAATACCAGCTACTCAGGAGGCTAAGGCAGGAGAATCACTTGAACTCAGGAGGCGGAGGTTGCAGTGAGTCAAGATCGCACCACTGCACTACAGCCTGGGTGACAGAGTGAGACTGCATCTCAAAAAAAAAAAAATAAATAATAAAGACAATAAATACTCAAAACTCATCACTTACTAATTAGTTTACTACAATTTACTTTTTTTTTTTTTTTTGAGACAGGGTTTCACTTCCGTTGCCCAGATGACTACAGTGGTGCGATCTTCGCTCACTGCAGCCTTGACCTCCCTGGGCTCAGGTGATCCTCCCACCTCAGCCTGGCACCCCTGGTGCCACTGTGTCAGGCTAATTTTTTTTTTTAATAGACAGGGTCTTACTATGTTACCCAGGCTAGTGTCAAACTCCTGAGCTCAAGCGATCTGCTGGCATTGGCCTCCCAAATTGCTGGGATTACAGGTGTGAGCCACTGCGCCCAGCCAATGGTGTGCTATTTACTGCCTATCTCTCCCAGGACAGCACTTGGTGGTGTTACATTGGTAGCCTGAAATCAGCCATCGTGAGAGTATTTATACTACAAATCAACAAACATTATACATCAGAGGTTTTATTGATTTGTTGACTGTCTAGACTAGGGATGAGCAAACTACAAGCAAATCTGGCCTACTATCTGTTTTTGTAAATAAAGTTTTATTGGAACACAGCCACATTCATGCATTTACTTCTTGTCTAAGGCTGTTTATGCACTACACTGGCAGAGTTGAGTAACTGCAATAATATCATATGGCTCCCAAAGCCTAAGACATTTACCACTTCATGGAAGGAGTTTGCTGACCTCTAGCCTGGATTTAAGAAAACACTGGAGGGGCCAGGTACAGTGGCTCATGCCTGTAATCCCAGCACTTTGGGAGGCCAAGGCAGGCAGATCACTTGAGGTCAGGAGTTCGAGACCAGCCTGGCCAACATGGTGAAATCCCATCTCTAGTAAAAATACAAAGATTTGCTGGGCGTCGGGGCAGGTGCCTGTAATCCCAGCTACTTGGGAGGCTGAGGCAGGAGAATTGCTTGAACCTGGGAGGCAGAGGTTGCAGCAAGCCAAGATTGTGCCACTGCACTCTAGCCTGGGCAACACAGTGAAACTCAGTTTTTAAAAAAAAAAAAAAGAAAAGAGGCTGGGCTTGGTGGTTCACGCCTGTAATCTCAGCACTTTGGGAGCACAAGGCAGGTGGATCACCTGAGGTCAGGAGTTTGAGACCAGCCCAGCCAACATGGCGAAACCCCGACTCTACTACAAATACAAAAATTAGCCAGGCGTGGTGGTGGGCACCTGTAATCCCAGCTACTTGAGAGGGTGAGGCAGGAGAATTGCTTGAACCCGGGAGGTGGAGGTTGCAACAAGCTGAGATTGTGTCATTGCACTCCAGCCTGGGTAACAAGAGCAAAACTCCATCAAAAAAAAAGAAAAAAAGAAAAGGAAGGAAGGAAGGAAGAAGGAACGAAGGAAGGAAGGAAGAAGGAAGGATGGACGGACAGACAAGACAAGAGCGCCAGGCATGGTCACTTATGCCTGTAATCCCAGCATCCTGGGAGGCTGAGATGAGAGGATCGCCTGAGCCCAGGAGTTTCACACCAGCCTGGTCAACATAGTGAGACCCAGTCTTTACAAAAACAAGGTTTAAAAATTAGCCAGGTGTGATGGTGCATACCTGTAGTACCAGCTACTTGGGAGGCTAAAGGGGGAGGGAGGATTGCTTGAGCCCAGGAGTTTGAGGTTACAGACAGTCGTGAAGGAAAATTCTCCCAGTGGATGGAACTTTGGGGCAATACATCTATGGATGCTTTCTGTGGAGGAAAGGTGGCCTAAGGTACAGATTTACATGGACTGGTGAGCAGCATCTGATAGGCTGGCCAGCTGCAGAGACTTGGAAAGAGCACAACTGGCAATCTGATGGCCTAGGAGACAGGACTGTGGTCAGCTTCTCAAAATAGTCACAGGGTGGGAAGATTCCCATATGAAATGCCCATCAGAGAGCAATTGGTGGAGGAGCCCTCGGTGATGAGATAGGATGACTCATGCTGTAGATTATGTCGGCCTCTTTACCCAGCCAGAGCCATGCTTTCCCAATGGTCCCATACAGAGTGCTCCACCACCAGATGTCTGTGTGTGCTAGAAAATGGCTGTGCTCAATTGGCCAGGCACGGTGGCTCACGCCTGTAATCCCAGCACTTTGGGAGGCCAAGGCAGACGGATCACTTGAGGTCAGGAGATGGAGACCATCTTGGCTAACACGGTGAAATCCCGTCTCTACCAAAAAAATACAAAAAATTAGCCGGGCGTGGTGGCGGGCGCCTGTAGTCCCAGCTACTCGGGAGGCTGAGGCAGAAGAATCCCTTGAACCTAGGAGGTGGAGGTTGCAGTGAGCTGAGATCATGTCACTGCACTCTAGCCTGGGTGACAGAATGAAACTGTGTCTCAAAAAAAAAAAAGAAAGAAAGAAAAGAAAAGAAAATGGCTGTGCTCAGGCCAGGCACAGCAGCTCATGCCTGTAATCCCAGCTACTCGGGAGGCTGAGGCAGGAGAACCACTTGAACCCGGGAGGCAGAGGTTGCAGTGAGCCGAGATCGCATCATTGCATTCCAGCCTGGGCAACAAAAGTGGAACTCTATCTCAAAAAAAAAAAAAAAAAAAAAAAAAAGAATGCGTTTGTCTATGTTTTTATACAGTGCTTTTAATTCGTTTCAGTTTTTCTAAGTTTTTTTTTTGTTTTTTTTTTTTTTTCCAAAACAGAGTCTTGCTCTGTCACCCAGGCTGGAGTGCAGTGGCACGATCTTGGCTTACTATAACCTCCACCTTCTGGGATCAACCAGTTCTCAGGTCTCAGCCTCCTGAGTAGCTGGGACTACAGGCTCCCACCACCATGCCCAGCTACATTGTTTTTGTTTTCGTATTTTTAGTAGAGCTAGGGTTTTGCTATGTTGGCCAGGCTGGTCTCAAATTACTAGCCTCAAGTGATTCACCTGCCTCTGCCTCCCAAAGTTCCAGGATTACAGGCGTGAGCCACCATGCCAGCTTTTCTTTTAGTTTTTAAAATTAACAACAAATATATTGCCACGCTTGGTGGCTCACGCCTGTAATCCCAGCACTGTTGCCCAGGCTGGAGTGCAGTGGCACCATCTCGGCTCACTGCAACCTCCGCCTCCCGGGTTCAAGCGATTCTCTCACCTTGGCCTCTCAAGTAGCTGGGATTAGAGGCGCCCTCCACCACACCCAGCTAATTTTTGTATTTTTAGTAGAGATGGGGTTTCACCATGTTGGCCAACTGGTCTCGAACTCCTGACCTCAGGTGATCCGCCTGCCTCGGCCTCCCAAAGTTCTGGGATTACAGTCGTGAGCCACCATGCCCAGCCTGCCTGGCCACATTTTTAAAATTTTATTTTATATATTTTTTGAGACGGAGTCTCGCTTGGTCACCCAGGCTGGAGTGCAGTGGTGCCATCTCGGCTCACTGCAAGCTCCGCCTCCCGGGTTCACGCCATTCTCCTGCCTCAGCCTCCGGAGTAGTTGGGACTACAGGTGCGTGCCACCACGCCCGGCTAATTTTTTGCATTTTTAGTAGAGACGGGGTTTCACCGTGTTAGCCACAATGGTCTTGATCTCCTGACCTCCTGATCTGCCTGCCTCAGCCTCCCAAAGTGCTGGGATTACAGGCGTGAGCCACTGTGCCCAGCCTGCCTGGCCAGTTTTTAAAATATTTTCAAGTGAGCTAGTCTTTGTTGAATAAAGGCAAACATTTTGCTCCATCATTACTTTTCATCTCCAAGAGTTTCTGACACCAGTGCCTCTCTGTGAAGAAAGCAGTGTATTGTGACAACATCAAGTTTTTGTTTGTTGGTTTTGTTTTTTTCCAAGAACAGTAAAAATTCTTATGGAGCTAACCATTGATTTGAACCATCAGTATAAATGCCAAGGTAGTTCTTCCAAGACAGACTTTGCGGTGATTCCTGATATGAAATGACATTAAATCTATCTTGACTTTTTGTTTGTTTGGGAAAGCTGAAACATTTTTTTGATGATCATGCTGACCATTTGCAGATCTTACTAGTGCTATAGCGTGGTAAGCATTCACCATTTTACTGGTGAAATCAGTTGACTCATCAGCCAGAATAAAGATCGAGTTGTGGCCGGGCACAGTGGCTCACACCTGTAATCCCAGCACTTTGGGAGGCCGAGGCGGGCGGATCACAAGGTCAGGAGATCGAGACCATCCTGGCTAACACGGTGAAACCCCGTCTCTACTAAAAATACAAAAAAAAATTAGCCAGGCGTGGTGGCGGGCACCTGTAGTCCCAGCTATTCGGGAGGCTGAGCCAGGAGAATGGCGTGAACCCGGGAGGCGGAGCTTGCAGTGAGCCAAGATCGCGCCACTGCACTCCAGCCTGGGGGACAGAGCAAGACTCCGTCTCAAAAAAAAAAAGAGCAAGTTGTTTTTCAGTTTATTATCAAGAAAACAGAAACGAAAACCTGTTCAGTATCAGAGATCATGTCATCAACATGTGAGGTTGTTGTTCTCTCTCAGGGTAGAGTCTTCTCTTTTTTTTTTCCCCTTTCTTTCTTTCTTTTTTTTTTTTTTTGAGACAGAGTTTTGCTCTTGTTGGAATGGTGCGATCTCGGCTCACTGCAACCTCCGCCTCCTGTGCTCAAACAATTCTTGTGCCTCAGCCTCCCAAGTTCCCAAGCAGCTGGGACTACAGGCACACACCACCACATCCAGCTAATTTTTTGTATTTTAGTAGAGACAGGGTTTCACCATGTTGCCCAGGCTGGTCTCAAACTCCTGAGCTCAGGTGATCCACCCACCTTGGCCTCCCAAAGTGCTGGGATTACAGGTGTGAGCCACCACGCCTGGCCCACACAAATTGTCTGCTGCTGGCAACAGATAGTGAGCTCCTTAAAACAGGAGCCGTGTCTCTTTCATCACTGGGAACCCAGTAGCCACCATGGACATGGCTCTGACCACGCACTCAAGAAGCTGAGACCCATAAGCTTCCAGAAGAGCTGCGCTGTGCACAAATGAATTCAGCATACAGGGCAAGCTCTGCAGTGGATTCCAGGAGGAAGACATGACAGCATGAACGTTACAGATACAGACTTGGAGTGAGATAGCACTGACGGTAAGTTTTCATTCATCAAGCAACTCATTTATGTTCTCTGAGCCACAGCACCTTTGTCTGTCAAATGGGGATAAACAATATCTACCACGTGGGGCTATTGTGAGGATTAAATTAAATGTGTATGGGCCGGGCACAGTGGCGCACGCCTGTAATCCCAGCACTTTGGGATGTCGAGGCAGGCAGATTGTTTGAGGTCAGGAGTTCAAGACCAGCCTGACCAACAGGGTGAAACCCTGCCTCTACTAAAAATACAAAAGAAATTAGCTGGGAGTAGTGGTGCATGCCTGCACTTTCAGCTACTTGGGAGACTGAGGCAGGAGAATTGCTTGAATTCAGGAGGTGGAGGTTGCTGTGAGCTGAGACCATGCCACTGCACTCCACCCTAGGCGACAGAGAAAGACTCTGTCTCAAAAAAAGAAAGAAAACAAAATGTGTATGAAGCAGTCCTCAATAAATGATGGCTGATAGTTTTATTTTGGTAATAACCCTAAAAGGGAGTTTCCACGATCAAGAAGAGAATAATAATGCCAATTAACATGTATTGGCCAGGCATGGTGGCTCACACCTGAAATCCCAGCACTTAGGGAGCGTGAGGTGGGTGGATCATTTGAGGTCAGGAGTTCGAGAGCAGCCTCGTCAACATGATGAAACCCTGTCTCTACTAAAAATACAAAAATTAGCTGGGTGTGGTGCACACCTGTAGTCCCAGCTACTAGGAAAGCTGAGGCAGGAGAATTGCCTGAACCCGGGAGGCAGAGATTGCAGTGAGCCGAGATTGCGCCCCTGCACTCCAGCCTAGTGACAGAGTGAGACTCTGTCTCAAAAAAAAAAAAAAAAATTAGCCAGGGTAGGGTATGGTGGTGGGTGCCTGTAATCCCAGCTACTCAGGGGGCTAAGGCACGAGGATCACTTGAACCCGGGAGGCAGAGATTGCTGTGAGTGGAGATCGTGCCGCTGCACTCCAGGCTGGGTGACAGTGAGACTGTCTCAAAAAAAAAAAAAAAAAAAAAAACATAGGCCGGGAGCGGTGGCTCACGCCTGTAATCTCAGCACTTTGGAAGGGCGAGATGGGCGGATCACAAGGTCAGGAGATCAAGACCATCCTAGCTAACACGTCTCTATTAAAAATAGAAAAAGTTAGCCGGGCATGGTGATGGGTGCTTGTAGTCCCAGCTACTTGGGAGGCTGAGGCAGGAAAATGGCGTGAACCTGGGAGGCGGAGGTTGCAGTCATTCGAGATCGTGCCACTGCACTCCAGCCTGGGCGACAGAGCAAGACTGCATCTCAAAAACAAACAAAGACACAAACAAACAAACAACAACAACAACAAAAACCATGTATTATGCTGTTAATATAAGGCTTACATATCTTAACTTTTTTGATCCTGTGGGCTAGGTGTTATTATTCCCATTTTACAGAGGAAGAAACTGAGGCATGGGAAAGTTCAGCAACAAGCCCAAGGTCACACACCTACTTATGAGGGAGTCAGGCAGTCTTCACCCCAGAGCCAGCTGATCTCTAGATGGGACTGGAGAATGGACCACTTGGATCATTTTCTTTCCAACAACAGGGCTAAAGTAGCTGATGAAGCCATGGCGCCCCCATGGACTTCTTTGTCCAGCTTTGCCAGTGACCTGTGGGGTCACCTTGGTCCAGTCCTTCCCTTTTCTTGACTTCGGTTTCTTAATTTACAATGAAGGAGTTTGACACAATAATTCTTGATTCCGAACTGTAGCCCAGGAAGAGGCATTTGGGAATGAGGCCCTGGCCTGCTGGTGACATCATAGAGGGGAGAGTTCCACGAGAATAGTCAGGCCTTTCTGGAAGCCCAGTGCCACAGTCTGCACTGAGCTCGGCTCAGGAAAGAAGGGAAATCCAGGCGGGGCCTGTTGGGCCCAGGTCTTGAGCTCTGTTCGCTCCAGAGTTCCCAGCACAGTCATGGATCAAAACTCAGTGCCTGAAAAGGCTCAGAATGAGGCAGACACCAATAACGCAGATAGGTTCTCTTGCTCTCACTCATCACCCCCACACCACAGGCCAGGCCGCAGCAGAGCTCTCCACCATCTCGAGTTGCACCATCACGGCGTGCCCCACCAACGTGGTGAATCTCGCCACCCTCCGGAGTTCCAAGACTTCCACGACCAAGCCTTGTCCTCCCCTGTCCACCAATCTCACCACCACAGCGAGGCACGGAATCATGGCAGAGCCCATGGCCCCACAGGCTTTGGCCTGGCTCCCTCTCAAGGCGCCGTCCCCTCCCACCATTCCTACGGTGAGGACTACCATGATGAGCTCCAACGTGATGGCAGGAGGCATCATAATGGGTCCCAATACAGTGGGTTCCATCAGCAGAGTGACTCCCATTACCATAGGGGGTCTCACCATGGCAGACCCCAATATCTCGGTGAGAATTTATCCCACTATTCCTCTGGCGTGCCCCACCACAGCGAAGCTTCCCACCATGGTGGGTCCTACCTGCCCCATGGACCCAATCCCTACAGTGAGTCCTTCCACCACAGCGAGGCTTCCCACCTTAGCGGGCTCCAACATGATGAGTCCCAGCATCGCCAAGTCCCCCACCATGGCAGGTCCCGTCATCATGAAGCCCACCAGCATGGAAGGTCTCCTCATCACGGAGAGACACTTTCCCCTCATTCCTCCGTGGGGTCCTACCAGCATGGGATATCTGACTATCACAGCGAGTACCACCAAGGTGATCACCACCCCAGTGAGTACCACCATGGCGAGCATCCCCACCACACACAGCACCACTACCACCGGGCCCACCGGCACCGAGACTACCATCAGCACCGAGACCACCACGACGGGCATCATTCCAGTTACCTCCATGGCGACTACCAGTACAGGGACTACGTCCAGAGCACTTCCCAGCTCTCTGTCCCACACACGTCCCGGAGCCTGATTCACGATGCCCCCGGCCCTGCTGCTTCTCGTACAGGAGCCTTCCCCTCTCACGTGGCACACCCACGGGGCTCGGCTCACAGCATGACTCAGTTCGCCAGCACAATCCACTCACGTGTCACCCAGATGTCCAAAAAAGTCCATGCCCAGGATATCTCCACCAAAGATTCAGAAGACTGGGGCAAAGAGGGGCAATTTCGGAAACGCAAAAGTGAGTCTTTGCTGGGGCCCCCATGCCAACTCCTGCTGCCTGGCGCAGGATCCAGACCTGATCTCAGCCCCGCACTGACCTTCCGCAGATCGTAAGGCCCAACCCTCCTGCACAGGTCCCCCACTGGCTATTCACTCTCCTGAATGTTCATGGTCCCATCTTTTATTCCTTGAATTATGCACCTCTTTAGGCCATGAGGTGTTTGTTCATTCAGTCACTGCCTTATTTATTCATATGTCCACCAGTCAAACATTGATACTCATCCAATGTGGGTGCGTGGCCTGCCTGGGCCATGGCAGCTCAGGGAAAAATTCAACACAGTCGCTGCCCTCGAAGGACCCAAGACTAGGGGTGGTCACTTAGCTGACCACAGATCATCCTGTGCTCGGGGCCTGCCTTCCTCAGAACATTTACCACGGTGGATCCTATCTGTCCAGATTTCTCCCACTCACCTGTGAGCTGCTTGAGGACAGAGATTAGGAACTAATGCCTGAATGAGGGCCTTATTGGAGGGCAAGGAGGGACCATGGCCTTTAGCTCATACTCCACCAAACTTTCTTCCTAGTAGTTCAATAAACATGACAACAGGCCAGGCACGGTGACTCACGCCTGTAATCTCAGCACTTTGGGAGGCCGAGACGGGCGGATTGCTTGAGGTCAGGAGTTCGAGACCAGCCTGGCCAACATGATGAGATCCCGTCTCTACCAAAAAAATACAAAAATTAGCTGGGCGTGGTGGTGCGCACCTGTAATCCCAGCTACTCGGGAGGCTGAGGCAGGAGAATTGCTTGAACCCAGGAGGCAGAGGTTGCAGTGAGCCGAGATCGTGCCACTGTCCTCCAGCCGGGGTGACAGAGCAAGACTCCATAGAAAAAAAAACAAAAAACAAAAAACAAACAAAACAAATAGGCCGGGTGCAATGGCTCACATCTGTAATCCCAACACTTTGGGAGTCCAAGGTGGGTAGATTGCTTGAGGTCAGGAGTTGGAGACCAGCCTGGCCAATATGGCGAAACCCTGTCTCTACCAAAAAAATACAAAAATTATCTGGGTGTGATGGTGCGTGCCTGTAATCCCAGCCACACAGGAGGGTGAGGCAGAAGAATCACTTGAAGCTGGGAGGCAGAGGTTGTAGTGAGCTGAGATCGCGATACCGCACTCCAGCCTGGGCGACAGAGCAAGACTCCATCTCAGAAAACAACAACAACAAACAAAATATGACAACAGTCTCAGGAACAAGCAGAGAGGGGCAAGTGTGTTATTGAATGGGGACAGGAAAGGCAGCCCAGAGGAGGGAACATTTCATCAGGACCTAAAAGGGAGAAGATAAGTTTACCAAGAGGATGGGATGATGAGGAGGGTGGGTTTTCCATGTGTGAGCATGGAAAGGCGTGGAGGCATAGGAGTGGGAGCCCTCAGGATCCCCTGAAGCCAACTCCAAATCCCCAACAGGCTGGCCTCTGCCACAGAAGGCACAAGATCAGCCTGTTGGGGATTTGTTGGCCAGGCTGGTCTCGAACTCCTGGCCTCCAGTGATCCGCCCACCTCAACCTCCCAAAGTGCTGGGATTACAGGTGTGAGCCATTGCTTCCGGCCACAGTTATCCCCATTTTAAAGACAAGAAAACTGAGACACAGAGCAGTAGTGAAGTCACGCAGCTGCTTACGCAGAGCCAGGGAGAGCCTGGGAATATGGGCTTGTGTGAGGCTCATGCTGAGGAGAGAGAGGGCACTGGGTGCTGGGGACAGCCCTAAGTGCACCCCTGTGTCCCTGCAGAGTGGTACTTCGTGGCCTTGGACTCCATATTCTTCTGCATCTATGTGGTGGAAGCCCTGGAGGCCAGGAGTTTGAGACCAGCCTGGCCAGCATGGTGAAACTCTGTTTCTACCAAAAATACAAAAATTAGCCGGGCGTGGTGGCAGGCACCTGTAGTCCCAGCTACTTGGGAGGCTGAGGCACGAGAGTTGCTTGAACCCGGGAGGCAGAGGGCCGGCAAGCAGGCAGGAGTGACCGTGGACGCTGAGCCAGGCTGAGGGGTGCCTGGGACCTCGTGTCCCCCCTTGCACACACTTGACTTTCTGGCCCTGTTCCTTTCAGCCGGCCGGCTCCAGCGGACCCACAAGAAGGGACACTCTACCAATCTCTTCCAGTGGCTGTGGGAAAAGCTAACCTTCCTCATTCAGGGCTTCCGGGAAATGATCCGGAACCTGACCCAATCCCTGGCCTTTGAAACTTTCATCTTCTTCGTCGTCTGCCTCAACACCATCATGCTGGTGACCCAGACCTTCGCTGAAGTCGAGATCCGGGGCGGTAAGAGCCAGGGAGTCCTGTTCCCATGGAGAAGCCACCGATGCTGTTCTAGGACCTTCGTGGGCCTGATCCAGTGCCAGGCGGTTTATAGGACTCAGCTCACTTGATCCGCACCCCTGGGAAGTAGATGGCCTTGCCCAGTGTTAGAGAGCGTCTCAGAAACACCCCGCGGAGGTCTGCCAGCCCGAGACAGAAGGACCAGCTAGGCGGGAGGCGGTGCTGTTCGCGCCGCAGCCACTAGGGGGCGCATCTGCTCCAAATGTGCGGCTGAGGGCGGGCGGGCACCTGGAGCCCGAGCCAGGAGCCCGAGTAAGCCCCGGAGGGGCGAGGGTGGAAGGCCAGGGAAGGCTGGGCCCTCCAACGCCATGGAGCAGGGTGAAGGACAGGAGCTGCCCGGCTTGCTGTCTCAGGCTCCATTCTAAGCACTTCGCTTATGTTCATGCATTTAATGCTCACAACTCTATTGAGTGGACTTCAATTATTCCCATTTTATTGTATTTTATTTTAGACGGAGTCTCGCTCTGTCGCCCAGGCTGGAGTGCAGTGGCGCGATCTCACTGCAACCTCCGCCTCCCAGGTTCAAGTGATTCTCCTGCCTCAGCCTCCCAAGTAGCTGGGACTACAGGTGCCCACCACCATGCCCAGCTAATTTTTGTATTTTTGGTAGAAACGGGGTTTCACCATGTTGGCCAGGCAGGTCTCAAACTCCTGGCCTCCAGTGATGCGCCCGCCTCAACCTCCCAGTGTGCTGGGATTACAGGTGTGAGCCACTGCTCCCAGACACAATTATCCCCATTTTAAAGACAAGAAAACAGAGACACAGCAGTAGTGAAGTCGCGCAGCTGCTTACGCAGAGCCGGGGAGAGCCTGGGAATCCGGGCTTGTGTGAGGCTCATGCTGGGGAGAGAGAGGTTACTGGGTGCTGGGGACAGCTCTGAGTGCACCCCTGTGTCCCTGCAGAGTGGTACTTCATGGCCTTGGACTCCATATTCTTCTGCATCTACGTGGTGGAAGCCGTGCTCAAGATCATCGCCCTGGGCCTCTCGTACTTCTATGACTTCTGGAACAATTTGGGTGGGTGGGGCCAGGGCCAGGCTGTGTGTGTTTAGTCTGGGGGAGGCTTGGGAGGAGAGAAGGATGGTGAAGGGGGCGCTGGCGTTGGGAGCCCGCCAGGCTCAGGCACCCCGTGCCCTCAGACTTCTTCATTATGGCCATGGCCATGCTGGACTTCTTGCTGATGCAGACCCACTCCTTCGCCATCTACCACCAAAGCCTCTTCCGGATCCTCAAGGTCTTCAAGAGCCTGCGGGCCCTGAGGGCATTCCGGGTCCTGCGGAGGCTCAGGTAGGTGGCCACGGCTCCCACCTGGGGTGGGGACTCCAAAGGAAGAGGGGACACAGACAGGGGCCCCCAAGAAATCCACTGTGACCTGCTCAAGGGATGGGGGCACAGGGGACTGCTGACCCCAGCCTGCTTCTGCCTCCTGCCATGTGCTGGAATCAGCCCCTTCATTTTTCCAGAGAGGGGCCAGAACTCACCCAAGTCACCAACAAGTCAGGAGCCTCCTGCCTTCAGCACCAGCTGTGGCTGCTGGGCACAGACATACACCCCCGCCCCCCACCGATGACTCAGTCCTCGCTCCTTCTGCCCACAGCTTCCTGACCAGCGTCCAGGAAGTGACAGGGACCCTGGGCCAGTCCTTGCCGTCCATCGCAGCCATCCTCATCCTCATGTTTACCTGCCTCTGTATCCTGGTGCCGCAGGGGCTGGGGTGGGGGCCTGAGGGGCTTCGGTGAGAGGGGTGCGGGGAGCAGGGATGGGGCAGGACGACGGGCCCTGGGGCGGGGATAGCACCCGAGAGCTGAGTTTGGCCCTGAACAGCCAGTCCTCTTCTCCGCGGTCCTCCGGGCACTATTCCACAAATCTGACCCCAAGCGCTTCCAGAACATCTTCACCACCATCTTCACCCTCTTCACCTTGCTCACGCTGGATGACTGGTCCCTCATCTACATGGACAGCCGTGCCCAGGGTAGGGCAGGCCCCAGGCTGCAGGGAGGGCTGGGGATTGCCGGGGTGGACCGGCCAGGGCTCAGTGACCCCATCGGCAAAGTGGGGCTTCTGATGCCTGCATGTCGGGGTGTGGGAAGGGAGCGGGTCATGGTTGGGGGTGGCGAGCACAGCCTGACTGTGCCCTCTGGCCTGCTCCCCCTAGGCGCCTGGTACATCATTCCTATCCTCATAATTTACATCATCATCCAGTACTTCATCTTCCTCAAGTGAGGACACGCCCCTGCTCTGCTGCCCAGCACCACCCGCGCTTCCTCCTCCCCCCGGGACCCTTACCCCAGCCCTCTCACCCTGGTCATGCCATGCTGAACCCACAGGAAGTACAGGGTGCCCCTCTCCTCTGGCCTCCTCGCTGAGGGCACACCCCTGTCCCCCTCCCCAGCCTGGTGATTACCGTCCTGGTGGATAGCTTCCAGACGGCGCTATTCAAAGGCCTCGAGAAAGCGAAGCAGGAGGTACCAAGTGGGGTGGGACAGGTGGACCAGATCAGGAAGCTGGAGGGTTGAGCAGGCCTGGGACTCTGGCAGATCTGAGGCCTCTTCTTCCCAGAGGGCCGCCCAGATCCAAGAGAAGCTGCTGGAAGACTCACTGACGGAGCTCAGAGCTGCAGGTACGGGCCTGGCCCGCCCTGGCCCCACCTGCCAGTCCTCAGTGGGGACCAGTCTCTCCATCCCCCTAACCTCCTTCCACAGTCACAGAATTCCAGACTCAGTTTTAGAGTTTTAGAACTTGAGACTCAGGAGGACTTTAGTCCAGAGGACTCTAGAACAATCCTCCCAAAGCCAAAGCCAGTTAAACTGCTTGTCAAATCTTTTTTTTTTTTGAGATGGAGTCTTGCTCTGTCGCACAGGCTGGAGTGCAGTGCTGCCATCTCTGCTCACTGCAACCTATGCTTCCCAGGCTCAAGTAATCCTTCCATCTCAGCCTCCTGAGTAGCTGAGACTGCAGGCGTGCGCCAGCACACTCGCCTACTTTTTTTTTTGTTTGTATTTTTTAGTAGAGATGGGGTTTCACCATGTTGGCCAGGCTGATTTCAAACGAACTCCTGACCTCAGATGATCCTCCCACCTCAGCCTCCCAAAGTGCTGAGATTACAGGCGTGAGCCACCACGCCTGACTGTGCTTGTCAAATCTTAAAAGACCTACTTGGGGCCAGGCACGGTGGCTTATGCCTGTAATCCCAGCACTTTGGGAGGCCGAGGCGGGCGGATCACCTGAGGTCAGTAGTTCGAGACCAGCCTGGCCAACATGGTGAAACGCTGTCTCTACTAAAAATACAACAATTAGCTGGGCATGGTGGTGGGCACCTGTAATCACAGCTACTCGGGAGGCTGAGGCAGGAGAGTCACTTGAACCTGGGAGGCAGAGGTTGCAGTGAGCCGAGGTTGCGCCACGGCACTCCAGCCTGGGCGGCAGAGTGAGACTCCTTCAAAAAAAAAAAAAAGAAAAAAAAATGTTCTAATTGGCCAGGCCTAAGTTACCTGTCCTTGAAGCTGGGGGTGGGGCTAACCTCAGCCAAAGGACATGGACTGAAAGGGGATAGAAGTGATTTGTTCCTCAGGAAAACTGGGGCACTTCTTCCAGAAGTGGGGTGGGTGCTGGACGGGCAAACAAACAAAGGGAACTGCATCGTGCTGCACGCCTGGAGAAGCAACCTCCTGGAGCAGCCTGGCCAGAAACTCCTTTAGCCCTTATTGTCCTGACATATGGGGTTCCTCTGCCTCCTCTCAAATCCAGGCCTTGACCTCACCCTTCTTTCTCTACATCCAGAGCCCAAAGAGGTGGCGAGTGAAGGCACCATGCTGAAGCAGCTCATCGAGAAAAAGTTTGGGACCATGACTGAGAAGTGAGGAGACAGGAAGGGAGCGAGGCCTGGGGTCTAAGGGTGAGGCCTGGGGGCCTGGCTGGAGGGCTGGGAGAGAAAGAGACATTGCCTGCCCCTCTAGAAGGGGATGGAGCGCTGATGCTTGTGGATGAACTTGTGGGTGCAACGAGGAGACCCTGGGTGGCTTCTGCACATCCAGAGGTGTGTGTGCCACCTGGCTAATCCCAGCAGCAGGGACTCCACCCATTCCTTCATCCCAGAACCATCCCCAACCTTTGTCAGGTCTGGGCCCTGTGAGGGCTCCAGGGACCCAAAGAGGACACAGATTCAGCCCCTGCCCATGAGGACCCCACCTCTAAAGACCTGTGTTGGGCCATGGAGAATGAGTAGACTTCAGCCAAGTGGAGGGATAATGAGGCTGTTGGAGGAACAGCTTAGATCAAGGCCTGGAAGTCAGATGCTCAACCTCCATTCCTGTCCACTTGAGTGGCTAGCTGGGCCAGAACATCTGGGGACTCATGCTGTCCCTGGGGAGCCAGGCCTTGGAGCACCAGGAGCCCTGCCCGAGCCTGGTAAACCCTCATATATCTTTCTCTTTCTTTTCTTTTTTTTTTTTTTTTTGAGACAAGGTCTCACTCTGTCACCCAGGCTGGAGTGCAGTGGCACAATCTAGGCTCACTGCAACCTCCGCTTCCTGGGTTCAAGCGATTCTCCCACCTCACCCTCCCGAGTAGCTGGGATTACAGGTACATGTCACCACACCCAGCTATGTGTGTGTGTGTGTGTGTGTGTGTGTGTGTGTGTGTGTGTGTGTGTGTATTTTTTTAGTAGAGACAGGGTTTCACCATGTTGGCCAGGCTGGTCTCGAACTCCTGACCTCAAATGATCCACCTGCCTCGACCTCCCAAAGTGTTGGGATTACAGGCTGAGCCACCATGCTTGGCCTCTCACTTATCTTTCAAACTCAGCTCATTGATGCTGCCTCTGGAAATCTTTCCAGGCCCTCAGCACCGGGTGAGGTTTCCCTCCTCTGGGCCCCTCAGAACCCAACTTCACGACTCAAAGTGTCAGCAGCTGTCTGGCTCTGAGGGCAAGCTGTCTCTCGTTCATCTCCATCTCCTTGGAGCCCCTTGCTGTGTTCGTTGTTTCCAGTGTTCTTTGATGAATGGGTTGACAAGATGGTGGGGAGGGTGTGAATGGGAAAATGGGTAATGTGGTGGGCGGATGAGTGGGTGGAGGGACAGGTGGATGACTGACTACACAGCACGGTGAAGGTGTCAATGGGTGGGTGGGGGGTGGCTACAGGGAAGAGCAGGTGGCTGGAGGGGGAGGTGAGTTGTGAGTGGCTGGAGGGCCGGTTGGGTGAGTGACTGGATAAGGAGGTGGGTGGATGGATGGGCGGATGGTAGAGTGGGCGTATGGGGAGGAATGGGGCAGACAAATGGGTGGGTGGAGGGATGGGCGGTTAGGAATATAAAGCCAGAAGCCCCTGCACTACAGGCAGACTTGGGCGCTTTCTCGTATCTGGAAAAGGAGACCTCCTGGAAATGGAGGTCTGCAGTCATATAAATTTTGTGGGGAGGAGGTAGGTAAGAAGAGCCTCTGGGTGGTTTTGGGGTCCAGTAGGCCCAGCCAGCAGGTCAGCCCAGCCCCTATCTCTGCGACCCCCCCTCCACCCACAGGCAGCAGGAGCTTCTGTTCCATTACCTGCAGCTGGTGGCAAGCGTGGAGCAGGAGCAGCAGAAGTTCCGCTCTCAGGCAGCCGTCATCGATGAGATTGTGGACACCACATTTGAGGTGAACCAGGCAGGAGCGAGAAGGGGCCGGTGAGGGGAACCCCAGGGGCTTGTAGCCAGAAATGTCTCCGAGTAACTCCCATGGGGATTGGGGAGGGCAGAGTCTGGCTCATTCACCCACCCGTGCCCCACTAACCCCTGCAGGCTGGAGAAGAGGACTTCAGGAATTGACCCCAGGAGAACAACAGATACAGACTTCAGCCCCTGGCAGTCTGCCCACCTGGGTGCACTGGGACGGGTCCCCAGATCTGCTGGAATGATTTCCGGGCCCTGCAGAGCAGGGGCCCCAACAGAGTTTTAAACCCCAGGAGGCTCCACGTCCTCACTGGGTAGGCCAAGGCGCAGGGAAGGGAATTGGTGCACACGCACGAACGAGTGTGTGCCAGTGTTGCATGTGAAAGGGGCTGCTCTTGAATCCCCTCCAGTCCTACCAATGCTAGCTCAGCCCAGCAGGGCATTAGCAGCAGCTGGAGGGATGAGGCAGAACATGAGCTGAGCTCAGGTGACAGCGGTGCCGGGAGGGCTGAGGAGGCAGTAACCCTGCTTTGGGGAGGAAGGCCCATCTGGCCCAAGTGTCAGGAGAAAAAGAATAGGCCTGAACACCCCAGGGTTACCAGGGCCTGGGGGCCCAATGGGCTCTAGGAATGGGGACTCAGAGCCCTGGAGCTCAATCCTGCCAGGACCCTCAGCTCCAGTAGAAGAGCACCAACCGGACGGGGATATCATGAACCCAGAGGTCGGAGGTCATTGCCATATCCTGCCCTTTCTGGGGTCAGACTGTAGAGCCCCACTGAGGGGAGGTGGAGTCGGGGCTGCTGAAGTCCTTCTGGCCTCAGGGCAAGGGGCGAGCAGGGATGTGTGGAGGACTCTGCTGCTGGGAGAGGGAAGCAGGGAATGAGGCTGAAGGCTGTGCCCCACTGCCTGCTCTAGGACTTAGATGACCTCCCCGACTGATAGCCTGAGCCTAGGCTGGATGTCCAGAGCCCCTGTCCCCATGACTGGGGGTGACAGTAGGACACTGGCCTATGCTGGGTGCTGGAGACCTAGCACTGAGTCAAGTTCAAGCCTCACCCTGGCCCCAGGGGTCTCTCGTTGAGTGGAGGGTTTTCCATTATCTGCAACAGCCATCTCCCCTCTAGTAGAGGCAATCCAAGGTGCAGTTCAGGCCGGAGGGAGTCAGGAGCGGGAGCTGAAGGGCCATAGTTTTTTGCCAACCCTCCCATCTCTGGGCCAGACCAGTCAGTGCTGGAGCTTCCAGGGTCCCAGGACAGAAGAAGCACCTCCCCTCCCTGGTCTGGGGGAAGGCACTGACTGGCCCAGGGCCCAGGAAGAGACTATGCAGAGGAAATGCCGTCTGGGATTCGGGCACAGATTCCAGGGGCGGAGAGGTCACCGGGCAGGCGTCTCTGGGCCTTGCTTCTCTCCACCACCTCACACATTCATTCAGCAGGCATTTCCTGCCACCCACCCTGTGCCTGCCCCATGCTGGGAGCCCCTGCTTGGTGGCACATGGGAGCCCTTCCAAGCAGCAGGCCCCACACACACCCTGGGCTGTCTGAGCTGCCACATCTGACAAGCTTGAGCAGAAGCAGGGCTGGATGTCGTCTCCTGGTTCCCCAGCTCCTGTCAAATGCCACCCCTCAGCTTCTCACTCCCAGGTGGGACCCAGGGTCTACTTCCCATTTCCCTGTCTCTACCCCAATCTGGCCTCCGAAGGCCGACGGCAGGACCTGGGAGCTGGGGCTGCTGCTTATTAGGCCCCAGCCTTGGGCAGGGGACCAGGCAGGCACAAGCAGGGTGTGAGGCCTTGTCAGAAAGGAAGGGCCATGGGATGCTCTCCGCAGCAACTGCGGTGCTGCCTGCCTGGGCCTGATGGTGCCGACACCTAGCGCCCCCAAGGCCCATATCCCAAGTGTGGGTGTGTGCTTATGCATCCGAGGAACCTCTGGGTGTGGCATGTGGGGCCTTGGGTTGTGTTTGAGTTTTGTATGTACATCTCCAGGTTGTTTCTCTAGGTTGTGTGGCTTCTGTGCTTGTGAGTTGCTAGGCTGTGTTTCTCTGGGTATGCATGTGATATCTGCCAGCACCTGAGTGTGTGCTGTGGATGTCTGTGTGTGTATGTCTGGCGTGTTGTGCTTTGGGTGTGTGCGTGTGTATATGTATGGGGGGGTATGAATTGCAGCCACAAATTCAAATGTGCAAATGTTGCAATGTTGTTTTCTTCTTCTTTTTTTATTTATTTATTTTTTTTTTGAGATGCAGCCTCGCTCTGTCTCCCAGACTGGAGTTCAGTGGTGCGATCTCAGCTCACTGCAACCTCTGCCTCCTGGATTCAAGCGATTCTCCTACCTCAGCCTCCCGAGTAGCTGAGATCACAGGCACCCGCCACCACACCCAGATAATTTTTGTATTCTTAGTTGAGACGGAGTTTCACCATGTTGGCCAGGCTGGTCTTTTTTTTTTGAGACGGAGTCTGGCTCTGTCGCCCAGGCTGGAGTGCAGTGGCACAATCTCAGCTCACTGCAAGCTCCATCTCCCAGGTTCACGCCATTCTCCTGTCTCAGCCTCCCGAGTAGCTGGGACTACAGGTGCCCACCACTACGCCCAGCTAATTTTTTGTATTTTTAGTAGAGACGGGGTTTCACCGTGTTAGCCAGGATGGTCTCGATCTCCTGACCTTGTGATCCGCCCGCCTCAGCCTCCCAAAGTGCTGGGATTACAGGCGTGAGCCACCGCGCCCAGCCACCAGGCTGGTCTTGAACCCCGACTTCAGGTGATCCATCCACCTCAGCCTCCCAAAGTGCTGGGATTACAGGCGTGAGCCACTGCACCCGGCCTCAATGCTGTTTTCTTTAAATGACATTACGTTGAATCTGTCCCCTCACCCCTCCTGTGGGCTGTAGACAAGCTCTGTCCCTCTAGGGCTCCCAGTCTAGCCCCTTTCAGGCGTCTTGCCCAGGGCAAGGCATGAGAGGCGTCCCTGTGGTGTGGAGCCCACAGCGTGGACTGAGAGGCACTGTCCTAGCCCTCATGGTCTCTTGGCCTGCAGGGACTCTGCCATCGTTGGGCCACATGCAGGTGGAGGAATCTTTATAGGCTGGGAGCTCAGTGTCCTGGGTGAGGACACTGCCTGGTTGAAGCCCCACATGCCACCCATGAGCTCCTCCTGGGGCTGAGCGGGAGCAGAGCACAGACTCCTCCTCAGAGTGCTCCCAGGCAGCTGGCCCTGTTCTTATCTCAGGCCATCGCCCCTCCTCTGTGAGTCTGCCCCCACCCCTGACCTCTGAGAATATTGGGCTGGCTATGTCGGGGGGCTCTAAGGTTTGTTCCTCTATGCCTGTGATGCTGGGGTGTTTGGGGGGCTCCACATTTGGAGGCTCAGTCCTGCACCTTCAGCACTGTCTGGGCTGGGACAGCAGCAGCTCTGCTGCAGGTGGCAGGGTGACCTCTCAGCTTGGGCTGGGGAGCTGGGAGCTGCCAGAAGTGGGAGTGGGGGATGGGGGCGGAAGCGAAGCACTTAGAAGAAACCAATGCAAGAAGCAGCACTGGCCATTTATTGTGACAGATATGGCCCATGGACCTGAAGTGCCCTCCACCATGGCCCCAAACCCAATGGCCTTCGCCCTCGGGGACTTATCACATCTGCACACAGTTGTGCTTTATCACATCTGCACACAGTTGTGCTTTAGGAGCTGAGAGGAGTTCTGCCAGGGAACCACAAGGACCTCAAAGTCACAGCGCAGCTTCTGTAGAGAGAATATGGGAGAGAAGGAGGGGTGAGCCCAGCCTCGACCTGTCTCCTCCCAGCAGCCAGCCCTCTGCCTGCCAGGCCACTCCAGGCCAAGAGAGGGACAATCACTGACCCAACGGATGTCAAGCCACATGTCTGGGGCTAGACTCCAGATCTTGGTAGCCAACTTCCCCATTCCCGAGGGAAGCCCCAGCTTCCTTTCTGCACCCCATCTTGGCCCAGAGGCTGACTCATCCAGAAGGACGACAGGTTCAGCCAGACATCTAGACATCTACGTGTCCAGCCAAACCAGTTCAGGATGGACAACCTGAGTGCTTGAGGCTCTGGGGAGGGCTAGGGCTGGAGGAGCCCAGCTGTTACCTCCTGCTGCGCCCCTGCCGCCAGGGGGCAAGTTGTGAGGTCGACGTGGTCTCCAGTGACCCTGGTCTTGCGGCAGTCTGTGCTCCCCATCTCCATTGTCAGGAAGTACTTGATGCCGGCCACCAGCTGGGGACATAGGGTAGGGGCAGGTCAGGGGTCTTGACCCTTGATCCTCACTTCTCACCTCCTGACATACTCTCCTGTTGCCCCCAGACACTCAGGTGGGGAGAGAGGGAGAGGGGATGACTCAGACCCGGGGTGGGGGGTGGGGGAAGTTCTGGTGGGGATGGAGGGTGGAGAGGCCTGGAGGCTGAGCCCCACCAGCAGCCTTGGCAGACATCAGACATGCCCCATCTAGGCAGCTGCCCACTGTCCCCACCTGCCTTCCCTCCTCCCCGATCCACCCCAACAGGGCAGAGACTAGGACCAGGAAAGCCAGGAGGGCAGGTAGTGCAGTACAGGGTTTAATTATGTCTTTCCTTGAAATTTAGATGGTTGTCCATGGTGGAGTTTTAGCATTAATTCGATTTTTAAAATATTGCATGAAAATATCCCGATCGCGCTTTCAGGCCCCCTTCATGCACGCCCGGGCAGCGCCTGTGGCCTCCCCCGTCTGGGCCCGGTGTCCCCTCCCAGCACCCCGCCCGCCGCACCTGGCTCTGCGCCTTGATGATGTGCGTGTCTCGGAAGTAGTAGAGGCTGTTGCTGCCCATGTTGTAGCTGGCCACGGCCGCCTGCGCCGCCTTCTGCACCTGCGGGTCGTCGGGCGACAGGTCCCGGAGTTCTCCGACCATGCGCTCCTGCGGCCGGGCCCAGGCGTCGCGGGGCAGCGCCAGGAGGCAGAATGCGACCAGGGCCAGGCCCAGCGCCAGCGGGAGGTTCGAACGCGCCATGGCCGTCAGTGCCGTCAGTGCCGTCGGAGCCGTCAAAGCCGTGAGTGCCGAGCCCGCGGCCGCGCAGCTTTTACCTGCTGGGCCGCCCCGCCCGACGCCCGCGGTGTGCCCCCGCGGCCCGAGCTGGGGCGGGGCTTCCGGGGTCCTGCGAGGTTCAGGGAGCCCAGGAGACCGAGGGGGCGGCGCGCACCCGCGTGCCAAGACACTTCCCTGCCCTCCAGGACACACCTGGCCCGGGGAGGAAGAGGACAGCGACGGTCCCCAGCAACAAGTGACAGTACAGGGACGGTTCACGGGAGGGCTGCCCAGAATGAACTACCAACCACAGCTCTTCGTGGGCTCTTACTGTTGCCACCATTTCCTAGCTATGTGAACTTGGAGAAGTCACTTAACCACTCGCTGCCTCAGTTTCCTCTTCTGTACAATGGGTGTTGTGAGGATTCAGTGAGATGAAACAGGTAAAGTTCTTAGAAGAGGCCTGGTGCTGCATAAATAGCCAGTGAGTAGGGCACATTACTGCTCAGCGCTGCCTGACAACCTTCCTGGAGCGCGAGTGACTAATGTTTCTACCTGGCCAGGTGCCTAGGCATGCTTGTAATTCCAGCACTTTGAGAGGCCAAGATGGGAGGACCACTTGAGCAAAGGAGTTCAAGGCAGTGAATCGTGATCTCAGCACTGCACTCCAGCCTGGGCGACAGAGCTAGACGCTGACTCAAAAAAAAAAAAAAAAAAAAAAAAGGCCGGTCGTGAGGGCTCACACTTGTAATCCCAGCACTTTGGGAGGCCCAGACGGGCAGATCACTTGAGGTCAGGAGTTCAAGACCAGCCTGGCCAACATGGTGAAACCCCGTCTCTACCAAAAATACAAAAATTAGCCAGGCATGGTGGCGCGCACCTGAATTCCCAGCTACTCAGAAGGCTGAGGCAGGAGAATTGCTTGAACTTGGGAGGTGGAGGTTGCAGTGAGCCAAAATGGCACCACTGCGCTCTAGCCTGGGTGACAGATAGAGACTCTGTCTCAAAAAAAAAAAAAAGAAAAAAAAGTCTCCACTTTACAGAGAAGGGAAAATGGATTTGCCCAAAGACACTGGAGGGAAATAAATGGTGACACTGGCTTGTGTGTGCTGGCAGTCTAAGTCAAATCTGTGGTTTTAAACTAGACTGAGCCCACAGGACACAAACTGCCCAGAAGGAGGGGGTGTCAGTCATGTCAGCTCTGCCATCTTACTGATGGCACGGCTTTGGGCAAGTCCCTCAACCTCCCAGACAGAGCCTCTGTGCCCTCGTCTGAAGGACACCTTATCTCCTAAGTTTGTTCTGATATTGATGTTTCGAATCTGGCTCTCCCGTGGATACAGTGAGCATGTGCTGGAGGTACCAGCAAACAAGGCCCATGACTGTGTTTTTAAAGACTCCAATAATTGCCAGGCGCGGTGGCTCATGCCTGTAATCCCAGCGCTTTGGGAGGCCAAGGTGGGCAGATCATTTGAGGCCAGGAGTTCGAGACCAGCCTGGCCAACATGGTGAAACCCCATTGTAGCCCGCACGGACCTAGTGGGACTGAACAAAGCCGGGCAAACGTGGGAATAAAAGACAAGAGACGAAAGAGTATATTTGGAAGAAGGGGTCAGGGGGCACCTTGCTCTAGTGGACAAGGGCCCTGAGCTTTACACAGCCCTCTGTATTTATTAGGCAAAAGAGATAGCGAGAAAGGGGGGGTGATTGTTGGGTATGTCACATAATTGTCAGTCAGCAGTTTGGTCAAAGCAGGCTTGTGAGACTGCATCCTTTCAACAATAGGCGCTAATTTTCTCAGTAGATAACTTCAGGGAGCCCAGTGCCAAGGAGTGAGGCCCTCAGCAAACCTTTTGGTGGCGGGGCAGTGGGAGTTTGCCCACATCCTGCATTTGTGATAAACAGGTGGCTGTTTGATCAACATAGCCTTCAGCGGAATGCTGAGTTGGTCACAATCCCTTTGGCCCTTTCAGCTCCCAACACCCTATCTCTACTAAAAATACAAAAATTAGCTGGGCGTGGTGGTGCACACCTGTAGTCTCAGCTACTTGGGAGGCTGAGGTGGGTGAATCACTTGAACCTGGGAGTCAGAGGTTGCAGTGACCTGAGATGGCACCCACTGCACTCCAGCCTGGGTGACAGAGCAAGACTCTATCTAAAAAAAAAAAGACTCCAATAATTAATAATAGATTATTATAATCTATTATTATTAATAGGTGGTGATCTATTAATCACACGGTGGCTCACACCTGTAATCCCAGGACTTTGGGAGTCGGAAGCAGGAGGATCACTTGAGGCCAGGAGTTTGAGACCAGCCTGGGCAACATAGTGAGCCCTCGTCTCTACCAGAAAATCTAAAATAAATTAGCTGTGCATGGTGGTGCACGCCTACCCAGCTACTCGGGAGGCTGAGGTGGGAGGATTACTAGTCTGGGAGGTCGAGGCTGCAGTGAGCAGTGATGGTGCCACTGCACTCTACCTGGGTGACATAGCAAGACCCTGTCTCAAAAAAAAAAAAAAAAAAAAGAACGGACGAAAAGCAGTGTTGAAGTAGTCAATGCAAGAAAAGTCTGGATTTTGTTGAATTTTTTTTTTTTTTTTTTTGTGACAGAGCTCTGTCAGCCAGGCTAGAGTGCAGTGGCACTATCATAGCTCATACCTTGACTTCCTGGCTTCAAGCTATCCTCCCATCTCAGCCTCCCAAGTGGCTGGGACCACAGGCACATGCCCCCATGCCTGGTTAATTTTTTTTCACACCTGGCTAATTCTTAAATTTTTTTGTAGAGATGGGATCTCACTGTAGTGCCCAGGTGGGTCTCGAATGCCTGGCCTCAAGAGATCACAAGATCCTCCCACCTCAGCTTCCCAAAGCGCTGGGATTACAGGCAGGCCTTGGAATTATTTGTCTGCATTTTAGAGTTCAGTGTAGTTTGTATTTGTAATTCCATGTTGCTGGCGGGGCAGGGGCTTATTGTCCCTGGGGCACTAAGATGTTGCAGTGCTTAGAGCCTCCAGGGGCTTCACTGGGGCTTGGAAGAGGTGCTAGGTCACAGTACGTAAAGAGCAGCTGGCAGCCGTCACCGTGATGGATATTGTATGTAGGCATCCAGCGTGTCACCGTGATGGATATTGTATGTAGGCATCCAGAGTGTCACCCTCCCTTCCTGATTCTGGGCCTTAGAATCCCAGGACCACAAAAGGAAGTGATTTCCCACACAGGGACCTAGACCAGAGCAGTCACTCACTGCCCAGGGCAGCTGGCAGCCTGCTACCCACATCACTTCCTCAGCCCAGCTGTGGAAAACCAACTCTGCCATCTTCCTGGGATTCCAAGGAACCATCACAAGTTCCTGGAGGCCTCAGGTGTCTGGCTTAAAGGGACAGACTCCAGTTTGTGGAAGTGCTGGCCGAGCTTGAGTTGATCAGGAGGGTGACGCCTGGCCAGGACTCTGAGCTGAAAGCCTGGGAGGGGTAGAGGAAGAGGCCCAGGATCGTGCCACAAGGGCGAGGTGGGAGAGGCAGCTCCCCTGGGCCTGCTGTCTCATCACTTGGAGCTTAGCCATGGCCACAGGTACCTCCAACAGCTCTCTCAAAAACTAGCCAAGGCCTGTCTGCGACTCACCAAGGGCGCTCACTCCACCTGCCACTGCTTCGTGCTGATGCCAAGGACTCTTTTGCAGTACAACCTAGCAATTTCTGAGCACTTTTCACCCACTGATTCTCACAAGCACCCTGAGGGAGTACACATTATCCTCACTTGGCAGATGAAAAAGTTAATCAGAGAGGTCAGGACACTTGTCTAAGGTCACACAGCTAGAAGTGGTATCTTGGTGAGAAAAGGTGGGGGGGAATAACAATGGTAAGAGCTCTTGCTGTGTGCCAGGCCTTGCGCCAGGGATTCAATATATGTTCTTTCATTCCCATAGCAGCTCTGCACAATGATTATTACCTCTTCCTACAAGGAGGAAATGGGAGGTCAAAGGGGAAGGGTTAGTTGTGGGTCCCGGTGCATGAGTCTTGGGCTGCCCCACAGGGGTATGAGGTCTGCTGTGCATGGTGTAGGGGTTGTTCCTTGCAGGTGGTGTGTCCCTGAGCAGACTTTCCCAGCGCCTGACTCCATCCCGTCTGGACCACTCTGGCTTCCAGGAGGTTCAGGCCAAGCATGAGCTTGAGGTCAGTCAAATGTACTGGCCACAGGGCAGAGCCTCCAGTTTTGCAGTGGCCCAGACATCCCACCCCAGGTTGTCCACAGCACCCCTCTCTTGCCCCTGGCCCGATGGGTGGAGATGACCAGGGCAGGTTCTTGACATCTCCTTTCCTCTGGGATCAGGCTCTCCAAGGCGTTGATGCTTCCCCCAGAACCCTCTTCCTTGAACCTTCAGTTGGGCAGAGGATATTGCCCTCCGCCCAGGGCTCTGTAGCCCCATATCCTGGAAAGGAGATCTTTCGGCAAGGAAACCTGTAATCCAACAGGGATTAAAGCTCCCCTCTGGGGAGGAGCACTCCTAAGCGCTGCTGATTCACTGGTTGAATCTTCACAACCCTGCACCAGCTGGCAGACAAGGCTGTAGCTCAGAGGAGTGAAGCAACTTGCTCCAGATCGCATGGGGAGCAAAGGCCCAGAATTGGGCCTGGCTGGCTCTTCAAGGCTGCCACCAGTCAAGGTTGGGAGTGACAGGAAAGAGCCCTGGTCCCCACAGGGAGGGGCCAACCTGGAAAGGGATCAACAGTCACAAGCACCTGCTGGGAGCCTTCCATGCTCAGCAGGCTGCCGCGGGGCAGGGCTTGTGGTGGTCCAGGTAGCCTCCCCCTCTTCCTTTCTGGGGGCAGCAGGAGCCCTTCGGGGCCCCGGAGTGCATGGGCTGGGTTCACACCAAGTTCTAGGTTGGCTCTGAGCACTCCTAACTAGACCGGCTGAGAGGGTCAAGCTCTGGCTGGGTGTGATGGGGGGATGGGATCAGTATTTGCTGATTTCCGGGCCCACCCATGTCCCAGGCTAGTGGGTGGCCAGGCATGTCCTGTTGGACACCACAGGCTGACACTCAGACAACCTGACTCCTACCCCTCACCAGCCAGGTCTGCTTTCTGCGCCAGCATTCCAAGCCGTGGTCCCTTTGTCCTGCTGGCTGAGTCGGGCTGGATCCGAGAGGCCACATTGTCACAAGGTACATTCTAGATGCCCTTTGTCTACTGCTGTCCCAGGACAGAGCCAAGAACTTGTGTGGGATGCAATATGGAGTCCTGATAAAGGGTTTGTGGCCTGCCACCTGGTATATGCACTGCCTGCGCCCCAAGGGAGAGGTGAGAAGGCAGAGGTTCCAGCCTCTTCTATGGCAAAGCCTGTGGGCGAGCCGGGAAAGGCAGATGACAAGGAAATAAAGCAGAGAGCATGAGCCACAGGCTTCCAGCAGGGTCCCAGTGCCAGAGCCAGGCGAGGCCAAACCAGGAGGCCAGCATGGGCAGGAGCCCAGGGAAGGGCTTCGTGAAGGAGGAGGGAGTCTCCATGACTTCACAGAGCACCAGCAACAATCTGGCAGCATCAGGGCTGAGGTGTGGTGAGGCCGGAGCCCTGCAAAACCCCCACCTAAGCACACCAGGCCTGCAACAGCATCACAGCATGAGGGTCAAGGGTGAGGGGACTTATCCAGGAAGACATCAGAAACAGTCTGAAACTCAAGAGAGAGCCCTTGTGACCACCTCAGCCGGGCCTCAGACCAGCAGCCTCCCAGGAAGCGGCTTGAAGCACAAGCTGGGCCCTGCTGCAGCCAGCCGGTGTCCCTTTCAGGCTGTGCACTTCCCGGTCCCAGCCTTGCACAGAACTCTCATCCCTACAAATAGCAATTTAGTTTCTGACCTTTCACACAATCGTTCCAGCCTCATGTCTTTATTTTTGGTTTTCCTTTTATCTTTCTTTTGTTCTGAGATGTAGCTAATACATAGAAAAGGGCACATAACATACACTTTTGGTCAATGCCTGAACCACCACCCCATAGGTCAGAAACACAGGTCAGGGTAGGCAAAGCCTACCCTTAAGCCCTTCCACACCCTCCCCCAAAGATAATCCCTGTAGACTTTTTCCTTTACTATTTACCATAATCATTTCCTTTGTTTTCCTTCTAGTTTTACCATCTATGTAGGAATTCCTAAGAATTTGTTTGGCTTCATTTGCTATTGAGATTCATGTTGTACACAACTATCATTTGTTCATTTTCGCCTCTGTCCAGTGTCCGGTGGCATGAATGCCTATTTATCTACTCTAGTATTGACAGCCGCTAGTGTTGCTCCCAACAATGCAGCTTCGAACTCATCTAGGTCCTGCTGCAGGTGTTCGGGACTTTCTTCAAGGCACAGTCCTGAGAGTGGAACTGCTTGGTCACAGGGCGTGTCAGTTTTACTAAATAACACCCAACTGTCTTCCCAAATTGTTTAGACCAATTTATACTCCCACCAGCTGGGTATCAGTTCCTGTTGCTTCATTATCTCATCAATACTTGGTATTGTCCAACTTGAAAGTGTTTGCCAGTCAGGTGGGTGTTAATGGCATGTGATGTCTTATTACTAGCAATATGCAGCACCTTTCCTGTGCTTATTTACTGGGAGGGAATCCTCTTCTGTGGCCGTCTTAGGTCTTTTACCCATTTTTCTGTTGTGTTTTTTTTTGTTTTTTTTTTGAGACAGCGTTTCTTTCTTGTCACCCTGGCTGGAGTGCAATGGCATGATCTCGGCTCACTGCAACCTCTGCCTCCCAAGTTCGATTCTCCTGCCTTAGCCTCCTGAGTAGCTGGATTACAGGCGTGCACCACCACACCCGGCTAATTTTTGTATTTTTAGTAGAGATGGGGTTTCACCATGTTGGCCAGGCTGGTCTTGAACTCCTGACCTCAGGTGATCCGCCCACCTCAGCCTCTGAAAGTGCTGGGATTACAGACGTGAGCCATCGTGCCCAACCAGTCCGCCTTTTTCTTGATTGCAATTCTGTATGTGCTATGGAAATAGTCCTTTGTTGTTTATACTGCTGCAAATATCCTTTCCCTACAACCACCTCATTTTCCAAGTGGGGAAACTGAGGCTCAGAGAGGCTAAGCCACATGACCAAGGAACACATGGCCGGGTCCATGGGTTTCCAAGCTAGTTTGAGTTCCAGTCTGACTACTTCCCAGGAGCAAGTCCATGGGCAAATTAGCCTCTCTGAGCCTCAAGTTTCCTCACCTGTAAAAGAGAGAATTATTATTTATTATTATGAAAGAAAAAAATGTTTGCAAAGATCTTAGCTTTAAGCCTGGTTCATACTAAGTGTTCAAGAAATAATAGGGCTGGCCGGGTATGGTGGCTCACACCTATAGTCATAGCGTTTTGGGAGGCTTAAGGATCGCTTAAGGCCAGCCTGGGCAACACAGCAGGGCCCTGTCTCTATTAAGTTAAACAGTAAACAAAAAGAACAGGACTAAAATGTAATGAGGTGTACTCCCCTCATATCCTTCCAGCTGTGATGCCTGTGCTCCTTCTCCTCCCTAAGAGATCACGGAAGATGGCAAGCACCCTACCCTTGCAGAGGCTGGGAGAGCAGACGATACGATAACTGGCAGGTGAACTCTCACCCACATCCGGCCCACCCTGTCTGGTACCTCTGACTCCCACTGACTTTTCCACCAGGTGCTGCCTAGCCCAGCTGTTGACTTAACTGACATCTGGAGCACAGTCCATCTGGCTCCCAGGAAAAGATCCACCCACACCCTCTCCCACATCACTTGGGGATTGAGACACAAGTCACCTGCCTGAGGCCTACATGGCTAGGGTGGCTGCCCTCTGGGAGTGGAAGGGAAGCTGCCAGTTTCGGTCTCTACTGATAAGGAGTGAGGCAAACATGGTCAGTCCCTGGAGGAGAGGCAACTCCCAGTCCACTTGCTTTTCAGTGCACAAAGCCCAGTCATGAAAGCCACTGACTTTATTGATCTAAAAAACTTTACAAGGACAGTGACTGTTCTGCCAAAAAAGGAGCCAAATGGTATCAAACGGACTGAAAGTGAGGGTGGGGGTGAGGGACGGGGCCAAGAATCCTTTCAGGAAAGCTGGTAACTGTCACCAGGGAACTGGCAAGGGAAAAAGGACGGGGGAGGCATGCAAGAGCGAGAATCCAAAAAAGTTGAAATGGTTAGGGGAGAAAACTCCCAAAAGACCCCGGAGTACGTCGGAGGTGAGTACGACAATAGCAATCTTTTCCTTCGTAGAGGACAGGGGAGGAGTCCCTACTCAGCTGCAAACTCTGGATGAGGGCTGGGGATTGAGAGCTTCCCGGAGAGCATCACAAAAAGGCGTCGCACCACTCTCGAAGGCATCCGAAGCAGTCCCGGGACTGCTTGGCGTTGGCGCCACAAGTGTCCTTCAGCCATTCCCGGAAGAGGTCTTCATCTTTCTTTAGCACCAAAAACTGGCCAAGGACAACATACGCCTGCAAAACAGGGAAAAGGAAAGGGTGTGCTGCTCAGTGCTCAATGAGGGATAAGAGCAAGACAGCCATTCCTGTGCCATTCAGAGCACACAAGCCCAGGAAGCAGCGCGGGTTTTGCCCCCTCTCCTCTCCACCAGGTGCCCAAGCTCTGGCAGCCTCTTCAGATTATACCCCACTGTCCATCCCCCAGCAGATGGACTCTTTCCTCCCACCCCCCACCTGCACCAGGAACACGCAGCCACCCCACACCTTGTCAAAGCCCCTTTCCTCCAGCTTTTTGCCCAGGACTTCACCAATCCCAGCCAGGCTCCCCACTGGCTTCTCCCCCATGGGCTCTGCCACGAAGTCTCGGTGCTTTTGGGAGGTTGTCATCTTGATCAGGCTTAATCTAGGAATCCCAAAAAAAAGGTAGATTAGGGCTGAAGACCTGGAACTCCTAAGGGCCCACTAGCAATCTCATAGTAAGAGGAAGCCAAGCCAGAGGTTACGGTGGCTTGCTCGATCCCCCTAATCCTGAAAGGAAAAAACAGGTCCAGGGAGACTCTTCCCCACTATTCTTAAGAGGAGTTTCTTCCTGCAGGACCTGGATTTTGATATTGCCCCAGAGGAAAAACGATCCTGCCTAACAGGTGGCGCAAGCGGGGCAGTGGGAAGATTCCCAGAGTCAGTAGCCAGGGCTGCGCGGAAGCTGTCACTCCCTCTGTGACCTTGGCTGAACCAAGAAGACACTGACTCTGCCTGGAAGGGCCACTTGGCGTGGAAAGCTAACCAAAGGGTCTCTCTACCTACAAGGCGAAGCGCACACCCAGCGCTGCGCACACCCGCTCCACGCCCGCGGGGTTCACGCCGCGCCCCAGCTCCGCCCCCACCGCGCGCCGCTGCGGCCCGCCCCTTCCCGCGGCCCGGCTCCACGCGCGGCACCCCGCCCCCTCCCCGCAGCGCGGACAAGCTCTCCCCCAGGGCTCGCCACAGCGCCTGCGACCCCTCTCCTCCCCTTCTCCCCGCACCCCCTCTGGCCTCCAGCCAGGGCCCTGCTCCACGGCTCGCGCTCACCGCCAACTTGTTCCCGTAACGGTTCCTCCCGCCACCCGGCCGCTCCTGCGGATACCTCAAGCCACTAGAACTTTCTTCCACTTCCGCTTCCGGGTCGCTTCAAGAGCCGCCTTTAAAAAAAAAAAAAGGAAACCTTCCACGTTGGGCACTTCTAGCCAGTTAAGAGCTATAGAGTTGAGGCGCCCCGGACCTCGACGGCGTCCTTAGGAGGCGCTCCTTTCCGGTCCTTCGCGGGAAGCCCTGCCTTCTAAGGTCTCGCTTCTCGCGCAGTTCTGCGGGAGAGAGGCCTCCAGGGAGAGGACTTCCTTTCTCTGCTGCCCGGACCCGGAACTCAAGGACTTAGCTTGACCGACCTGGCGTGGGGAAGAGTTAGAAGACGGACAAGGGAGGGGACGGGAGGCCTCCGAGACAGCGCCGGAAGTACGGTTTTCGGAGGGATCGGACTCAGACTCATGTCGCACTCCTCGCAGTTGGACTGGTGGGAACTGGGAACACTGGAGACCTGATTTCGAGCTGACGCTACCGTCGCGGCCGCCATTAAGTTCCTTTACTGTGTTTTCTTGGTTCAGCCTTGAAGTGAGTCGTGGACGATCCTCTCTCAGCGTCCAGCCTAGACGGCGGGGTTGCTCCGGCAGCGTTCCTGGGAGCCGAGGGCCAGAGACTAAGTGTGGGTGTTTCTCTGAGGGTCTTTTCTCCGGGATAGACAGGGAGGAGGAAGGAGGACAGCAACTAGAGATGACAGTGTTTCCTTCGGAAACCATCAGTCTTAAGGGTACTGGCCTTCGTCTTAAGTACGCAAGTCAGAAATATGCAAATACCCCAGACAAGCCTGCTCACCTCAACCTTTAATTAACTAGTTCCTGGCTTGGACCATCACGGTGGCCACCTAATTTGTATCCGGCTGTAGTGTGTTGCCAGACTGAACTTCTCTGTTGTGTGACTATGCTAGACTTGGGGTGTACAAGCGTGTTGAGAAAGATACGGTTTATTTCAGACTCCTTCCGGAGAGGTTGCCAGGATGACTTCTCTGGAGCATGCGTATAGTTTTATATTACACCAGTACTTAAGATTGTAGGAGTTACTCTGTTTTTTTTTTTTTTTTTTTTGAGACGGAGTCTCGCTCTGTCGCCCAGGCTGGAGTGCAGTGGCGCGATCTCGGCTCACTGCAAGCTCCGCCTCCCGGGTTCACGCCATTCTCCTGCCTCAGCCTCTCGAGTAGCTGGGACTACAGGCGCCCGCCATTACACCCGGTTAATTTTTTGTATTTTTGTACAGACGGGGTTTCACCGTATTAGCCAGGATGGTCTCGATCTCCTGACATCGTGATCCGCCCACCTCGACCTCCCAAAGTGCTGGGATTACAGGCGTGATCCACCGCGCCCGGCTGGAGTTGCTTTTACATGACATGCACCGTATTGTCCCATTCTGTAACAGTGCTGAGTTAGTTGTTATTTTTCTGAGACCTAGAGAAGTTGAATAGTTAGGAAATAAACCAAGGTAGGATTTGAATCCAGGCAGTTAGACTTCAGAGCCCATGTTCTTAACCAAGACACCGTGTCACCCCTCAGTAAAAGGCCCCTCCCCATCTTCAGAACAGTCCTGGGTTCTGAGCCTGCCATCCAAGGAACTCGGGAGGAGGAGTTGACAGTCTCTTCGTTCCTAACCACCCTGGGACAACTTCAGCATGTCTCAGGCCACCAAGAGGAAGCATGTGGTGAAGGAGGTGCTAGGGGAGCACATAGTGCCCTCCGACCAGCAGCAGATTGTCAGGGTGAGTGGCTGTGGGCACAAGCTGTTCTGCTCCCCACCCCTGCACCCTTGGAGGGCCCCTGGGATGGGGGTAGGGTGCAGCGTGTCTGAGAGGGTGTTTGATCTGACTGATGAAACTGATTCTTGGTCTCTCCTGAACCAGGTACTCAGGACCCCAGGGAACAATCTGCATGAGGTGGAGACAGCCCAAGGGCAGCGCTTCCTGGTGAGCATGCCCTCCAAATACCGCAAGAACATCTGGATCAAGAGAGGTGAGAGGATTACTCCTGTAATCCCAGCACTTTGAGAGGCTGAGGTGGGAGGATCGCTTGAGACCAGCCTGGGCAGCATAATGAGGCCTTGTCTCTACAAAAAGAAAAAAAGTTGGGCACGTGCCTGTGATCCCAGCTACTCAGGAGGCTGAGGCCTGAGAATCACTTGAGCCTGGGAGGTGGAGGCTGCAGTCAGCTGTGATCATGCTATTGCATTCCAGCCTGGGCAACAGAGCAAGACCCTGTCTCAAAAAAAAGAAAAAAAAAAAAGAGAGAGGTGAGAGAGGCAGCCCTCTCTAGGAGATAGAACCACTTCCTATGGCTTTGGCTTTCCTTATTGCAAGCAGGCCTGCCTGCCTTTTCTCTTCTTACCTACAGGGGACTTTCTCATTGTTGACCCTATTGAAGAGGGAGAAAAGGTGAAGGCTGAAATCTCGTTTGTGCTCTGCAAAGACCACGTGCGCTCTCTGCAGAAGGAGGGGTTTTGGTAGGTGGTCTCCTTGATCATTGGCCCTCTGGCTTCTGGAGGCATTGCCTTCCTAGCTTGGGAATTAGGGGAGGGAAGGTCATGGCATCCCAGGCAGAGACAGCTGGAAGCAGCTCTTTCATGAGAAATTTCTTTGTCCTGACTTTGGCTCATCTCTTGGCATAGGCCTGAAGGCTTCTCTGAAGTGGCTGAGAAACACAACAACAACAGGAACAGGTGAGGAACAAGCCTTGGGGTGGGGTACATGGAAAATAAGGGGTTCATGCTTTGGTGCCTTGAGGGAAAAATAGAGCCTTCTTTGCTCCTTACATGGGGTATCTGTTGAGAGCTCCTAAGCATGTGGTATAACATAGTTATGAATGTGGCTTGAAGGTCAGATGCTCTGGGTTAAAATCCTGGCTTTGCCACTTAAAGCTGAATGACTTTAAGCACATTATTTAATTCCTTCAAACTCTATTTTCCTTATATATAAAATGGGAGCTTTGTGAGGATTAAAGAAGTGGATGGCTTGTAAAATTGCTTAGTGCAGTATCTGGTATGTGATATGGGTCCATTAAGTGTTAGTTGGTGGTCGTAGAATCATTATTTCTAACTAAAACAAATGGCTGTGGCACACGTTTGGGGAGTGGGGTCAGTCTTTAGCCTGTTTCTTTGGCCACGTTTCCCCACTGTTTGCTCTGCCTCTGACCCTTGTTTTAGTCTTTAAAGGGTGCTATAGGGCCCTGACTGCTGGGCTGGATGGTCCTCCTTTTTTTGGAACTCCTTGATTGTAGATCTGATTTTCCCAGAAGGTGCTGGGCTAACTCTGCTTTCTTCCCTTCGTGCAGACAAACTCAACCAGAACTCCCAGCTGAGCCACAGTTATCAGGAGAGGAGTCCAGCTCAGAAGATGATTCTGACCTGTTTGTTAACACAAACCGCAGACAGTATCATGAGAGTGAGGAGGAGAGTGAAGAGGAAGAGGCAGCCTGAGACCCTAGGACCCACTTCTCCACTTGCTCAGGGACTGGCCCCTGGCTCTTCTGGGCTTGGACATTCCCAGGGTGCTCTGCAGATCTTCACCCCTGGATGAGGACAAAGCAGGGCTCCTCTCTGAACTGATCTTTTGATTAGGAGAATTAAACCCCTGGTGGGTTGGTGACTTGTTCTGGTGTCTGAGTGGCTCTCTCTCGGGGGAGGGAGACTTGTGATGAAGTGAAAAACTGCTCCCTATTTAATTAGAGACCTTGTGGGTGGGTGGGCTGAATGGGAAGGAAATGGGAAATGGCTGGAGTCTTTCCCAGGTGGTTTGTTCTTTCTTACTGGGCACTTAGAAAGTGCCAGGCCCTGCTCTGGGCCTCCTTGCATGTGTTTAACAGCTGGGAGCACTCCTGCTTCCTTGCCTGCTTGCAGTTCATACCGATTCAAGCGTTCAGGATGACAGCCCTAGGACCTAATACCCACCTGCCTCTAAGAGACGCTCAGGAGCCCATGGTGCCTCGTGCTGTTCTCCCTGCCCTTCTAGTCACCCTGTGTACGGGAGTGCTCACCTCCAGCTACTGTGTTCATCCCCACATGTGACTGCATCTCTCTCACTTCACCATCTATCACTTCCAGAAGGTGGCTGGCAAATCTCTGTATCCTTAACTTTGTTTTGAATGGTCCGTCCATCTCCTGACTTTATTTGAAAACTGATTATTCCCTGAGGACATTGATTGTCTTATAACCTTTTAAATAGAGGCTGCTTTTCCACCCTCAACCTTCATTCTAACCAGCCCTGACATTCTCATGATTAACCTTCTGCCTTCACTTCCCTCTTGTGTAGCATCAATTCCATGGTCCACCCTGCACCCCCCTGTCTCCCTCCATTCTGTTCAGCTAGTAAAACCCTAACCCTGGATAAACCCAATCATTCACCGCCGTGCCCAAACTCAAGTCACCATCATTAGGTGAGAAAACAGCCAGCCTGGCCACCAGTTATACCTTAAGTTTATCGTTACAAACCTCAGATGGACACTAAGCACTGCCCAGCAGATCTACTCTGGGACGTCTATTTCAAAGCTTCTGTCTTATCTATCAATTCCCCCTTCTTGTGGTAGTTACCACAACACATGCCTCATTAAGAAACAGCAGCCATCAGAGGGAACGCCTGCCTCCCCGTTACCAGCTCTGCAGATGTGCTCACATATCTTCCTGTTGTAAGCCAGTGGGACTTAAACCTTACCTCTTGTGCTTTGGAGCCTATCTCTTTTTGTTTGTTTGTTTGTTTTGAGAGGGAGTCTCCCTGTGTTGCTCAGGCTGGAGTGCAGTGGTGCGATCTTGGCTCACTGTGACCTTCACCTACTGGGTTCAAGTAATTCTCTTGCCTCAGCCTCCCGACTAGCTTGGACTACAGGCGTGCAGCACCCCACCTGGCTAACTTTTTGTATTTTTAGTAGAGATGGGGTTTTGCCATGTTGCCCAGGCTGGTCTCAAACTCCTGACCTTAAATCAGCCTCCTGCCTCAGCCTCCCAAACTGCTGGGATTACAGGCGCACGCCACCATGCCTGGCTAATTTTTGTATTTTCAGTAGAGACGAGGTTTCGCCATGTTGGCCAGGCTGGTCTCGAACTCCTGACCTCAAGTGGTCCACCCACCTCAGCCTCCTAGAGTGCTGGGATTACAGGTGTGAGCCACTGTGCCCGGCCTCTTGCTTTCTTAAAGACTATGGTCGGGTATTTGTGTTGTTGGGTATTGTTCTGTTTGGGTTTGGGTATTTGATTCTTTTGTTTTTTTGTTTTATGTTTTTGGCTGTCCTGTCTATTGGATGTGATATGTTATAGATGTGATGTGTTAGTGTCGAGCGTGCTGTAGAATCTCCCATTTCTGAAACAGGCGTGAAAACCTGTACTGATTCCTACGTCTTCCAGCTACCACTTCATTTATCTGTTTCTCATTTACTTCCTCTTATAGTGTGGCTTTAAACATACATACATCTGTATATATGTATGTATGAATATACATGTATAAAATGTATGTAGCTGTATATACAAAAAATAAACGAGATGGGTTAAAGATATGTATGTGTGTGTATCTATCTAATTCATCTGAAGTTTGTTTTTTCTGAGAGGTAGCAAACTTTTCCTAAAGGGAAAGTCACTTGTCCCTATACTATTTCTTGAAAGGTTCATTCTTTGCTCACTGGAAATACCTTTTTTTTGGGGGGGGGGGGGGACGGAGTCTCGCTCTGTCGCCCAGGCTGGAGTTCAGTGGCGCCATCGTGGCTCACTGCAAGCTCTGCCTTCCGGGTTCACGCCATTCTCCCTCAGCCTCCTGAGTAGCTGGGACTACAGGTACCCGCCACCATGCCTGGCTAATTTTTTGTATTTTTAGTAGAGATGGGGTTTCACCATGTTAGCCAGGATGGTCTCAATCTCCTGACCTCGTGATCTGCCCACCTCGGCCTCCCAAAGTGCTGGGATTACAGGCGTGAGCCACCATGCCTGGCCGGAAATATCTTCTAAAACATAAATTCCTGCATATATATGGATCTTTTTTGGAATTTCTAATCTGTCCTATTGATCCGTGTGCCCATACTGCATTTCTTTTTTTTGAGACAGTCTTGCTTTGTCGCCCAGGCTGGAGTGCAGTGGCGTGATCTCAGCTCGCTGTAACCTCCACCTCCCAGGTTCAAGCGATTCTCCTGCCTCAGCCTCCCCATTGCTGGGATTACAGACACTTGCTATTATGCCCAGCTAATTTTTATATTTTTAGTAGAGACGGAGTTTCAACATTTATTTTTTTGAGACAGGGTTTCACTCCTGTCACCCAGGCTGGAACACAGTGGTGCAATCACTGCTCATTGCAGCCTCTACCTCCTGGGCTCAAGTGATCCTTCTACCTCAGCCTACTGAGTAGCTGGGACCACAGGTGTGCACCACCACATCAGGCTAATTTTTCTTTTTCTTTTTTTTTTTTTTTTTTGTAGAGCCAGTCTTACTATGTTGCCCAGGCTGGTTTTAAACTCCTGGGCAAGACATCCTCCCGCCTCAGCCTCCCAAAGGGCTGGGATTCCAGGCGTGAGCCACTATGTCCACCCAAGAAGTGGTATCTTAACAGTTTCTTTATTTTTTATTTTTTTTAAATAAATATTGTAGAAAAATTAACAGTTTTTCATCTTCCTATCCAGAAATGAGGTATGTTCTTTAGTAAGGTGGTGTGGTCTTCAAATGGGCCTTTACTTCTAATTTGGTTTAGTCTTAGGAGTTTTACTGGTAGCGAAGGATCTGTGGAAATCACCTTTCCCCATCCCTGGCATCCACCTGTGCGTCCATCTTTGTGTTGCCCACCTTGTCGAATGTGCAGTTCTTCAGTTGATCTTGTGGCTTTCTAGATAGCCAAATCGTATCCCACTAATGGCAGTTTTATCTCCTCCTTTACACTCTTGTCTATTTCTTGTAAATCTCAGAGGCCAGGACCTCCAGCATGGTTGCATGGCACCCTTGATTGACACTTTCTCAGCGGGAATGGTTCTCACGTTGTGTCCTGAGGTAGGACGCTTGCTCTGGGCTTCCAGTAGATGATCTTCATTAGACTGAAGATGTTTTCTTTGTTCTATCTTACTGTTTTTTTTTGTCTCCTTCCCTTTTGTTTAACAGTGATGAATGTTGACATCTATGGAGAAAATCAAAAGATTTTATTGTATGATTGTACTGAGTTACAGTAATAGGGTTCCTGATGTTGGACACACCTTGCATTCTGATATAAACCTTGCTTAGTTTTAGAGAATATTATGTGTTTACTTAGGAGTTTTATCTCTCTCCCTGGGCCAATCCCCTCCCTCTTTTTAAAAAATGACCTTCCTGTTCTATTTCGAGATTAGCTTTATGCTAGCCTTGCAAATGGGTTTGGAGACGTCTTTTTCTTCAGGCTTGAATAGTCATAGGCCAGGCATTTGTTTCTTCAACGTTTTGTAGAACTTGTTTACAAAAACATCTGTGCTGGGTACCCTTTTCAGGGGTTGATCTTTGACTGCCTTTTAGTTTATTCAGTTGTGTTCTGTCTACAGTTTTCTATCCTTGAGTCAATTTTGATAATTCATATCATTCTAGGATCATATTTCATATATATTTAAGCTTTTTGGGCAAAAGTTCATGCATAATATTTGTATTATTTGGAACTTTCTTTTTTTGTTTGTTTTTGAGGCAGAGTTTCACTGTGTCGCCCAGGCTGGGGTGCAGTGGTGCAGTATCGGCTCACTGCAACCTCCACCTCCCGGGTTCAAGTGATTCTCCTGCCTCAGCTTCCCGAGTAGCTGGTATTACAGGCACCCGCCACCACGCCCAGCTAATTTTTGTATTTTTAGTAGAGATGGGGTTTCACCATGTTGACCAGGCTGGTCCCAAAGTCCTGACCTCAGGTGATTGGCCTCCCTTGGCCTCACAAAGTGCTGGGATTACAAGGGTGAGCCACTGCGCCTGGTAATTTATTTTTTTTTTTGAGACAGCCTCTCACTCTGTTGCCCAGGCTATCATGGCACCACTGCAGCCTTGACCTCCCAGGCCCAAGTGATTCTCCCACCTCAGCCTCCTGAGTAGCTGGAACCACAGGTGCGTGCCACCACACCTGGCTAATTTTTTTTATTTTTAGTAGAGACAGGCTCTCCCTATGTTGCCCAGGCTGGTCTCAGACGCCCGGGCTCAAGTGATGCTCCTGCCCTGGGCTCTCAAAGTGCTGGGATTACAGGTGAGAGCCACTATGACTGGCCCATGTGGGACTTTCTTATAAATGACAAAATTGAACTCAAATGAGGAGAAGTAAACAAGGCTCATTGACCTGAGGTCTCTGAGTGGTACACATCGAGCAGGGATGAAACAATGCCAGCAGCATGAATTCCTCAGGCTCTCTCGTTTATCTCTGTCATCTCTGCTCCCGGCTGATTAATTTCTTTCCCTCCTACAGATGTTTTCTGTAGGAAGCTCAAGTTTTTTTTTTTTTTTTTTTTTTGAGACGGAGTCTCGCTGTTGCCCAGGCTGGAGTGCAGTGGCGCGATCTCGGCTCACTGCAGGCTCTGCCCCCCGGGGTTCACACCATTCTTCTGCCTCAGCCTCCCGAGTAGCTGGGACTACAGGCACCCGCCACCCCGCCCAGCTAATTTTTTTGTGTTTTTAGTAGAGACGGGGTTTCACCGTGTTAGCCAGGATGGTCTCGATCTCCTGACCTCGTGATCCGCCTGCCTCGGCCTCCCAAAATGCTGGGATTACAGGCATGAGCCACCGCGCCCGGCCAGGAAGCTCAAGTGTATACACAGTCCTTGTAGACAGAGCCCCTTCTTGAGGATCCCTGTATTTCCATGAAGGGCAATAGGTCTTCCTCAGGTCACCTGCTGTGCTTGAGCAGTCACTGTGGCCAGGGCTGGGGGTGGGGGAGTGTGGAGGACTGGGGTGGGGCAGGATTAGCCACAAGTAATTCCTATATATTTCCCATGGAATAGAGAGGTTCTATTACCAGAAAAAGTGGGGCAAGGAGTGAGGGCAGGTGAAATCAACAAAATCTGTTTGTATTCTGTGTATTTGATTTGGCTTTGCAAGACGTCTTCCTTACTGGACTTTTCCTTCATTTCTTTGGGTTTATTTGCTCATTCTGGGTTCTTGAGATGTGTGCTTAGCTAATTTAATTTCAATTTGTTTTCTAATATATTCAGGGCTATACATTTTCTTCTAAATAGTCCTTTGACTGTTCCCCACTTTGTGTTTTTTTGGCGTTTTATCTGTAAGCTTGGTCTTAGTTCTTCTCCACTCTCTCAGTGATACTGTGATATACCTAGTAACATCTTTTTTTCCCCAAGACCTTTTCGTTTCCACTTCTTCACCTCTTACCAGCCATTCAGCTTCTGTGGGCTGTAGCTGAGGGTCCCGATGGAGGTAGGGTCCTTGTATTCTGCACGCTACTTTCCTATGTCATTCTCTGAAGCTGGATTCCACCTCTGTTCTCCCAACTGAATGGTGGGATCCAACCATGTATGAATAGATCTCCCAGAGTGAGCTAAGATCTGATGTAAGAGCCCCTTGTCCCGATGTCATGGCCAGTCCCTGTGACTGGCTGCCTAATAGTACTTACTGGCTTCTCTTGCAGTTATGCTTGAGACTTCGTGGCCCTTCAGAATCTGCACCTCTGTCACTTCAGGACTAACCTCTACAGCCAGGTCATTCCCACCAGGGCTTCCCTGTGTGGCCCAGTGCGCTTTCCTCCCTTGCCACCCAGCCACCCCTGTGTGTGCCAGGGAGCACAGATGGCAGTCTGAGCTCACCACATGGTTTTCCTCCTCTAATCTGTAAATGTGGTGGAATATCATAACATTCTCTCACGTTAAGATATCCTTGCATTCCTGGAAGAAGATAGTCATGATGGATTTGTTATTATACTGCCGGATTTGGTTCTCTGGTATTTTGGCATCCAGGTGTATAGGTGAAATGGTTTAAGCTTTTCCTTTTCCATACTGCCCCCACCCTTTGTTTTGTATCAAGGTTATACCAGCTTCATAAAATAAGTTGGAAAGTGTTTTCCCTTCATTTTCATTACAAGAGTTTGTATAAGATTGTAATTTTGCATTTCTAAAATTTTTGTAAAGCTTGCTGTAAAACCAACCATGCCTGGTGATTTTTTGGGTGGGTGGGTAGGTAGGTTTGGAATTAGATTGTCAGTGGTAATAGATTACTCAGGTGTTCTGTTCTTCATATTTTCAAGGAAAAATATTTTCATATTATTTATTTATTTATTTTTGAGACAGGATCTTGCTCTGTCGCCCGGGCTGGAGGGCAGTGGCACCATCTCGGCTCACTGCAACCTCCGCCTCCCAGGTTCAAGTGATTCTCATGCCTCAGCCTCCTGAATAGCTGGGATTACAGGTATGTGCCACCATGCCAGGCTAATTTTTGTATTTTTAGTAGAGATGGGGTTTCACCATGTTGGCCAGGCTGGTCTCAAACTCCTGATCTCAGGTGATCTGTCCACCTCAGCCTCCCAAATTGCTGGGGTTACAGGCGTGAGCCACCGCGCCCAGCCCCCGTATTTTCTCATGTTTGCTATGGCTTCAAATTTACTGGCACAAAGGTATTTGTATAATTGCCTTATGTTTGTAATCTTGGCTGTATCCAAAGTTATGTCCCCCTTTTTATATGTAATACTGTTTATTTGTGCCTTCTCTCTGTTATAGCTGGTCAATCTTGGCAGAAGGTCATTATTAGTCTTTTCTAAGCACCAGCTTTTTGTTGTCATTCTTTGTATTGGTATTTCATTAATTGCTGCTCTTACCGTATTTCCCACTTATACTCCCTTTGTTTTTTGTTTTTTTTCTCATAACCAATGGGAAACAAACCAATCCCTCTGGGTTTATCCTGTGGTTCTTTTTATTTTTCCTTTCTTTGTTTTGTTTTGTTTCTGGGATGGAGTCTTGCTCTGTCACCCAGGCTGGAGTGCAGTGATGCAATCTCAGCTCACTGCAACCCCTGCTTCCCAAGTTCAAGGGATTCTCCTGCCTCAGCCTCCTGAGTAGCTGGGATTACAGGTGTCTGCCACCACACCAGCTAATTTTTGTATTTTTAGTAGGTACAGGGTTTCACCATGTTGGCCAGGCTGGTCTCAAACTCCTGACCTCAGGTGATCTGCCCACCTCGGACTCCCAAAGTGCTGGGATTACAGGCATGAGCCACGGTGCCTAACCCCTGTAGTTCTTTTTCTAACCCTTTTGGTTACTTTTCAGCTTTACCTCCCCCTCACCCCAAACTATTTAGAGAATTTTCAAACGTAAAGAAAAGGTGAAAGAATTGTAAAATAAGTGCTTGCCTTTCAACAGCGTTGCCAATTTAACATTTGCCATGTTCTATTTCTCTACACATGCACACACGCATACAGTTTTTACTTTTTTTTTTTTTTTTTTTTTTTGAGATGGAGTTTTGCTCTTGTTGCCCAGGCTGGAGTACAGTGGTGCAATCTCAGCTCGCTGCAAACTCTGCCTCCCGGGTTCAAGTGATTCTGCTTCCTGAGCCTCCCGTTTAGCTGGGATTACAGGTGCCTGCCACCATGCCTGGCTAATTTTTTGTATTTTTAGTAGAGACAGGCTTTCACTATGTTGGCCAAGCTGGTTTCAAACTCTTGACCTCATGATCCGCCTGCTTTGGCCTCTCAAAGTGCTGGGATTACAGGCATGAGCCACTGCGCCCAGCCAATTTTTGTATTTTTAGTAGAGACAGGGTATCACCTGTTGGCTAGGCTGGTGGTCTTGAACTCCTGAATTCAGGTGATCCACCAGCCTTGGCCTCCCAAAGTGCTGGGATTACAGGTGCGAGCCACCGCGCCCGGCCTCCTTTCTTTTTAAGGCTGAATAAGTCATTGCACATATAGACCACATTTTGTTTATCCATTTATCCACTGATAGATGTTTGGGTGGCCTCCACCTTTTGGCTGTTGGGAATAATGCTGCTGTGAACATGGGTATATAGATATCTCTGAGACTTTCAGTTCATGTGGGTATATATCCAGAAGTGGAATTGCTGGCTCATATAGTAATTCTATTTTAATTTTTTTTAGGAATCACCATTCTGTTTTCCATGACAGTTGCACCGCTTTACATTCCCACCAACAGCACACGAGGGTTCCAATTTCTCCCCATCCTTGCCAACACTTGCTGTTTTCTGTTTTGGTTTTGTTTTCATAGTAGCCATTCTGAAGTGTATGAAATATCTAGTATTTTAATTATAGCTTAGTTTTGAATATTTTCTAATTTCGATTATGGTTCCTGTTTTGGCCTATAAATTATTATATCTAAACTTTTTTTTTTTTTTTTTGAGACAGAGTCTTGCTCTTATTGCCCAGCTGGAGTGCAATGGTGTAATCTTGGCTCACCGCAACCTCTGCCTCACGGGTTCAAGCCATTCTTCTGCCTCAGCCTCCTGAGTAGCTGGGATTACAGGCGCCCACCACCATGCCTGGCTAATTTTTATATTTTAGTAGAGACGGGGTTTCAGCATGTTGACCAGGCTGGTCTCGAACTCCTGACGTCAGGTGATCCACCCACCTCAGCCTCCCAAAGTGCTGGGATTACAGGTGTGAGCCACCGAGTCTGGCCTATATTTAAACATTTTGGCTGGGCATAGTGGCACATGCCTGTAATCCCAGCTACTTGAAAGGCTGAAGGGAAAGGATTGCTTAAGCCCTTGAGGAGTTTGAGGGCAGCCTGGTTGACATAGTGAGACTCCATTTCAATAAAAAATTAAAAGTCAAGAATAATTAAATAGTTGGTTATTTTTAATAATGTGAGCAGCTTCAAACCCACCACCACAAAATAAAAGCTAGGACTTTAACAATAACCCAAGTAACATACTCCACCTCCCATCCTACCCTGACCAGCCCATTCTCTGCTGTCCCACCCAAGGCAACCATTGTCCGAATTCCATGTGCACTTGTTTTCTTTTTACATGGTTTGCTTTATTTTTACTTTTCTTTATTTATTTATTAATTTATTTACTTTTTGAGATGGAGTCTCGCTCTTGTCACCCAGGCTGGAGTGCAATTGTGCGATCTCGGCTCACTGCAACCTCCGCATCCAGGGTTCAAGCGATTCTCCTGCCTCAGCCTCCCGAGTAGCTGGGATTACAGGCCTGCGCCACCACGCCCAGCTAATTTTTTTGTATTTTTAATAGAGACGGGATTTCACCACGTTGGCCAGGCTGGTCTTGACCTCCTGCCCTCAGGTGATCCACCTGCCTTGTCCTCCCACAGTGCTGGGATGACAGGTGTGAGTCGCCGTGCACGGCCTGATGCTTCATCTTTAGTAGTTGCCCAGTTGTCCCCCAGGAAAGTGACTTGGGCCACAGAACCCTGGGTTTTGTCTTCATTCAAGGCCCAACCATCTCTACTGACCTGTGTCTGAGAAGCATGCAGAGAAGTGTTGGCGGTTTCCTCGGTGGGAACAGCTCTCAGAAAATCATTGATGAAGTGAGAAGTCAGGACACCACGGACACCACCAGCGGTTCATGCTGCACGTGTGCTTGATCCACTGGTGACATTTGCAAGAGAATCCAAAAGTCCCTGTGGGAGGTGTGGAGGCATGCCGCATGCCTCACCTGGTGACACCGAGGAATGAAGAATTAGCAGTACAGGCTGGGTGCGGTGGCTCAACACCTGTAATCCCAGCACTTTGGGAGACCAAGGCAGGTGGATCACCTGAGGTCAGGAGTTTGAGACCAGCTGGCCAACTGGTGAAACCCCATCTCTACTAAAAATACAAAAAAAATTAGCCGGGCGTGGTGGTGCACGCCTGTAATCCCAGCTACTCAGGAGGCTGAGATAGGAGAATCGCTTGAACCCAGGAGGGGAGGCAGAGGTTGCAGTGAGCCGAGATGGTGCCACTGCACTCCAGCCTGGGCAAGAGCAAGACTCCAACCAAAAAAAAAAAAAAAAAAAACTAGCAGTGCCCAGGGCTGTACACCAGGTGCCAGTACTGGCAGCAGTTCTTTCAGCTATTGCGATAGATTCTCATGACGCTAAAATACCCACTTTGTTATTTAACCCTTGCTAATCCACAGTGAATTGCCAAGTACCAGAATCCTTTGTTACTAACCAGACCAGGCTGTTCATTCTTGAACAGCATTGGGCATCACTTTGTTTTAATAATTCTTGTATGAGAAGAGCACTCTCTTTTCCTCCTGGTAGCGATGTGGCTCCAACTACTGGCTGATATAAGAAGGTACAGGCAGTTCCTGGCTGTGTATTCAGCCAACATTTAGAGAAGCCACCAGCAGAGGTCACCCTAAGCACGTAAAACCAGCAAAGTCAGCACCTTGCCTTGGGCTACAGAACCCAAAAGCATCTAACCTAGTTACACAGTCTCATAAGGGAACTGCATTCTTGGTCCAATCAAAGGGTCCACATACCCCAACAGCAGTTAGGACGCTGGTAGACCACTGCGAACACAAGTTCCATGCTCCCAGAGATGGATTCACTCACCAAGGCATGATCAGAAGTGGCCTTCCTCCCCAGCAGCATTTACAAGCTGGAGTACAGTGCTTGGAGGGTGGTGGGGAACTGCCGTGGTTTGTTTTTTTGTTTTTTGGGGGGACCGAGTTTCACTTTGTTGCCCAGGCTGGAGTGCAGTGGCGCGATCTTGGCTCACCGCAACCTCCACCTACTGGATTCAAGCGATTCTCCTGCCTCAGCCTCCCGAGTAACTGGGATTACAGGCATGCGCCACCATGCCTGGCTAATTTTGTATTTTTTATAGAGATGGGGTTTCTCCATGTTGGTCAGGCTGGTCTTGAACTCCTGACCTCAGGTGATCCACCCGCGCCTCAGCCTCCCAAAGTGCTGGGATTACAGGCATGAGCCACTGCGCCCAGCCCACACATTCCTTTTTGCGGTGGGGAGCCACAGGGAGACCTGCCCGTCTGTCCTCCTGCTTCTTGCTTCTCCCTTTCATTTTGTCCAGGGCTGACAAACCAGCCGTTTCTGAGGACCCCTCCTGTCTGCCTCCTCCCCCAGGTGGAGTGTGCATTGGCACAGAAGGGCTGTTTTGCTTCTCTCACTCCCCTTGAACAGGTGCCTGGGGAGGGAAAGGCCTGGGACCCAAGGCAGAGCAAGTGGCGTGCTGTGTCTGTTAGGCAGGCGCGAGGTGGGGAGGACACTGGCAAGGCTCGTTAAGGCCGGGAGGTACGGGGCTCAGGGACTCAGAGAATCAACATGCAGTGACAGCATCGGTGTGTCCGGGGCTCAGCGAGAGGGAAGTGGGACCCAGCCTGGCCTGAGTGGAGACCCTGAGTGGGGCCAACTCCATCTTCCCAGTGTGTTTGGGCTTTGGAGACATGCCCAAGGCAGGACAGCTTTGATTCTCACCATAGCCCTGGGGGCCAGGATGGCTGTCTCCTCCCTACACCATGGTGAAGACATTCAGACCAACAGAATATAGGAGTTTATCACCAACAGACAGAAGGAACTTCTAGGAAACAAACTTCAGAAACAATGAGATTTGGCTATCAGTATTTAATTAATATCATAAAATATGTTAAGAGCGCTTACCATCTTTTTCTCTGATCTGGAGTAGCTTAAATAGCATTTGAATGATCTATTAGCTAAAGGTAAAGCCTTTAGATAATAACCTTTTTTTTTTTTTTTTGATGGAGTCTCACTCTGTCACCCAGGCTGGAATGCAATGGCACGATCTCCGTTCACTGTAGCCTCCGCCTCCCAGGCCCCAAGCGATTCTCCTGCCTCAGCCTCCTGAGTAACTAGGATTACAGGTACCTGCCACATGCCCGGCTAATTTTTGTATTTTTAGTAGGTACAGGGAGTTTCGCCATGTTGGCCAGGCTGGTCTTGAACTCCTGACCTCAGGTGATCCACCCACCTTGGCCTCCAAAAGTGCTGGGATTAAAGGTGTGAGCCACCGTGCCGGTCAATAAACTTTTGAAGCTTTAAAAACATCTAGGCTTAGTGCCTTTTTTTGATGTGTCAAAAAATAACCACAGCAAAGATTTACATTGTTTTTAGCTTTGGAAGCTCTTTATTAGAAGGCACCATAGTGGGAAGACAGCAAGTTACAGGCCTGGGAAATGAACCTTAGAGAAGAGAGAAAGGAGAAGGCAAAACCAGTGAGCTGGTTCCTTATGCCATATGTGAGTCACCATAGGAAGAGTTTATGAACTTTCACTCATTCTCATGCTGGCCTTTTTTTTTTTTCCTTTTTGAGATGGAGTCTCGCTCTGTTGCCCAGGCTGGAGTGCAGTGGCGCAGTCTTGGTTTACTGCAAGCTCCACCTCCCTGGTTCACACCATTCTCCTGCCTCAGCCTCCCAAGTAGCTGGGACTACAGGCATCCGCCACCACACCTGGCTAATTTTTTGTAGTTTTAGTAGAGATGGGGTTTCACTGTGTTAGCCAGGATAGTCTCGATCTCCTGACCTCGTGATCCACCCGCCTCAGCCTCCCAAAGTGCTGGGATTACAGGCGTGAGCCACCGCACCCAGCCATGCTGGCCATTTTTTCGATTTATGTCATTATTTAAAACGATGCTTTTTTTTTTTTTTTTTTTTTTTTTTTGACAGAGCCTCACTCAGTCGCCCAGGCTGGAGTGCAATCGCACCATCTCAGCTCACTGCAACCTCCACCTCCCAGGTTAAAGTGATTCTTGTGCCTCAGCCTCCCGAGTAGCTGGGACTATTGCCACGCACCACCATGCCCAGTTAATTTTTAAAACTTTTTTGTAGAGACAGGGCCTTGCTTTGTTACCCAGACTGCTCTAGAACTCCTGGCTTCAAGCAATCCTCCCACCTTGGCCTCCAAAAGTGTTGGAATTACAGGCATGAGTGACCGCACCCAGCCTTCTATACTGCTTCTAACAGAATAAAAGAATTTTTCCAGATTTTGTATTAAATGGAAGTAGACAGTATGTATAATTTCATATCCGTGAGGTTCATCCATGTTACTCATTCGGTTATATGAATGTCTACCCTTTGTTGATTTTTTTTTTAGAGACAGAGTCTCACTCTGTCACCCAGGCTGGGGTGCAGTGGCCATTCACAAGTGTGAGGATAGCTGACTGTGGCCTCAAATTCCCAGGCTCAAGCCATCGTTTGCCTCAGCCTCCCGGGTAGCTGGGACTACAGCTACAGGCACGAGCCACCACACCCAGCTAAATTAAAAAAATATTTTTAGAGGTGGGTCTTGCTATGTTGCCAGGCTGGTCTTGAACTCCTGGCCTCAAGGGATCCTTAGCCTCCCAAGTAGCTGGGATTACAGGCACTAAGAACCATGCCCAGCTATTTATTCATTCTACTGTTAATGGACATTTGGGTTGTTTCCAGTTTGGGGCTGTTATAAATAGTGCTGTTAAGAACATTCTTGTTCATGTCTTTGGCTGAACATATGTACACTTTTCTGTTGCTAAGCCAACATGTTCTTGCTCTCTCTTTTTAAACAAAGTTCTATAATGGAAATTTTCAAACATATACTCAAAAAAAAGTAGATAGAATGGAATAATGAACCCCATTGTACCTGTTACACAGCTTCAGTTGTCTTTTTTTGAGACGGAGTCTTGCTCTATCGCCCAGGCTGGAGTGCAATGGTGCGATCTCGGCTCACTGCAACCTCCACCTCCCAGGTTCATGCCATTCTCCTGCCTCAGCCTCCCGAGCAGTTGGGACCACAGGCGCCCGCCACCACGCCCAGCTACTTTTTTGTATTTTTAGTAAAGACGGGGTTTCACCGTATTAGCCAGGATGGTCTCGATCTCCTGACCTCGTGATCCACCCGCCTCGGCCTCCCAAAGTGCTGGGATTACAGGCATGAGCCACCGCACCCGGCCAGCGTCAGTTTTCTTTTCTTTGTATTTTTTGGGGTTTTTTTTTGAGACAGGGTCTTGCTCTGTCGTCCAGCCTGGAGTGCAATGGCGTGATCCTAGAACACTGCAGTCTCCAACTCCTCCTGCCTCAACCTCCTGAGTAGCTGGGACTGCAGGTGCATGCCACCATGCCTGGCTGATTTTTAAATTTTTTGTAGAGATGGGGATCTCGCAGTGTTGCCCAGGCTGGTCTCCAACTCCTAGCCTCAAGCAGTCCTCCTGCCTTGGCCTCCCAAAGTGCTGCAATTACATGCACGAGTCACCATGCCCAGCCAATATCATCATTATTATTATTACTAACAATAAGACTATTAAATGTTTAAGATTTCATTATGTTAATTTAAAAACATTTTTAATAGATATCCTACTAGGGATGTGAGGTCAAAATATTCTGTCTTAAAATCTTTTGAAATAATTCTGGTTGGGTGTGGTGGCTCATGGCCAGAACTGCAAGGGGTGCAGTTGCCTGAACTGAATCCTTTTGCTAAAACAGACTATTGGCTGGGTGTGGCTTGTACTGCAATCCCAGCACTTTGGGAAGCTGAGGGAGAATTGCTTGAGCCCAGGAATTTGAGACCAGCCTGGGCAACATAGCAAGACCCTATCTTTGCAAAAAAATTAGCCAGACATGATAGCATGCAGCTGTGGACCCAGCTACTCAGGAAGCTGACGTGGGAGGATCACTTGAGCCAGGAGGTCAAGGCTGCAGCTAGCCATGTTCGTGCCACTGCACTCCAGCCTGGGCGACACAGTGAGACCTTGTCTTAAAAAAAGTAAAAAGGACATTACTAGGCTGGTGACCTGCTAGTGGTGGCCGCAGATGGAGAGGCTTCCCTCGGCAATGATTTAGTGGGGTGGGATGGGGGTGGGGCTGGGCCCAGAGGAGGTGACCCCCTTTGTACCATTGAGTGAAGCCAGTAAACCTGCCCCACCCCAGGCATACCCCCTTCTATGAGGTACACCCAGCCCCCTACTCACCCTGACCAGCCTGGGGAGTGAGAGTGCCCACTGCTCATCAAGGTGGAAGGCAGGACTCATCAGCTTGTAGTCAATGCAGTGCCTGCAACAAAGCTGCTCCAATCCAGAACGCACCCGAGGGAGAAAGATGTCTGAAGTCCTCATAGCTGTCTCATCTGCAAAGTGACTTCCCGGCAGGTTACCTGCCCTCAGCCCTACTGCAAAGGAATCATCACTGTGGGTTCCAGAACCTCAGGTGGGTGTCAGGGCCATCCGTGGGCACTGCAGGAATACTCTTCCGTGGACAGAGTTCACATGTCACCCTCACTGTAGGAAAGTGTCATCTATGGGTGCAGATATCCGTGGAAGTGACATATCTGCTGCCTGCTTTGGCTCAGGGAAGGGCGACAAGGAGGCCTCCATGCAGCCTAGTGTCTGTCATCTTGCTGGCTGTGCTGTTTGGGCCAGGCCCTTTCGGGCCTGCCTGAAGGTCAGCCACCCGGTCCAGAGCTTCTCCTGAGCCCCACGAGGACTCACAGACTGTGCCTGGCCCCTTCAAGGGAGTTGGGAGCCAGCAGCTGCCATCCTTTCTGGGTAGAGGTGGGAAGGAGCTGGGCTGTGCTCGGGTCTGGGGTAGGCAGAGCCTCCGCTGGCCAGCCACTCCCTCAAGGCTGCTGTGTTTATGGAAAAGCAAACCAGGTGTTCTTCCTAAAACTGGGTCCCATAAGAAGACAGTTCTGGCCTCGTCCTTCCCATACACTCCCTGAGAGCCATTCCTGTCCCTTCCACGTTCCAGGGCATGACGGGTGGGCACCCCTGGGCCTGTCTCGGCTCCCTCAGGCTCTTCTCCCTACTTTCCACGTCCTGGTGTGGGGGTGGTGACAGCCGTGGCTCTACAGACCACAGGATCTGGCCCATATGTGACCATTTAACAGAGTATGTGTCCCTAGTCCTGTATGTCCCTTAATTCCTCCCTCCAGCCCCCCTAGCTCCCAACTGTAGTATTTAACTGGGCTGGGGCTGCGTAGGGTTGCTCTGTTCTGGGGGTGGCCAGGGACTCATCCAGTGCTTGTAAATAAGTAAGACCACGACTCAAAGAAAAAAAAAAATAGACATTAGGACAGTTGGGGTCTAAAATGAGGTGGAAGTGACGCATCAACGGTACTTTTCTCGATGTCCTGGGTGGCATTAGTTTATGTGGGAGAACACCCTTGTTTGCAGGAAACACACACTTAGTTGGGGCGGTACAGAATCCCCTTGTCCACGGATTGTCAAATGGTTCAAGAGGAAACACTTTGTATCACTTGCAACTTTTCCTATGGGTTCTAAACAGTATCACAGTTTCGGAAAATCTTTTTAGCAACCTCTGCATTGCCAGGGTCCTCAGCCCCACCCTGCTCTGCACTGTCCATGTGGCTGCTGGTGGGTCTCTCTATGAACTCCAGCCAATTAATCCTGCTCCTCCTCAGATCTTACTGCTGAATCCCCACTTTCCTGGGAGCAGCCTGCCCCTCCTACCCATGGCACTGAAACACAGAGACCCGACACCAGCAGAGCCAGGTCCTTACTCTGGTTGTCACCTTCAGCCCACTGCCCAATGTACACCTGGGCTGAGCCCTTCTTGAGGATGCCAAGGGGCAATGACAGGACCAGCTGGGGAAGGCAGGGCAGGGAACTAAAGCCCTGGGACAATCGTGGGTTTGGCACTGAGGGGTGCCAGGGACCATGCTGTAGGATGAATGGGGGCGAATCTGCCCACCAGGCCGTGCTCCTGAGGCCTGCGTCCACTGCCCAGAGGGGCACCTTTTCCCAGGTCCACAGGGAGCCTGTGCTGGCAGGGCCTGCCTGGGCCCTCCAGAGCATCTCTGAATTGTGGAGGAAGAGGCAGGGCCCTGCCTGGGGCTGGGTGGGGCAGGTTTGGGGCCACAGGCTGAGGCTTGGAGGATCCTGGAGGACCTGGGCAGGGGGTGGGCACAGGACGGGGCAGGCCCCGAGACCAAGAGGAGGACCCTGTCCTGGCCTTGCTCTGAGCCAAGGCCACGCAGCACTGGACTGCTGGGCTGTGGGCTGTGGTTGGCATCACCACACCCGGAAGGCCCATCCCAAGGAGAGATGGGCCCTGGGGGGGCAGGAGCTGGGCCTCGTCCCATCCTTCACACCTGGCTGTGCCCTTGCGCAGTGGCTGTTTGCCCTTAGGACCCAAGCCCCACGGGCCTAGGCAGCCTGTCCGGCTTTGCTCTGGGTTCTTAGGCAGCGCTCGCCGACGCTCGGTACATTTTTGTTGAAGTTGTGGAAGGATCAGTCCTCAACTATGCAGTAGGGTGGCCCTAGAAGTCTGAGATCACGCCCCCCACCCACCCCACATTTTGTAGGTAAGACAGAGACTTGCCTGCCCCAGGTCAGGCAGCAGTGAAGGGAAACACAGAGGGCAAACATAAGCACCCTCTCCTCCCTGAGTGCCACCCGCCTGGCTGAGGCCCTGGCTGAGGGCTCACTGACCCTCAGGGCAGCCTTTGAGCCATCATTGCCCCTCAGGTACCTGAGGGCAGGTGAAGCACGGTTGTTGTTGTCTGGCTACTGAGCAGCAGAGGTGGGAAGCCTCCTTGGGTTGTCTGCTCCGGGGGCTCTGGCCTCCAGATATTTGGTCGTCCCCAGCCCCTCCCAGCTCTGGGCACATGGGCAGGACACAGCTGGGGAGCAGAGCAGAGTAGGCCAGGGCAGAGAAGGGAAGTCTCTGGGCTGGGACGAAGAGCCAGAGATGCAGAGAGGAAGCAAGATGGCGCGAACGAGGAGGCCCCTGGTTCACCATGTAGTCTGCCCAGTTACTAGGGCCAGAAAGTTAGTCGGCCTCAGAGCTGAAGCTGGTCTTTTCTACCCTGGCTCCACCTGGGCTCTAGCCCAGGCTGCGGTCATTTTCAGCTGTGACAGCAGCTTTGACAGCCTCCTAATGGGCCATTTCCTGCAGATGTCAAGATGTGACCTGGACACCAGGCCGGGGCCTGGCGTCCATGCCAGGGACACCTGACTGCCCGATCCCAACCCTGGAAGCACCTCCTAGTCTTCTTTTTGAAACAAGGTCTCGCTCTGTTGCCCAGGCTGGAGTGCAGTGGCACCATCTCGGCTCACTGTAACCTCCACCTCCTGGGCTCCAGCGATTCTACTGAGTAGGTGGGATTACAGGCACTCACTATCATGCCATGTTAATTTTTGTTTGTATTTTTAGTCAAGACGGGGTTTTACCATGTTGGCCAGGCTGGTCTCGAACTCTTGGCCTCAAGAGATCCACCCACCTCAGCCTCCCAGAGTGCTGGGATTACAGGAGGCGTGTGCCACTGTTCCCAGCCTCCTCCTAGGCTTTTGAGAGAAACAGACTGTGACTGCCCCAAGTCCTAGTCCCAGCCTAGACACCCCAGGACACCCTTCCTGAGGAAGCCAAGGAAGCAACCAAGGTGAAAATAGAATCGAGTCAGACGTCAAACTACAGAGAATACAGAGCTCAAGGAAGGGTACCCGAAGACTCAGCCCTGCAGCTCCGGACGCGCAGAAGTGATGGTGTCAGCACCAACCATGCATTTTCAGGCTAAGACAGCCCTGCAGCTTTAGCTGCACAAAAGCAATGGCATCAGGGCCAACCGTGCATTTTCAGGCTATTGGGTTTTGCACCTCTACAGTTTTCTCACCCCAAGATTATTTTAAATTTAAAAAAATTTTTTTGAGACAGGGTCTGTCACCCAGGCTGCAGCGCAGTGGCTCAATCAGGGCCCACTGCAGCCTGTGTCTCCCGGGTTCAAGCAATCCTCCCACCTAAGCATCCCAAGTAGCTGGGACTACAGGCACTCACCACCACGCCTGGCTAATCTTCGTATTTTTGGTAGAGATGGGGTTTTGCCATGTTACTCAGGTTGGTCTCAAACTCCTGGACTCAAACGATCCTCCTGCCTCAGCCTCCTAAAGTGCTGTGATTACAAGCGTGAGCCACTGCACCCAGCTGATTATTCTTTAAAGTTTACAGTTTTCCTCAATTTATTTTTTGGTTTCATTTTTAAAATCTTAAAATGTGGGAGCCATCTGGGAAGTATGTGGGTGTACGTGGGGCCGGGCACCAGTGTCCTGGGCACCCAAGGTGGCCATCTATGGATTTGAGGCTCACATGTCCCCCAGCAGCTCGGTCACGCTCTATCACAGAGTTCAGGCCAAGGAGTTCCATCTTTCTGGGTCACTGCACATGGGGCAAGTCTCCCAGGAGGCACTGGGCTCAGCCCTCTCCACACCGCGTGCACCAAATACTCCCAGCCCAACCCTGGGAGTTTCACTCCTCTAGACAGACCAGGGTGGCACAGGACAGCCAGGACAGAAGGTGGCACCTGTGCCCTACCCAAAGCCCAATCCCCAGCCCACCAGGATGGGCAGTCCTGGGCTCTCTGACCAGGAGAGATTACAGGACAGTGACCTGTCCAGCCCCTGAGGCCAGGAGAGAGCAGGGTGACGAGTTTCTAAAACCGCCTTCCACTTTCTGTCAGAGAATCGGCCCTGCAGAGGTGTAACCGACAGCCAGGGGAGAAGGAAGGAGCCTTAGAGGACCCGGGCTCGCTCTCTCTTCCGTCATTTAGTTGTGTGTGTCATTTGATGGCCGGGTCTCACCTAGCAGGAGCCAGACTCTGTGCCACACCCAACCAACGATCTAACCCTGGAATCCGTACCATGACCAGGGAGGAAAAAATAAGGAGGGAGCTTTATTTAATATGAAGGTTGAGGCAGGGCCGGGGAGGGAGGGCGCTGTCACTTGGTGATGGTGTTCCTGCAGAGAAGAACAGGGGAGTGAGGCTGCAGAGGGGGCACAGGCCACGCCACCCCACCCTACCCTACCAGCCCCCAGCCACTCACGCATTCATGCTCTTGCCGCTGCCGCTGAGCACAATGTAGGGGGTCTTCTGAGCCTTCTGCTTCTCCTGGAGCAGGGCCACGGTACCCAGGGGCGTGTCGCTGGAGCTCATCTTCTTCAGGAGCTGCAGAGTCAGAGCCACTCAGCAAGGGCTGCAGCAGGCCCCACACACCAGCCACCCCTGCCAGGCAGGCGCAGGCCCCCCACATCCCCAAGGGCACCCACCGCCTCCTCGTCCAGCTTCTTCATCCGCCGCTCTGTCTTCATCTTGCCTGAGCCCTTGCCATGGAAGCGGTGGGACAGCTGCCGGAAAGCCTGGGGACGCAGGTTATGAGGGGAGCTGCAGGGCCCTGGGTGGGGCCGGAGCCACCTGTGCCCACAAGGTGTATAACAACAGGGCAGGTGTTGATTCACCCCAATGCCAGGCCTAGGGTGCAGTGGGAAGGGGATGGGAAAAGAGCACAGACCCTGGGACCCTGCAGGGCCCCAGCAGAGGCCGGGAGACCAGCTTGGCTAGTGGATGTGCTGCCATGGTGGCAGGGAACCTGGAGACCTGCCACGCAGGGGCTGGGCCTGGACGCTGGGGCTGGGGCGAGACAAACCCCAGAGAGCATGGGGGCAGCTGAGTGGTGGGGCAGGAGGGTTGGGCAGCCTACGAGAGTGCTGGAAGGGCCTGGACGCCGGAATGGCCCTGCGGGCCAGGAAAGCCAGTGAAGAGCTCATGCAGGTGAGGACAGGAGGGCAGAGGTCCAGGGTACCTGTCTGACCCTCCTGCCAAGCCTGTGAAGGGACTGCTGTGCCCACTAGAGACAAACTGAGGCTCAGCCCTCCTCGGCCCTGAGGGCCCCCTCCCCATCCGTGGCACTTCACCAGGCCCCCAGCCAGAGGCTGGTGGAGCCAGGACCCTTGGACATTGCATGGCCCTGGGCTTGGCCTCCCTGTGGCAGGCCAGGCCTCCGCCTGCAAAAGGCCCTGCTCACCTCCTTGGGTGTGAGTTTCCGGCCTGTCTCGTCCACGTATTCGATCTTAACGTCGGGTTTGTAGCCGTCCTTCTCCTTGAAGTCCTGTGTAAAGCCTCGGTACTCCTCCCTCCGGCTGTACTTGTCATCGATGGCCCTGGCCCGAGACAGAGGGGGCCTTAGTGTGAGGAGTTGCCGCCTGCTGTGGTCCCACAGCTCCGAGCTGGCACAGGCCCCTCAGCCCTGCACATGCCCCGCCACACTCACATCTTATCCTCGATGCAGTATACGGCTGAGGGCAGCGACTTGTTGGGGGCCTTCACCCGGGCCACCTTCTGCACTGTGGTCTCCAGCAGCCCTAGGGACGGAGGAGTTGTGAGACTCCCAACCCCTTGAGAGCCGCAGCTCCAGGGCCGCCTGAGAAGGCAGAGCAGGCACTGCGGGGGCATCTCTCTTTCCTTGCCTCTGGAAAGCCATCAGGCCGGTTCTACAGGCAAAGCAAAGATGCCCCTTGCCAAATGAGCCCCTTGCCAAGGGCCACTGGCCAGGGAAATGGCAGGGCTGGGGTCCTAACACCAGGGCTCTCCGTGCCACAGCTGAAACAGTTTCAACTCCTCTCTCCTTCCCGGGGCAGGTGTGAAGCCTCAAAGGCAGAACAGACGGACAGATGCCACGGTGGAGGGGAAGGAGTGGCTCTGGGCCGGGCAGCTGGCTCCAGCATTGAGACTGAGAAAAAGGGGCAGCAGAGGGGACCGGAGGGGGCCCTGCCTGCACCTGCCACAGTACCCAGGCCCACCCAAGTCATGGCTGCCCTGAGCTCCCTACCTTTGTTCTGACACAGGAGCAGGGCAGCTGCCAGCCCCCTATTCACGATCGGTTCCTCGTCCAGGATGGTGGTGGAGGAGGCAGAGAACTAGGGGACACATGGCGGGGGTGGTTAGCAGGCCATACTGGCTCCTCTCAGCCCCACCCACTGGTCACCACCCGCCAGGCACCAGGCCTCCACATTTAATTTCCTCATTTACTCCTCAGATCGCCCTGGGAGGTCTGCAGAGCCCACTCTGCATGAGGAGGCTGAGGCTGGTGCTCACCTCCAGCTTGAGCACCCCCCGACGCCCACCCCCCAGCGGCGTGGCCCTCACATCCTGCTGCTGCTTCTCCTCATCCAGGTTCACTGTGCTCCAGCCGATGTTCTCCTCCCCGTCAGATTCGGAGCCACCGTTGGCTGAACGCTCCTCATCCCGTTCAAAGTCCTGGTGCACAAAAGACCAGGGTCGGCCCCAGCCCCCAGCCGGCCCACCCAGCCGAGGGAAGCAGAGAGCAGGGCCGCCCCAGACGCACCATGAGCTCCTCCTGTTCCTCGCGATTGCCAGCCAGCCCGTAAGTAGGGATCTCCCCCAAGGTGCGGCAGAACTCGGACGTGGCGTTGAACACAATGGCCCCCTTCCGCTCGGGATCCTCATCTTCCTCCCAGCCCCGCTGGCAAGACTCCAGCTTCTTCACAATCTCCACCACCTGGGGGAGGGAGCGGCTGTGGGCAAACCCAGCAGTTTCTGGGGTGATGCCATGGAGACCCAGGAACCCAAGGATCCTCCCTGGCAGCAGCAAGACAGGCCACGCCCACAGCCCATGCAGGCCCAGCTGCTGTCTGCCTCCTGACTCCACTCTGCCTCCTGACTCCACTCTGCACCTCTTTCACTGGGGTCACTCTTCTGCTCCAAACCGGTCAATGGGTTTGAATGAACACCCAACATCCTACAGGGCCTTCCTGACCAGGCCTGTGCCAATCCCCCTCCAAAGCCCCTCGCACACTACCTCAGCATCAAACTCCTTCCTCCAGGGTCCCTCCTGCCACCCGCCCCTCCCCTGACAAACTCCAGTTTCAGGACTCTGTAGACAGCACTTCTAGAACCCACACAGTGGTGAGGTGGCCCACTCTTTTGACTTCTCACGGTCCAGCTTCTCGCTTCCTGCTTCACCAAGAAAGCAGGTTCCGTGACACGGGAAGAGAACTCACTCGTGCTGCCAGCACTGAATCCAGCGACCCCTACACGGGCACCAGCACCCTCTGCTTTCCCTCCTGTTGCAGATGTCCAGCCACACACAACGATTACCCACTATCTCCCCTCTTTAAAAAACTTCTCCCTCAACCCCGCAGCCCAGACAGCGAAGTCTTCACTCCTCAGTGAAGGTTCAAGTCACTATGTCCACTTCTGCACCCCTCTTTCATTTTCTATTACATTCATTTTTTAAAAAAATCTTCTGAGGCGGGTGGATTGCTTGAGTTCGGGAGATCGAGACCAGCTTGGGCAACATACCCAAATCCCATCTCTACAAAAAATATAAAAATTAGCCATTGTGGTCGCACACGCCCATAGTCCAGCTACTGGGGAGGCTGAGGTGGGAGGATTGCTTGAGCTCGGGAGATCAAGGCTGCCAAGATCACACCACTGCACTCAAAATAGTGGGCAACAGAGTGAAACCCCGTCTCAAAATAAATAAATAAATAAATTCTTCCAGGGACCGGGTGGTTGCTCACATCTATAATCCTAGCACTTTGGGAGGCTGAGGCTGGAGGATCACTTGAGCCCAGGAGTTCGAGACCAGCCTGGGCAATAAGGTGAAGCACAGTCTCTACAAAAAATACAAAGATCAACCAGGCATGGTGGTGTATGCCTGTAGTCTCAGCTACTTGGGAGGCTGGGGTGGGAGGATCGCTTGAGCCTGGAGGTCGAGGCTATGGTGAGCTGTGATCTTGCCACTGCACTCAAGCCTGGGCAACAGAGCAATACTGTCTCAAAAAAAAAAAAAAAAAAAAATCTTCCAGGACATCCAGGAACATTTTTTTTCTTTTCTAATTTTTGTTTCTTTTTGAGATAGAGTCTCGCTTTGTCGCCCAGGCTGGAGTGCAGTGGCGTGATCTCCGCTCACTGTAAGCTCCACCTCCCGGGTTCACGCCATTTTCCTGCCTCAGCCTCCCGAGTAGCTGGAACCACAGGCACCCGCCACCACGCCCGGCTAATTTTTTTGTATTTTTTTTTTAGTACAGACGGGGTTTCACTGTACTAGCCAGGATGGTCTCCATCTCCTGACCTCGTGATCTGGCCACCTTGGCCTCCCAAAGTGCTGGGATTACAGAAGTGAGCCACTGTGCCTGGCCAGGAACATTTATGTTTTAATGAACATTGTAAACATAAAAGGAGGTATATCTAATGCATCATATGCTATTTATTTATTGAGACCATCTCACTCTGTCACCCATGCTGGAGTGTAATGGCATGATCTCGGCTCACTGCAACCTCCACCTCCCAGGTTCAAGTGATCCTCCTGCCTCAGCCCCCTAAGTAGCTGGGACTACAGGTGCACACCTCCACAACTAGCTGATTTTTGTATTTTTAGTAGAGACAGGGTTTCACCATGTTTCCCAGGCTGGTCCCAAAACCAACTTCAAGTGATCCACTCACCTCAGCCTCCCAAAGTGCTGGGATTACAGGCGTGAACCACCACACCCGGTTGATACGTTTTTTTGTTTTTTTGTTTTTTTTTTTTGAGACAGAGTCTCGCTGTTAGCCAGGCTGGAGTGAAGTGGCACGATCTTGGCTCACTGCAACCTCCGCCTCTTGGGTTCAAGTGATTCTCCTGCCTCAGCCTCCTGAGTAGCTGGGATTACAGGCATGCACCACCATGCTCAGCTAATTTTTTTTTTTTTTTTTGTATTTTTAGTAGAGAGGGGGTTTCACCATGTTAGCCAGGATGGTCTCAATCTCCTGATCTTGTGATCCACCCCCCTTGGCCTCCCAAAGTGCTGGGATTACAGGCGTGAGTCACCGCACCCGGCCGCTGATAGTTTTTAAAACAGTAACTAAACACACACCCATGTCCCTCTGCCTGGGGCTGGGGCGGCATCACTAACACCCTGCCCAGACCTGAGTGTCCCCTCGCCATCCATGGTCATGACTTTGGCACATAAGGACCTGCCCCTGAACGGTTATTTTGTTGTGTATTAATTATTCTATAACCTGAGTCACACTGTATGACTCTTCTATGATTTGTTTTGTAAAAAAATCTGTGCCTCCGAGAGTAACCCTGATGCACACGGCTGTAGCTCATCAGTTTCCACTATGGAATCACAGCCCGTGAGCTGGATGCTCCTTGATCTGGCTCTCTAGCCCACTGAGGATGGACTTTTGTCAGAAGTACTGCGGCTGCGGGCCCACTGACAATGTCTCCTGGTGCACGTGGACACACTTGGGAGAGGTGTGGGGGTGGGCCCCAGGCACACACACATTCCCTCTCTTGTCTGATTAGACTCCTGCCCATGGCTGTGAGCAGCGTGGCCGAGGATTCTGGCCGCTCCATGTCCTTTACTCCTACTCGCTACTGTCAGGCTTGGACCTTTCTGCGGAATTGTTGGCGGGTGGCAGGTGCCTCACCATTTTGGCTCACCTTTCCGTGATCCCTCCTGAAGCTGGATTCACCGGGTATTTCCTGGTCAGTTTGGCTTTCTCTTCTGTGAACTGCCTGTCTTATCTACACCTTTCGCCTATTTTTCTGTTTTGTTGATTTGTGTTTGTATACTCTTGACACCAACCCATTCTTGGTTGTATATATGGGCAAATATCTTCTTTTTGGTCTGCCTTTTTATATTCTTCATGATGTTTTGTAAAAAAAAACAAAAACAAACAAAAAAAAACTTACATTCTCAATGTTTTTTTTTTTTTTGAGACGGAGTCTCGCTCTGTCGCCCAGGCTGGAGTGCAATGGCGCGATCTCGGCTGACTGCAAGCTCTGCCTCCCGGGTTCACACCATTCTCCTGCCTCAGCCTCCCGAGTAGCTGGGACTACAGGTGCCCGCCACCACGTCCGGCTAATTTTTTTTTGTATTTTTTTTTTTTTAGTAGAGACGGGGTTTCACTGTGTTAGCCAGGATGGTCTCATCTCCTGACCTTGTGATCCGCCTGCCTTGGCCTCCCAAAGTGCTGGGATTACAGGCGTGAGCCATCGCACCTGGCCATGTTCTCAATTTCTATGTAGTTACATGTTCACTTTTTTCTTCATGGTTTCTTGAAGAAACTCACCCATGGAACCTATGGGTTTCTTGTTTTTTTTGACACAGGATCTTGTTCTATCACCCAGGCTGGAGTACAGTGGTCCAATCATAGCTGACTATAACCTCGAACTCCTAGATTCAAGCAATCCTCCTGCCTTAGCCTCCAGCGTAGCCGAGGCTTCAGACACATGCCACCATGCCCAGCTAATTAAAAAAACATTTTTAGAGATGGGGTTGGTGGGGTGGGGGGTCTTGCTATGTTGCCCAGGCTGGCCTCAAATTCCTGGCCTCAAGCAATTCACCTGCCTTGGCTATGTTAACAACTTAAAAAATCTTTTCTACCAAAAAGTTATAAATGTAATTTCCTTAATTTGATTCCAAAATGTTAAGTTTTTACTTTGAAGTTCTTAATCTATCTGCAAGGTGTGAGGTACAAACCCAATTTCATTTTCTCCCCAAATAGATAACGGACTGTCCCACACCCACTCGCTGCACTGATGAGCGTCTCTTCCCACTGGGACACGATTCCGTCTCGGGGCCCCTCTGTCGGGTCTCTCTGTACTATTAGTATATCCTTATGCAATCCCACACTGCCACAATGCCCCTACTTTATCCAATTTCAGAATCAGTTTGCCAGCTTCCAAAACAATCCCTATTGGGATTTTTACTGGAATTGCATTTAACCTAGAAATGAACTACATGAGATGGACATCTTGATAATATATTGTCCTATCTAGGAATTGTGTACCCCCTAAATTCATATGGGGAAGCCCTAACCCCCAATGACTGTATGTGGACAGAGCACATTTAGGGAGGTGGAGATTGCAGTGAGCCGAGATAGAGCCACTGCACCCCAGCCTGGGTGACAAAGTAAGACACTGTCACAAAACAAAACAACTCCTCAGTTTCAAGGATCCTTTCTGTCCTCTCCATCCTGTCTTTCTAGCTCATTGACTGTATTAACTTCAACCCAGGCCAGGCGCGGTGGCTTATGCCTGTAATCCCAGCACTTTGGGAGGCCAAGGTGGGTGGATCACGAAGTCAGGAGATCGAGACCATCCTGGCTAATACAGTGAAACCCCGTCTCTACTAAAAAATACAAAAAATTAGCCAGGCGTGGTGGCGGGCGCCTGTAGTCCCAGCTACTTGGGAGGCTGAGGCAGGAGAATGGTGTGAACTCGGGAGGCGGAGCTTGCAGTGAACAGAGATCGCGCCACTGCACTCCAGCCTGGGGAACAAAGCAAAACTCCACCTCAAAAAAACAAACAAACAAACAAAAAAAACACTAAAAATAACCACTTCAATCCAGTAATTCTTCAACCACATCACAACTCCAGGCCCTGTCCTCACACCCATCATTCTCTGTTATGTCCCTCATTACCCAGTTTAGACTCGGGGGAAATCAGCAGAACCTCTCCTTTGTGAAACCCTTAACTGCCTTGTCCCTCCTCCCTAGAAAACCCAATCCTCAATCCCACAATCCACTGCTTCAGGGCATTAATCCCACCATCCCCTCCTCAGCTCATGAATCCCACCATCCCCCTCCTCAGCTCATGAATCCCACCATCCCCCTCCTCAGCTCATGAATCCCACCACCCCCTCCTCAGCAGCTCATTAATCCCACCATCCCCCTCCTCAGCTCATGAATCCCTCATGAATCCCACCATCCACGCTGCCCGGCAGGCCTGCTCTTCTCCATGGTGTATCTGCCCTCCACTCTCCAGAACAGCATCTCCTGTCTCTTCGCACCGCCACCCCTGCCACCTCTTCACTGGAAAACACCAGAACAATCGGGTATGGCTGCCCTGACTTCCCCTAAACAAGGTCACCCACAGTTGCTGTGTCCTCCCCACCTTCCCTCCCGAAATAAATGATGACATGAGCTGGCTTCACTCAAGTCCACCCTCCACTTGTACTCTAGGCCCCACCACTGCCTGCCAAAATCTTTTTCTTCTTCCATCATAAATTTGTCTCTCCCACATACTCTAGAATCTCCATTAGTCAGAAAAGGCTCCTTTGCGGGTGGGAGACTTGATTGGATGCTGCTTACAACAAAAAATTAAAAAGACATTTTGGGGGATAACTGGAAAATCTGGGCATGCAAGCTGCTGTTTTATAGCATTTATGGGCTTGTTAGGGCAGTGTGGCTATGCGGGAGAAGGCCCTGATTTCGCCAGATGCCTGCTGAAGTCGTTAAGGATGCAATGTCATGATATCTGCAACTAGCAGTGGTCAGGAAAAAAAGAAGAGAAAGAAAAGAACTGTAACAATGTTCATAATTACTCACTCTAGAGGACAAAGGTGTTCACTGTGATAGGCTTTCCACTTTTTTGCCTGCACAGTGTGTGGGGTGTGGCTCATATGTTTAAAAAACCTTCTAGGTGGCCGGGTGTGGTGGTTCATGCCTATAATCCCAGCACTTTGGGAGGCTGAGGCGGGTGGATCACAAGGTGAGCAGTTTGAGACCAGCCTGACCAACATGGTGAAACCCTGTTTCTTCTAAAAAATGCAAAAATCTGCCGGGCGCGGTGGCTCACGCTTGTAATCCCAGCACTTTGGGAGGCTGAGGCGGGCGGATCACGAGGTCAGGAGATCGAGACCACGGTGAAACCCCGTCTCTACTAAAAATACAAAAAATTAGCCGGGCATGTTGGCGGGCGCCTGTAGTCCCAGCTACTCGGAGAGGCTGAGGCAGGAGAATGGCGTGAACCCGGGAGGCGGAGCTTGCGGTGAGCCGAGATTACGCCACTGCGCTCCAGCCTGGGCGACAGAGCGAGACTCCGTCTCAAAAAAAAAAATAATAGGCCGGGCGCGGTGGCTCAAGCCTGTAATCCAGCACTTTGGGAGGCCGAGGCGGGCGGATCACGAGGTCAGGAGATCGAGACCATCCTGGCTAACACGGTGAAACCTCGTCTCTACTAAAAATACAAAAAATTAGCCGGGCGTGTTGGCGGGCGCCTGTAGTCCCAGCTACTCGGGAGGCTGAGGCAGGAGAATGGCGTGACCGGAGGCGGAGCTGCAGTGAGCGAGATTGCGCCACTGCACTCCAGCCTGGGACAGAGCAAGACTCCATCTCAAAAAAAAAAAAAAAAAAAAAAAAATCAGCTGGGCGTGGTGGCACACACCTGTAGTTCCAGCTACTCAGGAGGCTGAGGCAGGAGAACTGCTTGAGCCCAGGAGGTGGAGGTTGCACTGAGCCAAGTTCGCGCCACTGCACTCCAGCCTGGTGACAGAGCGAGACTCCGTCTCAAACAACAACAACAAAAACAACAAGAACAAAAACTTTCTAGGCTAGACTGGGCCTGGTGGCTCATGCCTGTAACCCCAGCATTTTGGGAGGTGGAGGCGAGAGGATTGTTTGAGCTCAGGAATTTGAGATCAGCCTGGGCAACATACTGAGACCCACAGGCGCATGCCTGTGGTCTCAGCTACTTGAGAGCCTGAGACAGGAGGATACCTTGAGCCCGGGAGTTCAAGGCTGCAGTGAACTATGATCGCACCACTGCAATCGACCTGGGCAACAGAGCGAAACCTTGTTTCTTAAAACAACAACAAAAACGACCTCCTAGGTGAGTCTAATGTGCAGGCAGGCTTAGATCCATGGGGCTAGAAACCCTTATGTTCATTTCAGTCATAAAACAGCCCTGTCAGCCTATCGCCCCATTTCTCTGTTCCTTTTCAGACCCAGGCCAGGCAAACTATGTCCCACCACCTGTTCTTAGAAATAAAGTGTTACTGGGACCCAGCCATGCCCACTCACTTACAGACTGTCTTGGCTGTTTTCCCTATAACAGCAGAGCATCCAAGGTGCCTGACAGAGACCATATGCCCTTAAACCTCAAATACGTCCTCTCCAGCCCTTCAACAGTAAGCCTGGCCTCCGTTCCGGGTTCAGCCCTCACTTCCTGAAGTCCCGGGTCCTCCAGGTCCTGAATCCGCTGCAGCTGTCCCCACTTTGCCTCCCAGTAGTATCAGAAGCTTCCCTCCCTTCCTCCCTCTCCTGGACACCCTCTCTTGGCTTCTTCCTAGGTGAGAAGCGTGGGGTAGGGCTAAAAGTGTGGCCTCTGGAATGATGGAGGTGACAGAACCTTCCTCATAGGGTGTTGCTGGGAGGATGGAATGAATCAACAAACACAGAGCATGTGAGCAGTGCCCGGCCCACTGTGCCTGTGGGGCAGCGACGACCATGGGCTCAAGGCTCCCCGTGTTGGCCCCGACCTCTCCATCTCAGCTGACACCACCCCCTCACTCTCCGCTCTGCTCCAGCCTCCCTGGCCCTCAGGCACTCTAAGGTCGCTTCTCCTGAGACACCTGCTGGTTGGTCTACTGCCTAAACGCCAGCCTGGGGCTGCCACCCCTAACCCCCCGCAAGGCTGGCTCCTCTGTGTGACTCAAGTCTCAGCTGAACTAGTACCTTGGAAAGGTCTTCCATGCAGTCTCCCGTCTAAGATCGCAACCCCCAGCACATTATCTTGGTTTACCGAGTGCCCAGCTCCCATCACCATCAGAAATTACCGTTCCTGCATTCACAAAATCACTGCTGCTCCCCACACTCTCCCCCACACACTCTAGACAGCCAGCTCCATGAGTGCAGGGCCCCATGGCTGTCCTATTCACCAATGACCTTCTCGGCCCGAGAACAATGCACTACTCACAGCAGGCATTCAACAAACATGCACAGAAGAGAGAGGCGAGGAAAGGATCCCCTACTAAAGCAGGCATCTAAAAATTTTTGCAAAACATGACTTTAAACAGAAAAGAGGGCTGGGCGCGGTGGCACACACCTGTAATTTTAGCATTTTCGGAGGCAGAGGTAGGCAGATCATGAGGTCAGGAGTTGGAGACCAGCCTGGCCAACATGGTGAAACACCGTCTCTACTAAAAATACAAAAATTAGCAGGGTCTGGTGGCAGGCGCCTGTAATCCCAGCTACTCGGGAGGCTGAGGAATGAGAATCACTTGAACCTGGGAGGTGGAGGTTGCAGTGAGCCGAGGCCGCGCCACTGCATTCCAGCCTGGGCGATAGCGTGAAACTCTGTCTCAAAAAAAAAAAAAAAAAAAAAAAAACCCCAGAAAACAAAAACCAAATGGAAAGGAGGCTTCAGACAGGAATGTGGCTATCGCCTATGACACAGGTGCTCGTGAGGACAGGTGACTGCCGACGCACTGGTAGCCCTAGGCCTGCCCATGCCCAGCCTCACCTTCTCGCCACTGTCTCGTAGCTCCTGTAGCTGCTGTAACTGTCGCAGCCGGCGTCCCTTCTCCAGCTGCTTCTGCAGCTCCAGCTCTGCCTCGTCCTCCTCCAGCACCTGCGGGGACCCCAGGGGTGGAGCTCCACCTTCCTCTGGGGGAAACACAGGGGATGCCTGCTCAGACCATCTCCTCCAACCCAGGGCTCCTGTCCCTGCCCCTTCCCACCCCCTGGCCGGGCCCTCACCCTCATCACTGATGTCCATGTTCTCCACTCGGGTGTCATCCGACGGCAGGGGCTGAGGCACGGGCTCCTTCTCCTCCTCCACCTCAGACACTCGGCGGCGACCCCGTCCCCGCAGTCTGAGGGAAAGAGGCCTCTCTGGTGAGCACCGGCCCCCAGGCCACCCCAGGCCACCCCAGCCCAAACCTCTCGCCCCACCACTGTGTCCAAGCCCACCTGGAACCAAAGTCCCCATCCTGAGTCTGGTCCCCGAGAGGCAGCAAGTCATCCGCCCGCACTACTACCTCCTTCTCCTTCTTGCGGATTTTCTTCACCCTCCGCTTGGTCTTTTTAAAGGTCACCTGAGGGGAAGAAGGGCGAGACATGGGGCAGGGGCAACAGAAAGGCAGGCCGCCACAAGCCCTCGAGGGTGAATGCTTCTTTGGTGTCCCTCTGTGCTAGCCACTGTCCTGAGCGCTTCCCACATATGAGCAACACGTGGGTGGTTACTATCTCCACTCCACTGGTGAGCTAGGGAAACCGGGGCACAGAGAGGTTAAGTATCTTCCCCAAGGTTGCCCAGCTCCTAGGTGGGAGAGCTGGGCAGTCTGGCTCCAGAGTCCTGCTCTTACCCACTGAGCAAGACGCCTACCGCACCAGCTGTCTACCTCACGCTCACACAGTCACTCTGCGGACAGAATCTATGCACACCTTTCCAGTCACCCCTCACCCACGCTGTCACTCATCCTCACAGCAACCTCAGGAGGCGGCTCCTGTCACTGCCACTCCAGATGGGGCGCCCCAGGCTCACAGTTAAATGGCTTACCCAAGGCATGAGCTGGCAGCATGGCAGAGCCGAAACAGACTGGGGCCCATCTGGCTCAGCAGCCCTGACCCGTCCACACCTGGTGCCTCCCCGGGTTGCCATTTACTGCTCGCCCATGAGGCCAAGCGCTTTGTGAACACAAATACTCGCCCTCTCTTCTCAGTGCCTGCAGGCAGTGCAGGAGCCCTGGCGGGGAGGGAGAATCGTGACCCCGAGTATAAGGCGCAAGAGGGCTCACCATCTCCTCAGGCGTGAGGTATTCGGAGGCCAGCCGGGGCCCCACCGTGCTCAGGGACTGAGCCTGCAGCCGCAGCTTGGCCCGGATCTCCTCCAGCTCCCGCTCCCGCAGGCCATCGGCCGTGCCGCCCTGCTCCAAGCGGAAGGAATGCGGCCGTTCCCCCTCAAGCTCTTCGTCATACTTGGACAGGATAGAGCGAGGTTTTTGCTGCAAGGCAAGAGGTACAGGTTGGGACCCAGGCTGGCTCCTGAAAAGCCACTGAGCCACCACCTCCTCAGAGCCCCCATTCCCAACATTCTCCGCCCCAGCCCCCGCTGCCCAGCCTGCCCGGGCCGTGCCTGCGCCAGGTCGTCCACGCTCTCGTCCTCGGCATAGGGCAGGTAGTCAGGCTTCTTCTTCCGCAGCTCCACATTTTTCTCTGCCCGCTCCTTATCCACCAGGTTCACGTTCACCAGCACGTCCTCTTCCTCCTGCAGCACACCTGGGGGCAGCACAGAGCAGTGGCCATTCACACTTGTCCGCAACTCAGCAGAGGCTGTGCCTCCACCCAGGGCACCCAGCTCGCATCACCTTTGTCCTTGAGGGTGAGAATCATGGTCTCCCCTTCTCGGAAGGAATCAATGGCATGCTCCACGGTGAGGCCCTGCAGGTCCCGGGCACTGTACAGGTCCTAAGGGAAGAATCGGCAAGTCAGGAACCTCCCTCCACGCACCCAACCTCGGGATTCCAGTAGCAAGGTCACCAATGCCCCCTGCACCACCCGCCCTGGCTGCTGCAGCCTCACCTGCCGCCTCTGCCCGAACTCCTCCTCCACCAGAGTGCTGACACCAAACTCTTGGTCCATCTCCTCCAGTAACTTGGCCTATGGGACAGGGAGGGGTGACCTAGGACCTCAGGCCACTCAGCATCACCAGAAAACACTCAGGGCTCTACCAAGCGGAATGCAAAAAGGGCAGGCCTTGCAGGAAAGCTGCTGAGAATCCAAAGTGGATGCTACCGACCACGGCCCTTCCCCTCTCCGAGCCCTGTCTCACCTCTCTGGGGTCGGCCCCTGCCTCAGTGCCCAGTCAGGCCACCAGAAGCACTAGGCAACCACCCCATGCTGCCCAGGTGCTCACCCTCTTCTCTGCCAGGTCCTTCTCCTTCTGCAGCTGCCGGCTCCTCTCGATCCAGGCTGCAGTGTCATCCAGCCAGGGATCATCCTCTCCTAGGGTCTTTATCTTCCTGAAGAGGAGAGAAAGTGATGCTCAAGGAGCCCAGCTCCTGCTCCCCACCCCACTCAAGAGGCAGCCAAGGATGGTGGCATCCCCAGCCCTTCCTTTGCCTGCCCTGGCCAGGACCCCTCACCCCAGCTTTTGGTTCAGCAGGCGCTTCTCCTTGGCAGCCGCCAGCTTCTCCCGCAGCTCCTCTCGCTGTCGCAAGGCCATAGGGTTGATGACATCAGCTGTCACGGGCTCCTCCTTGGTGCCCGCCTCTGGAAGGAGGGCCCAGACGTGAGGCTATGCCCGCCCATGGCTGGTGGGGAGAGGAGGGAGCCACTCACCCTGCCCCCTTCCAGCTCAGGGGGCCAGAAGGGGTCAGGACAGGAAGGAACAATCCTTCACCTCCCTGCTCCCACTTCGTCCCCACACTCCTGGCCAACCCATGCAGCACGACAGGACCCTCTGTGGCTTCCAAAGTCCCTCAAATCGTGCTTTAAAGAAAAACAACAAACCCACCCTGCACAGCCCAGTCTGCAGCAAGTGTGCACATCTTCCAGTCCATCTAACAACTCCTCACAGCCAGAGTGAGTATGCGACGGCCACGGCTCCAACTCAGAGAGCAGCAAGGAGGGACCTCGTGCCTTCCGGCAAATATGCACGTGTAAGACCACTAAATGGTGCTGAACCTGCCCTCTAACCCCACCTTCTTCAAAGATCCCTTCAGGTGGCCTCTTTCCCCCAAACCCTATCCTCAGCCCCATACTCACCCTTCTTGATGGCATTAACCTCCAAGGGTTTCAGCCCCAACTTTGCCCGGAGTTTACTGAGAACAAGACATGCAAGTGTTAGGGGCTATCGAAGACACAGGGCGCCATGTGCATTTCCAGACAGACAGGAGGAGAAACAGGGTGGGAGTGAGTGGTCCCAAACACACAGTCTGCTCCAGGCAGCCTAGGACACCGGGACGGGCCCTGGCCTCCAAAGCAGGAAACATGGGCGCCAGCCTGGTCTGCGTCTAACCAGTGAATGCCACCTTACTCTTAGGTTTTAGTTTTCTCTTCTATAACTCAACTGTTGGCTAAGATGATTTAAACAATCTTTCCAACTCCTATTAGCACAACTTTCATGTGAGAAAGCCTCCCCCGTGCTGGCCCCAGAGCCACTTCTCTTAGAAAAACAAAGTAGAAACAAGGGAGACAGTACTCACTTAGTCTCCTCGATGCTGAGTGAGGAGGCATCGCCTGAGCTAGTTTTGGAGTTGGCAGCTGGAACAAGAAGAAGCACGGCTCAGGAGCTGAACACAGGGCCAAGAATCCAGCATCGTTGGCTCCAGCTGCAGGATCAAAGATGAGGGCCCCGCACCAGCACCTGGGCCTGCTGAAACACCAGAAAACAGCAGCTTCCTCCACCCAAGCTCCCCAGCAGCTCCTCTGCCCGAGTCGTCTCAGAGCCCTGCCTCTTCTGCGCACCTTCCTTTCCTGACCCAAAACATCCAAACTGCTGCAGTCACCACTCTGCCCTCTACTTTTTTCTTTCATTTTTTTTAAGAGACAAGGTCTGGGCCGGGTATGGTGGGTCATGCCTGTAATCCCAGCACTTTAGGAGGCCGAGGCAGATGGATCACGAGGTCAGAAGTTTGAGAACAGCCTGGCCAAGATGGTGAAACCCTGTCTCAACTAAAAATATAAAAATTAGCCAGGTGCGGTGGTGCACACCTGTACTCCCAGATACTCGGGAGGCTGAGGTAGGAGAATTGCTTGAACCCAGGAGGCAGAGCTTGCAGCAAGCTGAGATCGTGCCACTGCACTCTAGCCTGGGCAACAGAGCAAGACTTTGTCTCAAAAAAAAACAAAACAAAAAAGCAACTCTTCCTTTCCTGCATTCCCATCCCGCATCCTACCTTCTCCTTTATCTTAAAGGCTTCTCTCTCCACCTGGGCCCTGGACCCCAACCTCTCCAGGCTCCCCAAGGTCACCAGCCTCCTTGTTTCTAAATCTAATGGGTTCTTTTCGGTTCTGGTTTTGCTTGACCTCCTGTGGTATGTGGGACTGCTGATCATTCCCTCCTTCTAACAATACTCTCTTTCCAAAGTTCCTATGACACAAAGGTTTTCCTGCCTTTTTGGTTACTGTCTCGTTTTTTTGGTAACATCTTTCTCTGCCTACTACTAACAGGGTATTTCTCAGGTTCTAGTCCTGACTCCTCCTTCTCATGTCACATTCTTTCAGGGGCTTCACTGGCCACCCAGACACTGACTCCCAATGGCCTTATCCAGTCCAAACTCTGGATTTCCCCATTACCATCAACCTTGACAACCCCAAAAGTGAATTATCTCCCCCCTACCCCCGCTCCAAATCTGCTTCTCTTCCCTACTCCTCAATTTCAGTAGAAATGACACCCATCACCTATCTAGCTGCTCAAGCCAAAATTCAAGGAGTCATCCTCCATTCCTTCTTCCCACCCTCATACAAGTGCTGAGTTCTGTTCATTCCTCCTCCAAAACACCTCTCCAACCTGTCCACTTCTCTCAATCCTACTGTTGCTGCCTTGGTGCAGGCCACCATCAGCCCTCGCCTGGCCTATAGCCCTCCTGGTTTCCTGGTCTCCAGTCCTGACTACCTTTGACTAAGTTCTCAATCCAGTGATGTTTACAAAATACGGATCTGAGCAACTCACTCCTCAACTCACATCCATGGCTCCCTACTATCCTCAAGACAATCTTCAGTTCTTGACAGAGCCTACAGTACAGGGTCCTTTGTGTTCACATCCTTGCCTATCTTACTCCCTCATTTCTCTACCATGCGCCCTACACGATTCGTCCAATACCAGGTTTTTCTTGCCTCTGTATATGCTGACACTACTTCATTCACTCATTCAACATATTTATTGAGAATCTGACTGTACCAGACAACTGAGGAAAACAGAAGCCCTCTGTTCTCAAGGAGCTAAGTGGAGAAAGTCAACCTCTAATCCCAAACAATCGTAGAAAGACTTTTTTCTTTTCGAGACAGAGTCTCGCTTTGTTGCCCAGGCTGGAGTACACTGGCGGGACCGCAGCTCACTGCAGCCTCTAACTCCTGGGCTCAAGGGATCCCGTAGAAAGACTATTTAATAGAGTTGATAGACAGCTTAGGGGTTTCCTGGCCTGGAGAGCTTCGCTGACACTGCGCGCACACCCAGACCCACGCTTTCCGGGACCCCTGCCCGACCCGCCCCCTGCGCAGGCCCCGCCTCCTCACCGGCCTCGTAGCCGTCATCGCGCTTCTCCCGCTTCACGCGCCGCTCCGAGGGCTCTGCCTGGCTGCGCTCCCGCCCGTGCGTGCTGCTCCGGGCCTCAGCTTCGGCCCCGCGCCGCCCGCTCCCGCGCTCGCCCCCGCGTTCCCGGCTCCGCTTCCGTCGTTCGCCACCGCTACCGCCACTGCCGCCACTCCGGTGCTTGTGTTTTTTGTGTTCCCGGTGCCGCGGCGGCTGCTCCGTGGCGCCCCCGGTGCCGGCCGCCGCCGTCGTCCCGGCCGCCTCCTTCTCTCCGCGATGCTTCTTGGACGACCCCATAGTGGCACGTCCACTCCGAGCCCGGCCGCTGCCGAGCCCAGACAACGCAAAATGGGAATACTTCCGGGTCGCTCGGCAGCCGCTGTCGTGTTGCCGGAAACTAAGAGCGGCTGCTTCCGTCGCTCGCCTTGGAGCCTGCCCCAGAGGCTCATGGGAAGTCCGGGATCAGCGTTCGACTGCACCTTCGCGCGGTCTCGGGTCGGGTGGGCTCTTTGAACCAGTGGTGCCATTGCGCATGCGCTCCTCAAGGGAAGCGGAATTTACCCGGAGGTGGGATCCCAGAACTGGAAGGACTTAGAGCCCATTAAGCCAGTGTCTTCGTGGCTGGAAGTTCCTCCCCGGCCTCCCTGCGCTTGCACTTCACCGGCAACGGGGTGTTCACTACCTCACGGTCTTTCTGTAGACACCTCCCTCCTACAATGGGCGCTCGCTTAGTGGACTCCTAGGGTCGTGGCTCCAACGGGTGTTGTTTTCCCGAGATTTCCAGTTCCACAGCCCAGCTTCAGACCCGCTATAACCAGTATCGTCAGGGAACGCTTCCTTCCCACGTTCCCTGCTTTGTTTTGTTTTTTCCCTTGAGATAGGATCTCACTCTGTTGCTCAGGCTGGAGTGCAGTGGCGCGATCACAGCGCACTGCAGCCTCGACCTCCTGGGCTCAAGTGAGCCTCCCACCTCAGCCTTCCCAGTAGCTGGGACTACGAGCGTACGCTACCACGCCCCTTTAACTTTTGTATTTTTTTGTAGATGGTTGGTGAGGGGCCGGGGGTGGGGTCACTATGTTGGCCAGGCTGGTCTCGAACTGCTGAGCTCAGGGTATCCACCCGCCTTGGCCTCCCAAAGTGCTGAGATTACAGGCATGCGCCACTGCGCCTGGCCCTGGATTGGATTTTTAAGACCCGTGCTCCATGTGAAGACTGTTAAGGAGCTCCACATGGGCGTCAGTGTATCCGTGGAACCCCTGAAATTTAATGCAAAATGTGGCACATCTGTGTGTATGAGTTTTTTTCTTGAGGAGAGCAGCCCTAACTTAACTACTGGGACTTAAAACCCCAGCGCAGGCCGGGCGCGGTGGCTCACGCCTGTAATCCCAGCACTTAGGGAGGCCGAGGCGGGTGGATCATGAGGTCAGGAGTTCAAGACCAGCCTGACCAAAATGGAGAAACCCCGTCTCTACTAAAAATACAAAAATTAGCCAGGTGTGGTGGTGCACGCCTGTAGTCCTAGCTACTCAGGAGGCTGAGGCAGGAGAATCGCTTGAACCTGGGAGGCAGAGGTTGCAGTGAGTCGAGATCACACCATTGCACTCCAGCCTGTTGACAGAGCGAGACTCCGTCTTTAAAAAAAAAAAGCCCAGTGCACACAATCCCAATCTCTCCTGAAACCGCCCCCCCCCCCCCACACCCAATGGTTGCTGAGTCTGTGGCTCCCTGTGTGGCGCAACTCAGCATGTGTTAGGATATGTTGCATGCACCCATTTAAGGATCCACCCCCTCTCCCGTTCACTGGGCGTCCTCAGAGGCAGGAGTCATTCCATCTTATTCATGCTTGAATGTATAGGACCCAACATATACATTGGAGATGGGGTGGAGAAGTCACAGCTCTTGCTCTTCGAGATGTCCCCACTCCTCTGGAGCAGAGAAGGGGCTGTGTGTGCTGAGTGGGGGGAACCAAAAGAGCCAAAGCTCCTGGTGGGGAGGGGGTGCAGGGACAGAGCTAAGCCTGCTGCCCACCCACCTGCCACCTCCAACTTCCAACCCGTAGCTTCCACCACCCCCACCACCAGAAATCCCACACTGTGTTTGCCATAAAGCCTTTAATTTTATCTCAGGGACTGCACTCCGGGTCCAGGCTGGGGTTGTAGTGCCTGTCAGGCTGACTGCTGGTGGGTTCTGTCCTTGGGGGCCTCTGAGGAGAGTGCTCCATTCTCACCCCCATTGACCTGTGGCTCCTTCAAGACACAGATAGAGGCCCCTGACTCTGCAGCTCCCACTCCCATGCCCAAGGAAACAACTGACAATGTGGCTTTAAACCCTGCTTCTGTGCTGGCTTGCTGTGTGATCCTAGGCAAAGTGACTCTCTCTTCTCGAGTCTCACTTTCCTTATTGTCAAGTGGGCTTCATAATCCCTGCTCTGTATCAGGTTATTCTAAGGCATGGGGTGACCAGCGTGGTGGTGCCAGCCCCTAATGAGGGGCTTGGTGTGTGGCTGCTCAGATGGTTGCAGAGTCCCAGACTGGCTCTGCTGCTTGTTTGCTTCTGTGTCCTTAAAAAAGGCCCTGCCCCTCAGGTCCTTAGTTTCCTCATTGAGAAGTAGGAATGACAACCCTGGCCTTGCCTTCCTCTGGGCTCTTTGCCTGTCCTGGGGGAGGCTCTCCAGAGCCCAGAGTGCTGGTGTGGGCGCCCCTTCCTGCAGCAGCATGGCAGAGCCAGTTCTTGACCTGACAGGGAGACTCACCTGGGTTTCCTGGGGGCGCCCTCTCTGTCCACCTTTCCTGCCTCAGATAGCAGCTGCTCCTCATCCAGCCCCAGTGCTGACAGCACCTGGGAGAAGCGCCGAGTGACGGTGAGCCGGGCATTGGCCTGAGGAGAGAGAAGAGGGCTTCCTGCTCTGCACCAGGGCTGCCGAGGGCAAGGTGGGGCTCGGGTTACTGAGGGGGTCCCAGGGATTCCAGAGGGCAGCAGCCCTGGGACCCTATCTGCAGGGACCTACTCGCATCCTGCTTCCCTACCCACTCAGCCAGCTCTTCACAGGGGGCAGCTATGTGCTTGCCCAGGTGCCAGCCTCACCTGCATGGCCTGCTGGAACAGGAAGGGCCGGGCCTGCACCCTGTGCTGGATGCCTTGCAGCTCCGCCTGGTACTCAGCAAAGCGCTGTCGCTCCTGGCGCCTGCAGGGGAGACAGGCCTTTGTGCAGCTAACCATGGACACAACTGTTGATCTCCACTCCTGAGCCCGCTCATCTTCACTAAGGACTTGATATTCGTGTCCTCACCCTCACCTTAACAAAGCTATTTCATTCCCATTCTTGCCTGGATTCCTTGTGAAGTCAGCCAAGGTGGAAATTATTCACCCAATTTACTGATGGATTGGGAGGGTTGAGGGACTTGTTCAAAGTTGTGCAGCTGGGAAGTGAGGGGCCGAGCCCTGTGCAGCCGGGGCTTGCCCGTCCTCCTGTGCCACCCCCATGGGAAAGGGGCCAGTGCTGGCTTTTCAGCTTCCAGACACCTGCTTACATAGCTTCCCCTCCCCATCCTCTTCCCCTTGAGGGGGAGCTGTGGTTGTTGGTTGTGTGACTTTGGGCGAGGCCTCTCTCTGGGCTCTTGGCTCTGGGCTCAGTTTATTTCACTGTGCTATAGTAGGGATCAGACAAGCTTGCCAGCATTCTCTGTGGTTCTTGTAAGCAGACAGCTTGGAAAATGGGACAGAGAAACTAAAAAAAAATATGTTTCCAATTTAAAAAACACACCCCTGAGAGATCAGGGTTCCATTGGGGAAGCACAATTTTCATTTATAAAAACCCAGTTTGGCCGGGCGTGCTGGCTCGCACCTGTAATCCCAGCAGTTTGGAAGGCCAAGGAGGGTGGATCACTTGAGCCCAAGAGTTTGAGACCAGCCTTGGCAACATGGTGAAATCCTGTCTCTACAAAAATTAGCCAGGCATGGTGGTGTGCACCTGTAGTCCTGGGTAGTTGGGAGGCCAAGCTGGGAGGATCGCTTGAGCCTGGGAGGTCTAGGCTA